>NC_092698.1:37931552-38531552 GCF_964275005.1 Diadema setosum
CAAGGCTTGAAAATGATGGGTGTACTACTGTGTACACTGTACTTGTAGCATTACCTTAAATTGTAGTTTTACATTGACACACTTTTGTTCTTTAATATACTTCCATATTTTGGGTATGGTATTTGGAGAAGAGAAGAAAGTATTTTTGTACTAGTGTTAAACTACAATGCATTGATACTCGGATTATTGTGTTATTCCCTGCCCTTCTTACATTTTCCCCTTCCTTTGAAATTTGTCAGTTTCCACTTTAACAACTGCATTTCTGTTGTTAGCAGCTATAACTTGCAAGATACAAAGCCTTTAGTTCTGTATTGCATTCCAATCCACTTCATTGCTTTTTTTTAGCTAGCTCAGAAGAATAAAAACACCACCATTTCTTTTAAGTTTTAGTACAGGTGACTTTGAATGTTTTCAGTTTATAGCAAACATTAATTTGTCATAGTGAGAATAGATGTCTTCCTGCAGACTAGCAATGGGATGTTAAACAGGGCATCGTGTTTGAGCAGTTTCATCTTCATTACCTAGGTATTTTTTGTCCGCTCAACCGACAATTACTAGAATTGGGTCTATCAACATTTTGAACTTGGCATCAAAGCGAAAAGTAACGATAAAGTTTGTGTCATAGTTAACAGTTTATACTCCAATACCAAATTGGTTTTTAGTGGAAGATGAATGTTTTAAAGCTTCCTGAGCCAGTACTTAAGATTTTGATTTTTAGGCTTTCACACTGACTTTTAACCTTTGACCTTTGATCTTTTGTTTGAACCCCCAAAGCTACCCCTCCTTAGTAACATGTCTGGAGTATGGTGCAATGAGAAATGTTGTGACAACAAATTGTTCACAATGCTCTTATGCCAACATTTTATGTTATTTCATGGGCGAAATGTTTTTGCACTTTGAATTCAATACCCAAACATTCCAGTACCATTGTGAGAGAGTTTGTTGCAAAAATTCAGAACTTGTTAATGGTCCCTTATTATTGCATCTATGTTAGTACATGTAGTATTAACCCATTGAGGACGGTTTGATTTTGCTACAACACACATTTCCTATAGACGCTTGCCCGAGTACCGGTATACTGTAAAAGTAGATATTTTCGCGTGACTAATTTTTCGCGCTAGGCCGGGTCAGAAGAGTTTCGCGTGTTTTTAATTCCGCGGAATCAAGACATCACGCACAGGAACGTATGGCAAGCAAAAATATTCGCGTGTTTTTATTTTCGCGCTACTTTCTGGTTGCGCGAAATGCGCGAAAATTTCAACACCGCAAAAATTTCAACTTTTACAGTACTCCGGACTCGTCCTCAATGGGTTAACTAACACTATCTGCAAAGAGATCCTAATACAAGTGTCTCACTTTTTGCTTCGTCAATAATTGGTCTACACTGAAATCTGTGTATTCTTAACAAAACTTTGACAAGTATCTTTCAAAATCTGCTGTCATTTAATATCAAAACTATTGGTCCTTTTTTAATGTGAGCAAAGTACATGTATGTATGTAATCCATTCCTATGAGTACCCCAACAACAACACAACAGCAAAGAATTAAAAAGACAGGATTGTACAGTGTACATGAAAACCCACATTAACATTTTCAATTCACATCATTATTTTAGGACAACAAAATTCCTACCAACAATTCACGACTAATTTGCTGTTAAAGCATGTGTTCTGTATATATGTAAGCCTATCTGGTGTTCTATAGTCTTCAGAAATAATTTGCAGTGTGCAGTTTTTAACCCACAACATGTACACTACACAACAACTAACAGGAATATCTCTCTACATGGATTTTTGCTGGCCTCTTAATTTTGAAAAGGGGTAAAAAAAAATCATGGCATCTTACGGTAGCATACAACATACACAACCTGTATACTTCATGTAAGAGTGGAAGAGTAGATATGAGTGTACAAATGTATAAAACTCTGCAATATCCTGTTGTTAATATTGTACAGTTGTTTCATGATGCCCAAATATGTAATCTTGGATTAAAAAAGCATCAAAAGCAAGAAATGTAGATAAGAAACAGAATAGAAACTTCATAACGAGATTATTAAAAATGATTGATGAACAAACTTCAAGATTCTAACACTGTGTATGATGTAAGGAATTGCAGAGAGCTATACAAGATGTATACGAGAGCAGCTCTGGTAGAACTTTTTACACGTAAGACACTAGAGGAGTCGTGTGCATGTTGTGCTTTTGCCTACGTATGTCATTTGAGAGTTGATAAGTGTACAGTTTCTTCTTGTGGTACAAAATGTACATTTCATCAACACACTTCAGTTACAGCCTTGGCACCATGAGAGTGACTGGATAGGAAACCTCACACTTACCCTTGCCTTCCTGAGATCAGAAACTGACGCCCTATGTAATCACACTTTACAGAGTGTAGTTTCCATTTCATTATGATTAGTAGCTACATATGTAAATCCACGTCATACTGTGAGTCTGCAGCAATGCATATTGTAGCCTGTGACACTTTCATCCTCTTCTAGATTTCTAGAAAATCACAATGCCTCAATCATATTATATTGCTGGAAAGTATGATAATAATTTGTAAAACTAATTGCATTCTCGATGGCAAAAGGGGCAAAAAGGCATTAAAATGCAGATACAGGAATGCATGTACTGAAGTCTTCATTCCAAGGAACATCAAAACTTTTTCTCTGCAGTGTGAACAAATTTGGCTGTAGACCAACACATATGGTTTGTTTGTTTTTTAAAGTTCTTTAGAGACACTTTATACTATTGTGTGTTTTAAGCTTTTTGTAATAAATTTCTATTTCTCCATAAATCATCATGTCTGCATGTTTTGTCTGTGATAATTAACTCTTCCACATTAGATGTCTATTGCAGAGTTGAACCAAATGACTCCCTTTCTCTATTTTAAGCTATTTGTATATCAAAGTATTGAGCTACAGAAGTTTAGATCAGCAATTTCCATTCAAGATTTGTTAGTTTGTATTTTTTTTTATATATCTAAAGGGTATGTTATTTTCATTCAGGCCTTTTTCAAATCTGAAATTGAGATACTTTTAAGTAAGATACTTTTATGACATATATTTAGTGAGTCTATTTTTGTGTGAATTTATATGGACTTCCCAATGATTTTGCAACCTGTGTTGTGGTTTAAATTCGTGATTGTTGAGTATAGACTATAGTACTGCATGGAGAAATGAATGCATGCACATCACATTCATGTCGGGATCAGAGTTAATACACTGTACTTTTGTGTGTTTTTAAATCTGCAAATAGCACACAACATGCAAAATTTGCAAAAATAAAAAACCTCGCAAAATATTTGGTGTGTACAGTAATATCCCAATTTTGCATTCAAGTGTTTAACCCATGCCCTCCCCCCCCCCCCCCGAGATATTTATTATTCTACATCAGACATATATTCATCTGTACACGTAATACATCATAGTATTTCAAATAAAATCATAATATTTCAAATACAATACTTTGAAAAATAAAACAACCAATAAAATATCGTGACTCATGCCATCATCTTGTGTGGCCATCATATAATACATATCAAGAAAACAGGTGTCTAAACAGACACCATTTTTTTCTGAAACACTTGCAACTTATGATTATTTCTTGCAATGAATTTTTCTTTATCATAATATTCCCTTATACTATCTTTACATCAAATGAGGTATTATTTTTTTTTTATATTTTACAAACATAAATTTCATATCTCACTAGCATAGTAATACAATTCAATGCCGAATTATTAATACCCCCAAAACCAAATAATTTATTTTCCGTCGTAAATGTTATTTCCCCGCGTTAACATTAATCCATTCTCTTACTTCAACCCACAATCTATCAACATATTGACACTCACTCAAAAATGTACAGTATTAAAGTCTCAACATACACATTACAAAACGAACATTCTTTTCTTTCAGCCAACCCAATTCTATTCAACATCTTATTTGTATATAGAATTCTATTGACTATTTTAAACTGAACCATCGTAAATTAACATCTTCCGTGCTCTTGAACGGGGCCAATGAAAAAGATTGCCATTTCTTTTCCTCAAGTTGTATCAGTTGTCGCCATTTTAAAAATCCTTTATATTGATATGTATGTACTTTATTTTTTTTAACAAAACAGCATAAATATTTAAACATCCTTTACGTTGTGTTATAATCAAATTTAAAATATCGGGTATAATTGGTTGACAAAACTTTTCCATATTATTCATACCTCTATCACAACCTGCTTTTTTAACCGCTTGACACATTCCAAAATAATCTAAAAAATTAACATCAACATTATATTTCCTCTTAAAAGCAGTAAATGATAATACATGTCCTTCTTCATCTAACAAATCATTAACAAAACAAATTCCTTTTTTTTTATACCAGTTTTGTTTGAAAACCTACACATTCCCTACAGTAATTTTGATATTTTTGTACAAAGGTTGACACTGAAAATTATTACAATAAACCCATGCCCTTGTTTTAAAGGAACCTGGAGTCAGTGGAAGATATCACATAAACAGTGTAATTCATAATTATCATAACCTAAAACTAAAGGGAGGTGAGTTGGCTCAGTCGGTAGCGGGTCTGCCTCCGACCCAAGCGACCCGGGTTCGAACCCGAGTCTGGACTGAGCAATGTAATTTGTGTGTAGTCATACCGTCCCCTATAGAGGCAAAACACTCCGTCCCTCGGATAGGACATAAAATGGAGGTCCCGTGTGTGAGAAAGGCACATCTCATGCACGTGTAAAAGATCCAGCTTCATTCATTCATCGCAAAGAGCAGGGTGTTTGACCCCATGAAGTGGTCCCGCCTCACATCCAACTGGACCCTATGGAAGACCAGCTTAGCATAGCTGAATGTTGGCTATCCAGCCATCTTCTCCGATGGAAAATGAACAAGCAAACAAACAAACAAACAAACAAACAAAACTTGTCCAAAGTCTGTGTGCTATGTGTTTCATTGTAACTGGTATCATGACATTCTCATTTACTCACCAGATGCTGAAAGGCTGAATCGATATGTCCACCACTACGAACTACTGAACTATAACACTGATGACCTCCATTCTAGCCATGAGAGAGCCAGGCGGTCAGTGGACAGTGCAACGGTGGAACTGGACTTCACAGCTCATGGAAGGTGTGTTAGATGACTCTTTCTGTTTCACATGCAAAAGTGTGTTCACACTTGAATCCATACTCATGGAAAACATTCACTCTACATAACTCTACAATGGTGGAAACCCCAAGCTTTGCTTTGATGTAAATTGTATGAGAAATCTATGACTGTTTTTCTTTCAAATGACCAGTAGCAACGTTAATGTAGAGGCATGACTTTTGCACACAAAACTGTTACCGTACTGAAACTTAGCATAATTTCCCACCAAATCCAGTAGGGAACATTGCTTGATAGTCAATCGCCATGTAAAATGCAAGGTATGTACAGGAATGGAATCACGAGAAACTCCTTCTTTGTGCTGTGGCTTTTGGCGATTGTCTTGGGTGGGTTTATGCATTTGAGCACAGTATGCGAAGTTGGCACACCGTCAACTGAGTCGGGCGTGCGAACATGGCACATAAATATTTAAAGTAAGAGTGAATGTTTTCCATGAGTATGAATTCACATAACAATAACACTACTGAAATAGTTAAAAGATTCTTGTTTAAACATTGGAGTGATGTGTGTACAGTATGTGTGTCTAAGTATTTCTTAGAACCCTGAATGAATCCTTTGGAAATATGTTGTCTGATATAACTTTTTTTTTTTTTGGGGGGGGGGGGAGGATTGAATTGATGATGATTAAGCATTGATTAGAATTTTATTCGTCGGACTTCTTCTATCCACCAAGTGCAGTTATTGGTGATTGAAGCAATAAATATCACTTATGATTATTAAAAGGAATATTTTCTCCAGACTAGTGTATTTGGATTTAGAAAATGGTATACAGTAAAAACAAAGAAAACCCCACAAAATTAGTGAAGCACTCTGGCAGCTTAATAGGCAATCAGACAATCCGTTTAAAGGTTGTTAATTTTTAATGTGCTGCTTCCTCAAATGACAGTTCTGCAAATATTCATTCTGTCAGAGAGTAGTGACATCATGAATGATGAAATACTTTAAAGAGACTGTACAGTTCTGGTTTGAGGCGAGGATTTAGCTTTTAACGTTTTTGCGAGATACACGTACATTGTATTTAGAAACCACTCTATGAGATGTCAAAGAGCATGCAATTCTAAGGGGAATCAAAAGTTTATTTGATAAAAATCGTTTTTGATAAAAATCGGTTTTGAAATGGTGGAGATATCCAAAAACAATGTGAAACAAAGAGATCTTAATAAAAGATGTGGCCTGTCGCTTTTTGTTATTATCACTTTTTGGGATATCTCAGCCATTTGAAAACCAATTTTCATCAAATAAACGTTGAATCCTTTTTAAAATTACGTACTCTTTCATATTTCATGAGAGGTTCCTCATTATCTCACCTACAGTAGGAATGTTATAAACTTGAATCCTCACCTCAACCAGAACTGTACAGTCCCTTTAAGCCTTTATCACTTTTTTGCTGAATACACACAATTTTAAAAATTATAATTGCAAAGCAGACGTACAGTGTAAACTGCATCGCAAATGTGAATCGATGAAGAGTCATTTGACAGAGAGCAGTCAACAGCCGAATAGAAAACAAGAAATTGTAGTTAAAATTTGAACCATGAGATCATCCATGGTGTGGTTTTTCAAGCCAGAAGTGCACTGTACTTCCCCTCTAAAAGGTCAATTACTGAGTAAAGGATGTTAGCTTTTGTCCTATGTATGTTCCTGAACTATGCTACATAGTATACAGCATGCATCCAGGCCTAGTGGATTGATATCAGGCTCTTGGCTTGTTTACTGTACAAAAGGTATTGAGCTTTATTATATATTTCTAGAAGAAAATTTGCCCACTCCATTAACTGTCAATGTAAGTATAAGTTTTATAATGATCTTGTGACTGCCAGAAAAAAAAATTAACATATTTTGTACACAATTTACAATGTTATGTGTACCAAGAGTCAATTAATAGCACTTACCATACTTGATTACCATAATGATTATGATAAAATGTTATTCAAAGTGTCAGCTGTACATACAACATACTGACAGTGGGGAATAAGGTCCCTAGCAAGCACATGTTTATATGTGATTTATTAGGTGATACGCTATCAGCGTATCACCTATTGTGATTGTCAAAATCTCTCTTTATTTTTTTTTATTCTTCTTTCTTTCTGGACAATTTTGTGTCGTGAATATCTCAACAATGACATAGCGGAATAACATGAAATTTTCAGTCAACATATCTCATATCTCGCGACAATATCTAGCCACAATAAGCTTTTCATGACAAGAACATATCTCTGACGTCATCTAGGCGCCATTTTGTGATTTTCGGACCATGTCACATGATCGAACATAACTTCATAATTATATGTCATTTCTGTATCATTTTCATTGGACATAAAGTTCACGTCACGCTTGATCTTACTTTTTGATGCTAATTAACCAGGTCATCATTACGTGCGCGTCAAAAATTTAAAAGGCTCAAAACGACTTCCCAATGGGAAATCTTGAAGTTTCAGACAATTTTAAGCGTTTCAAACATTTTCGCGCGTACGCGTCCGGCCGCGCATTTTCGTGTAAGCAGCATGAAAATGCATTTTTTTCAACTGATTTGGATTCCTGATACATGAAGTAACAATATCCATTGATGTCCGATCGGTTTTGATCTATAACAAAAGGAATGCACTGGCGTCAAAGTGAAAAATCCGCGCTCGCGTCTTTCTGCAAATATAGTGAAAAAACATGTCTTTGTTTATTTTGCCATAGCGCTTTAAATCATCCGTTAACCGTATGTTTTTATTGCATATTACAAAAGCATATGAATTGTAAATGATATTTCAAGTATCAATATTGCCAGGAAAACTCGATGATGTCATCATATCGTCATCTTAAATCAAAAAAATGGAATTAAATTTTTTGAGTTACTGTTTCTGACATTCATTTGCTCGTATCTCTGTTGTTTAAGCTCAATATTATCCCAAATTTAGATATGTTGTACTTTAAATATTTTTCTTTTGAGTCCATGTTATGGTTTTGAAATTTGAGGACATCATCATACTTTAAATTGTGATTTAAGGTAAAGACTCAAAATCAGACAAGTTTACGTGTTACAATGTATGTCTATGGGAGGTGATTTTTTTTTAAAACCATGCATTGACTTGACAACATTTAAGCACCTTTATCTCAGCTGATTTTGCTCCATTTCCTCTGAAACTTAAGTATGCTGTAGCTGAGACAATAAGCTGCAGTAATCATGCATTTTATTTTTTCAAATCTCCTCATCAGGTTGACAATTTTGCAGCTTATAACTGAAAATGAGAATGGAATGTGGACGAAACGATTCCTGATTCATATTTCACATACATAAGCTTACGTTCCTAATATTTTCTCGTCGAGACGTATGGCCGAGAGGTTAAAGGCGACGTCTCAGAGACGTGAGGTTGCACACATGCGGGTTCGAACCCCATGAGAGCACTTAACAAAATTCTTATATCTTTTGTTTTTTCTTCAATGGAGTATTACAAATTCGTCCATGTAGAAATCACGTTCGCATGTTAACGCACCTACATTTTGTATGCACACACACACACAATATCCCTTTGTTTTGTGTTGGAGACCACATTGCTTCGACTACTGCCAAATTTTGCAGGCTGGGTTTGTCAAACTGATCATAGTATATAATGACGACGTACGATGAATATGTCGTACTTTGAACAATTGTCTTTCCAGTCCATGTCAGTGTTTTGTAATTTGATGACGTCATCACACTGAAAATTGTGATTAAAGGCAAGCTATCAAAATCAGCCGATTTGACTCGTTATGTCTGCAGGAATCATTTTTCCCCAGTTGAGAGAAATGGACACTTTTGTTTTTTATTATTGTTTAACTCTTTTCAGATAACGTTTCACATTCACATTCATTTCGTTGTCGACCACGGATGATCGGTATCTAATATCAACCCAGCGTATCACCAACTCGTCTTCAGTGACGAGTTTCATATCTCGTGGTTTATTGTATTTAATTGCAGGATCATTCTATCTGGTTGTTTGGATGAAATCAAAGGACATTTACAATCAAGAATTGAATTACATTTGGAATGATCGGTACTGCAATCAGGAAGTGAAAAAAACATTGTGACATGCAATGATGCGTAACGTGAGGTCATCAATATGCGTAGGGTGCTTTGTTTTGTGCAGGATGTCACAGGATATTGGAAAGATTGCAAATGGAACTCGCCAACACTGAAATATGTGGTCTGCCTACTGATTCCATGATGTTTGCTGTGTGTGTTCAGTGTACCATGTGATTTATTGTTGAATATCTCTGAAACCAATTTTGATCAAGGACAAAGCCTTTATTTTAGGAATGAGAATTTCTAATTTGTTTATTTCTCGTGTCAAACTTGGGGAAAACGGCTGTGTACAGTACAGCCGTTAGACCTCCTTTTTTATTCTATTGAGTTAGCATCTGCTGTATGAGTGAATACTGTACATTATGTACTGTTTTTTTTTTTTTATTTATATGTTTTATTTCGAAATCACATAAAATCACAATATTTACAAATAATCATCAATCAGCAAACACGAGAAAAAGAAAAAAAAAAAAAGTGACAAGAGCAATTCAGAGATAAAATAAAAAGAGAACCACCATGATTCATCAATAAGTAGTAAGGTAAAGCTTCCTCAAAGACCCCCGTCTCATAACACACCCAGGGAGAATGGCTCCCCCAGTGGGGTTCCCAGGTCTGAAAGAGGACCATACCCTCTTATTCAACGACAAAAGTCACACCTTATCCTACACAATCAAAATTTACTCATCTAATCATCCCTCAAAACTACACATTCTCAACTCATCTCGAGACATCTTTAGCATTGTAATTCAAACCACTAAATAAAGCCTAAATCAGACCTGGAAATCCCTGACAGGAAAAGATTACATTACAGACTGTTTTAAAAAAAAAAAAAAAAAAAAAAAAAAAAAATAAATAAATTAAAAAAAATAAAAAATAAAAAAAATACATTATGTACTGTTCATTACTGTGTGTGCATTATACAAACTTTGATGGAATAAGAATTTGTTAATTTTCTACTGTTCTATTAAAGTTTAAATCATGGCAAATGATTGCATCTATATGTGACAATTTTTTGGTAATTGTTGCTGTCAATACCATCTACAAACAACATTTGTTGTATCAAAGTAGTGTAGCATACAAGCACACTTTGCATAATAACATGTACATACATACAAGTTATATGTGCCACCTTGCTATAAACATTACATCTCTGGGATCCAGAGATGTTTTGTTGGTGAGCTATATGTAAATTCATATTCTTGCATCATCAATGACCAGAAATTAGCAATGCATTGTTCTTTCCATTCAAGAAAAATGTATGTGTTTTTTTTTTAATTTTAAATATAGGATTATTTTAATGACATAAAAGAAAGAGATAGAGACTACAGATGTTTCTTCAGTCATATCTTTGCTTTTCATGCTTACATGAACATGTATGTGTGTGTCTGTCTGTTTCTGTTTGTGTACAAATATGTACAATGCACATTGTAGATGTGCATGTTTCCCGCGACTTATTTGTACAATTCTCTGACAGTAGAATGACTATCATATAGCTTCTACAAAATGAAGTACAGTATTTATTACAACATACTGTAGTTAGCTTCTCTTGAAATACATTTTTTTTGCTGACTTGGAGAAAAACTAAATGTTCACTGAATTGCAGTGTTGTCCAGGGTACCGTTTCATGAAAGATGTCAGCGCTGACAAGTTGTCAGTCTCTGACAATCACCATGGTAACAGTCAGTGACCAGAACATCTCAGCCAATCAAAACCAAGGATTTTGCTGAAATTGTCAGAGACTGACAACTTGTCAGCGCTGACTAGATTGATGAAACACCCCCCAGGTCAATTGCCTGTACTTGCCATTTTGTCTGACCAGTACGGCAGAATCATACCATGCTATTCCCCTACCATGTACAGATGTACACACACGTATGCACACCTGAGCCAAATCCAATTCCAATTCAAGTCCCTAATCCCATCTCCATTCCATTCTCATTAACCTGGGTTATCCTGTGTGAAATGTTAAACGATCTATATCAGACCGACTTGTAGTTCAATGAACGAGAAAGAAAGGAGTAAGCAGGACCGTTCAGGGAGACTCATGTTTGAGGTGTTGCCATGGCAATGGAGGAAGGTGAGTCACAAATCACCTACTGCTGTAACTCTACCTCAGCACCTCAGACAGTGATGCTAGGGATGCACCCTACAAAGTTGTACCAGTGAAGGCTGCAAAGAGATGCGTCAAGCTACAAGTGTAATTTGAATAGTAAAAGTCTTCACTCATTGTCCATAGCAATGCATCGCTGTTTCAAATATATTGACTATGAAACACAGTCAAACTAGTTAAAGTTGTCACTTGATAGTTACGTTGTATAAAGCAGTGGCAGATCCAGAGGGGGGCACCCCAAGCCGTGCTTTTTTTGTTGTTGTTAAAACAAAAGAAATAAAAAGAAAAAATGGGCGTGTACCCCCTTTTGCGGAATTCCTGGATCCACTCCTGTAAAGTCAATTTTGAATTTTGATTGGCGATGAATCTTGTTTCATAAGAGAGCTGTCTTATTAAAGTTTGTCATAGGACCTCCTCTGTGTTGTATAATAATGGTACAAAATTAGAGTATTGTCGTCAGACCTGTGAATACCATATCTTGATTGCAAAGTGAAGAAAACTTGCTAGATGCTTTATATCCCTTAATTATGACCGATACAGAAGTTGATGTTACGGACATTTAAGATTTTATTGATATGCACTAATTAAATACAAATTGTATTCATATCATGGCTTAGGAATTGTCCTCACACATGTAGCAAGTTACCCAGAAGCTGCACTGTCAGTTACAATCCGTGTAGTTCTATACTGACCAATAAGGGAGGCAAAGAGGGTGACCTCTGACCACATTAGACAGCTGACCAC
Source organism: Diadema setosum (assembly GCF_964275005.1). Lineage (NCBI taxonomy): Eukaryota > Metazoa > Echinodermata > Echinoidea > Diadematoida > Diadematidae > Diadema > Diadema setosum. The sequence goes on from NC_092698.1 coordinate 37,943,630, forward strand.
TGACCCATTTTTGACAGTCTTGTGTTCAGGAACCTCATTCTTATTTATAAATTCAGAGTAGCAAATGTCAGGAAGTTAGCTAAATGTCTTAATTGTGGGAGTACAACTTAACTACTTCCTTCAGTCATGCTTGTATTTTGTGTTATGCCAAATATTTTGTGAGGTTTTTATTCTTTGTGAATTTCACAAGTCCGCTGCTATTCGCAAATGTAAAGTAACACACAAAATTTTTCACCCTGATCTAGATATCAATGGGATGTGCAGGCATACATTTTTCTGATCATTACTGTACTTCACAATTGCAAATTTTATCACTCGTAAAATTGCACATTGTATGTCCCCCCAAAATTACAATCAAATGTTGGCTTTGATAACACCCAATATGATTAAACTGTCTAAATGCTACTTCAGGGTCTTAGAATAGAACATCTTTGCTCTATTTTGCAGAAAACCCCATTCAATTTGGTTAAGTGGTCACAGAGAAATTATGTGGAATGTTGTAAAGCATGACATGAGTCTGATTCTTCCAAGTTAGCACTTTGATGCTTTTGTGTGTGAATACAATTGCCAGAATTTGCAGGGAAGAGATTCTTGACATCCTCTACAAAATTCCTCATTTCTCTTTGACCACTGAAGGAAATCAAATGGGGTTTTCTGTAAGATGTGGGCAATGAGTTACAGTGTATAAAAAATTTCATACCCCGAATTTGTATTTGGATTGATTTCCTATTTTTAAAGATATCATTGCGGAGGGTCCCATTGTAATTTGTTGTTGTTGTTGTTGTTGACATAAACGGTACTGTGCCCAAGCATTGTATACCATCTTTCAGGAGTTTTAAATGCTTGGTGACAGTTCAGTGTAGGCAGGGAGGTGCTCCTCCCTGGTGTAGGTCTGAATATACCATCTCTTGCCTTTGCTGTATTTCACAAAGAGTTCCCCTATCAACTTGTACTGACTATTAACCGTCCTGTGCAGTAATCTTCAGGCCTTTCCTTCACTGTATTGTAGGATCTAGGCTCCGACATGTGAGGCAGGTTGCAGCTTGCCATGAGATAATACAGAGTATGCCTCTATCTATGGGATGACACAGGAAGCTGGTGGCATCATTAGCTGTGAAGGGACTCCCCTGCCGTAACCTTTCGAGATAAATGAGTCGCATCAAATATTCACAATCTTGATCCTTTTTTTAGTTTTCATCAGTGACAAAATATGCACTAAGTCCCAAGAGAGAGAGAAAAAAAAATGCTGTCGTGCATTTCTTCTGCCCAATCCATTATGCTGTGTTAGTTGTTACACTTTATCATAATAGAATTACATGCGTAGAGTCCACTGCACCTTTTATTGCATAATTTTTTACTTTCTGTTTATAAGCATTTTTGTAGCATATTTACTAGTATGTCATAATTAAGAAATGTGATAGACTACGTACATGTACATTGTATAATAAAATTGCACTGAATTCTGTTTCACTAACATGAAGAACATTGAGATCAAACAATAAGTGTTTGTTGTGTACAAATGATACAATTACCTGATTAATACACAATTTTTGTATTTATTCAAAAGGAAGAAGTTTCAGTTTACTCCAGGAAATGATTCACCAAGCCATCAATGTCACACGGTACTACCAGAGTGGTATGTACATTGTACATCAGACGTGTGCAATCAGGCAGGGAGCATTGTGAGGCAAAACACTTCAGGATTTGACGAGTCAACTGTACATGCCCTTGTGCATGGTACTGTGCATTGATAATGAAAAAAATATGTTTTTGAGATGTGTGTTGCATACTGCGTTGCCTTGCTGCCACAGAAAATACACAGCTGGCCAGAGTAAGGTGCATTGAAGTTAGAATCTGTACATATCTACCATGCCTTCTAAACAATTTATGCTTAGAACAACTGCTACCATACAGTGTATGCGTTGATCATTCCACCTTACACAGCCGGCATCTTTCACATTTTTCCAAACATTAATACCAGCAGAATACCAGAGTATGTACTTTTTTCTTTTTTTTTAAAGAGTTAGTTGACACTTAGATGTACACTGTAGATGTACATTGTAGCTCCAGCTCAGGTGTCAACGTACAATTTCCAAGAGTTTTCCCATCTCTGATGTCAGCAGATATTGAGATTCATAGTTCATGTAGCCTAAATGAAGAAAAAAAAAAAATCAATTATAGAAAATATCCTGCATGCGATCCTTGTCATACTCTGAAACATTTCTGTTGATCTGGTGCCAGTGTATGTACACAGTAGTTTGTTTACCATGGATGATAAGTACAGGATGTCATCTGATATGTTACCTAAAATGGAGTCTAGTGTGTGTTGGTAGTTTACTCATTGCATAATTAGTACTGCTATGTGACTGTTTCTGTGCATCACGGTGTACATGTACATGTAAAGTGCACGTACACATGTAGTACATATGTACAACATGTACAGTACATGTACATGTACATTGCAGGAAGGTGTTATAAGCTGTACATATGCTGGATAATTTGTTTGCTTTATTTCAGAGCTGCTTCTTCCTTAAACATACCATAGATCAGTATTCAGCACTTTTTTTTTAAAACAAGGTACAGTGTAAAAGAATTAATGCTAAACAGAAAGATACATTGTACTATTATTTTTGAAAAGGTACTTGTAATGCGCAAAGATAAAGTAGGAGGATGATATAAATTGGAGAATGGCTTAACAAAAGACAAGACAATTATAATTTTGAAATATGGTGAAGATAATCCTCAAGGTGTACATTTATTGATACCAGGGAAATTGGATTTACTACAACATTCCCATTGTTACAGATGCAAATATTTAGAATACCATGGTTGAATTTGATTCATTTGTAATTTCTCTAACTATTCTCTCAACATGATTCATAAGCTGGTAAGACTGGTATGACAAGAAGTGACAAGGTGCCCTTTGTTCCCCTATAGGTAACCTATGGCTCATTGTAGACTTTACTCCAGGAAATACTATTGGAGTTAAAAGCCTGTGAGCTTCATTCAATCACAATTGTTCTTGTACCAAGCCACGCCTGGTACAGTACCAACAAAAACCATTTCAAGTACAAATTTGGGGAAACCGCCGGAAAGCACTGAATATCTTCTTGTCTAGTCGGAATACGTACATGTACAGGGCCTTTCCACCTTCTGTGTGTTACTCAAAGCACTTTGATACAACATTCTGTCCTTTTCAAACTGGTTTCAAACCCTTAGCTCACTCTCTGTTCTCCCTGGAGAGAATTCCTTAAACATGTAAGGTCGTAACATTTGTCTACACAAGAGGGGTTCAGACATGATAATCATCAAAGTGAAAAGCCACTCCTTAAACAAGTGTATGCGCTGGAAAACCAAAAGTGATACAAGTTTCATAATCCAGAATCCATCCACAAAAAAAAAAAAAAAAATGTTCAAGATATCACATTTGATGCTTATGGTGGTCTGTTGTATCACAAAACAACCTAATATCTAAAATGTTTGCGATAATGCCTAAAATATAAGAAGATGTTTTTCTCAATAAACTGTAACTGTAGACGGTTTAGCCTGGGAACATTCTTATTATAACTATTGTTCACATTTTGTGTATTTAACAATACTTGATAACATCGATTATACAGATTCAAATTTTTACAGCACTTGGTTGTTTCTAGTCCTAACTCACATTTTAGAATTATTTTGAAGAACTAATGCTGCATTTTTGTTTCATCTGCAAATGGTAAATTATGCCTTTAAGTTGCCAAGCCCACTCAGGTGTACATGTAGCAACATGCCTCAGTCCAACATGAAGGCCATTGCAACACCAAAAGGATTAGGAGGATTAGTTAATCCCTATTCATTGACAGTTAGTTTCCAAAAGTCTGTGCCAATGGGGAAAAGAAAATCACTCCAGCATACAATTGTACATGCCAGTTGGCGAATAAAGCACAATAAGGATTATATTACATGACAGTTTCTATTCTGCTTTGTTTGATTTTACCCAGGATGTTTGACAATAAAGTAAGCACTAGCATGTAATGTAACTTTCAGAATCAAAATTTTCACTGGCGAGGTATGACATATTATAATTATTTTTCACACCTAAGCCAGTCAATTGTGTTAGTAGCTTTTGGGTCCTTGGACATCAGTACTGACAATATTCCTAAACTTTTTGTTGTAATATTTCTAGTCCACATAATGAGTGCTGTATGGGACTATGAGAATTAAGTCTCCAAGAAAAAAGACATTCAATTTCTAGAAAGATAAATTTTCTGCTTCAAAAATAACTCATGCCATAGCATGTCAACATTCTATCTGAGGTGATTATGATGTTTTATATTCCAGATGAATGCCCCATATAGAATTTGTTTATACGTACCAAACAGAGATCCATAATCCCAATGCATTTTGTGTATAAAAATTCCAGTGTGTTAACCACATTATTTATAGCTGATTGGAAGTCTTCAATATGGGACTGGTGGTTTATAACAGACATCATAGTGTTCATATAATGGAAGACTCTTCTTTTTTTTCTCTTTTTTTTTAGATACTCTTGTTTGCAATTTTGCTGCTTGCGGGGATGTTGACAGAAGTAAAATAAGACCCCCTTTCATGATTTTATGTAACTGAACTTAAAACTCATACTGTCCTTGCAACCATGATAACTTCAGTAACAAGTCTTAAGTGTATGAGTGGGTGTATGCATAACAATTGCTGACACTAACATTCTCTATGTCAATGTTCATTTGCAAAGCCAGCAACACTTGACTGATGGCAATTGATTTCGGTAATTTTTTGCAGTAGAAACAATATACCTTCAATAATTCAATTTGCCTCAATTAACCCAAATGGCAGTGCTAGAGAGAAGTGGCTTTCAGCCTATCCCATATATTCAAATAGTCTCTTAGAAACATTCTCCCTGCACCAAATGTACACCATGCATTGGAATTCACATTCTTGAAAGTTCTAAGGCAACTTCAAGTATTGTACTCATTATTAACTTCATAAGTGATTGGCTATGCTTTGCCTTGGATAAAGTTAATAAAGCTATTTATACGTATATATATATATTTTTTTTACTTCTCCCTGCTCCAGTCTAATCAGTTCTATGCATAGCGTCCTTGATTTTCTTAATTGCCACTTGACAGTGACTTAGCTTAGATAATTTTTCACACTTCGAATAGCAAAAATGAGACATTGGAGGGGAATTTAAGATTTTTAGCCTCAAACATGGTAATACATCTTCTACTGATAAATTCCTTCTTTGGTGTGTGATACCTACAGTCAAGATTATACAATTGTAGGTAATACACACAGGTGGTTGGTAGACAGTCTATGCACAATGCTTCCAAACTACTAAAGCAAGACATTTTCGCAGCATGAAATTTTCACTAATTGGAACCAAAGGCCTTTTTTTTTATAGCATGAAATTTTCGCTAATTGACATTCAGTGCATAATACTAGTGTACACTAAGAACTTTCGCATGCACTGTATTTTTTTCAAATCTGCTCTACTTGCCTCCTTAATTTTCTTAATTGTTATTGGACAATGGCTTTGATTAGATGATATTTCCCATTTGGAGTACATGTATCAACAATAAAATGTTGGAGGGGAATTGAAGATTTTTAACCTTAAACATGGTAAGACTATACTGAGTGATTTATTCCTTTTTCTTTTGTCTGATACAGTACCCATAGTCAAGAATCTACATTGTAGGTAATGTACAGGTGTGGTTGATAAAAATACAATGTATATGCTTCCAAACTATCAGGATATTTGTGGAAGTTTTTTAACATACCGAGTACATTTTTAAAGATTAAATTCAAGTTTATTGAGTGGCCCAATTCTCTATAAGCTTGTCTTATACAACGTGGGCCTCTCTTTTCTAATAATACAACGATTTTAAACAAAATAGTTTCATATGTGTATGTTTTTCTATTTTGTATCACATTCATTTGTTGCAATTGTATTTTGAAAAAAAAAAGTGATATTGGAAATAAACTTGAATTTGAGTTGAGTTGTAGGGCATATTCACACAACACTGAATTTTTGTTACCAAATATAGATTTTTGGCAATGGCATGTACTATATATAATATGACCTCATTGCCATAATTTTTGTAAATATATGTCCCCCAAAGCAGTTATGCTGCACAGTGAAGTCTGTAGATATGAAAACCACACCAAGTTAAAAATGTTTGAAATATGTTTTTCCAGTTATAATAGTTTTTATGGAGCATTCATTGTACTCATTCAAACCCTCACCCAATATATTATATATATGATAATATGTACAGTAGAATATTCAGTTACCTCTGTTTGTGTGTCTATCTGTGTTTTCATCTAGACTTCTGTACAATGTATTTCATTGTCTATTAAATGAAGTAGAATTCAGTGCTTCTCAAATTTTTTTTAAGGTGAAAAAATATTAATTTGAGAAAGAAAAAATTTGGTTTCTCGGATTCCCATTGCAGGAGTTGATTAATTTTGAAGACTCTTCTATCAGCATAGTTCACAGCTATTGCTTAATGCGATAGCGTTTTTGTAGACCTGTGATCTGTTTTACACTGCTGCGAATTCTCATAGTGTGCATCATGGCTGTGGCTTTGTGTTTTACAAATGCGAGGCTTAAAAGTGATGCAGCGATGATATGCAGTATAGGTACATGTATTTCAGTACCTAGAGAGCCTCATGAGTCATATGGCATGTCCTGTTTGAAGGAGTGTGTTGACAGGGTGGCATAGTGCTTGCCAGTAACTATTAGCGATAACTCAGATACAAGGTCACGTGGTAGGTCTGCCATGATGGGTTCTTGTCGGCTGCCATACAAGTACAAAGCAATGCACTTCCCTTGTGAAATTTATCACATTCTTTTCATCAGTTGCTCATCGTCAGCACATGCTTGTAGCCTCTTTTCTTGGTGAATATTGAAGTGCAAATAGAGCATACTCCAAGACAAAGTTTGCCCTGTAGAAATTTGTATGATATGTACCTGTACAAGTATATTACAGTGTATGTATTCGTTCAAAGTTTATTTCCATTTTCAGTTAAAACAAAATATACATGCAAAGTGTGAAAATGAGTATTAGAATTGACACTTCTGTCATCGATATCTGAAAATTATAAGAAAAGAAAACTTGATATCCCTCTGAGACTCTGAGACTCTAACCCTCTGAGATTTTTACAGCAATGTGCATCAAAGGGTGCGTTCGAGCGCTCTCCTAAAGAGAACTGTACCGTACTGTACCCGCGCCAGGGGAGCACCCGAACGCTCCCAAAGTGTACCGTACCGTACTGTACCGAGCCAAAAGTGGACCACTTCCTGATATGCTCCAAAAGCGTACCAAAGCGTACCAAAAGTTCGTTGTAAAACATGCGCGTATCATTCGCATACGTCACAATGCAAAGACATCATTCTCTTTGGTCGGGACAGCTGTATTGTAAGTAGTTCAAGCACCAGGTGGATGACATTCTTGCTACAAACAAGTGTGACCTTTCTAAAAATAACTTGTGAGGTACGCTTTCTCGACAGAGTGCTCGAACGCTCCAAATCTGGCACAGTTTGGTATGGTACGCATTGGTTTAGTTCGCTTTGGTTCGCTTTAGAGCGCTCAAACGTACCCAAAGGCTTGCTTCCTGAAGCGAAATGTGATTTATCCCGTAAGCCTATTTATTATCATTTATGGGAGGAGACGACAAAGTTGTTGGAACTGAAATTGACCTCAAAAAAAAAAAAAGAAGGAAGTTAAGAAAACAGAAAAGAATCAGAGCTGCTGGTCAGTTATAAGTATTAGCAAGACGATAAACAATATGTACTCATACAGAGGAAGAACATGTTGACTTTTGTTTATAAATTCTGAAGTATGATGTATAATGCACATACACCAATCAAGTCATTTTCATTGATAGTGTGTTGACCATGAATCTTGTCAAGTTTCCCAAAATTTGTTGTGTGGACAGAAAGGACTTTATCTCAAAATTTGTGCAAGTGAGGTACATGTAACTTCTGAGGTTGAATGCAGGTTGTGTCGATTATGTCTGCATGTGTCCTGGTTTGAGTCGTGAAGAGCACATACAATGTACTTACATGTTACAGTTTGGATTGATACATCTGTACGATACCTTAGATTAAGTTGAAGAATGATAACATTTTTTTTTTTTTTTTTTGCTACTGTCATTTTGGCCTTCAGATGTGTTTTCCTCAAAAGATTATATTTTAGATGAGTCTACTTCCTCAGTACTTTTCTAGAAATTCAGAACTACATTGTAAGTGAGATAAATTTGCTGTATGTAATGAGCAGATGTTATCGATATCTTATAACAATGCTGTTTTATTTGAATTGGTGAAAATCCTTTATTGAATGTTTGACAAACAGTTGCATTCCGTAAAATTTTGGATTCATTCTGGTTTCAAAATGCTAAAATCTGAGTTATGTATGTGATTTAAAAAAAAGGACCTCTAAGATGAACTCTTTGATTGGTATGATCAAAAAAAAAAAAAAAATGAATGGCAACTAGTCGATATGGCAAGCTGATTGGTAGTGAATAATGCAAGGTCTCTTCCTCATTCATGGGCCCAGTCATCCGTGACAAGATAAATTTTAGGACTGAATCACCAAAATGCCTTCCGTTTTACATGGACTGCAATTATAGCCTCAATATTGCTATGTACTGTATGCAATGTGTCTTTATTATTTCCATACCTATTATAGCAATGCTAATGCTAGTGTAAATATCGTATATATTTCTCCATGCAGGTAAAGTATACATGTGTAGGTTGGGAATACTTAAATTTGTATCAGAATTTCAAGATTTCTGCTTGAGGAATTTTGCATCATTTGCATCTGAAAGATTGAATAAGTTAAAATTTCAAAAGATCTATTTTTTTTTTAATAGGTGAATTGTGACTAATTGCACATTTGATGTCCTTTGTTGTGCTTTCATTTTGAGAATACAATGTAGATCTTTCCATTGACTAAAATCTTGCTTTACATGATTGTATCATAAGAACTTATTTTATGTTTAAAATACGTTTCCCACATTGGATGCAATACCCCTTCCACCACTCCCCCTTCCATATTCTGGGAAAATTTGAGGAGTGCAGTCATATGCATCCGTAGTATAAAGTTTGTAGAGTTTTGCTGCGTTAACACCAAATTCGACACTGGTCACAGAAAAGGGTTTTTGCTATGGTGCGCCAAAAGGAACCTTGTCTGGTTCTGTTACAACATCAGTTCCCGCTTATAATTATGTTACAAAATTAATCTTTTATTGTTGATTTTGTTGCTTTTGATTTTGACATAAAAGAATATTATTTTGGGGGATTTTGTACCGAATTACTGATTCTTTTTAAACAGAACCAAACATGATTCTTTTGGCGTACCAAAGCAAAAACCCGGCCTGTTGCCCGTACCGTGCTCGGTGTAAACGCGCCATTTGTGTGAATGCAACATGTATCATTCTATGTGAAATTTGAAAAATCGTTGTGTGACCCACTGTTTTCTTTTTAATCAATTGTTTCTGTGCGTGGTTGCTTTCACATATTTGTCTCCTTCTTTCCCCCCCCCCCCCTTTCCCCCCACAGGCAGTTTAACCTGAGATTGCATCAAGGATCACCACATATCTCCCAAGACCTCATTCTGGAGACAGATGAAGGTGCTTCACAGTACCAGCCTGATTTCCTCTACATCGGCAAATTAAAAGGTAAAATACAGAGGAAAATATTACCAGAAATCAAATTTTGGCTGCCGTGTAGGCTCCACTTTGATTATCTCCATTAAATGGCAGAACAGAGATAGGAAAGATGATATCTGTGTTATAAATCACTTGTATAGTCTTTGTCTTCTTCTAATGATAATGAGGCACTTTAAAGGGGATGGCTAGTAACTGATCAGTGGGAATCAGTGGGAATGCTGGGTGATGATTGTTCCAATTCTTGTGGGATTTATTTATTAAGAATACATTGATTATACATCTATTGTTGTGTGAAAATTATTTGCTTCAGAACGGTCTCATATTCAAGTAATGTGCAGTTTAATGCCCTGTCACTGTACAGGCATGCTAGCCTGGAAACATTAAACTGCACATTGCTTGAATTTGAGACCATTCTGAAGCAAATGATTTTCACACAACAATAGATATATAATGTATGAATCCCACAAGAATTGGAACAATCATCCCCCAGCATTCCCACTGATTCCCACTGGTCAGTTACTAGCCATTCCCTTCAAGTTTTAGGATCAAAGTTTCAAATTCATCCCCTGATTTAAAAATACAAATTTGCACTTTATTGACAAGTGCAGTACAGACACAGTATTTACATCAATGGTTATGCCAAATATGCATGTAATAAATAAAATATTTACAGATTACACAATAGAAAACAGTGTAAAGATACCAGAATAATGACACAATTACAAAGTAGTTCACGACAGCAGTGCATGAACATATCAAGAAGTGTAATTTTCTTTTTTGAAAAATAAGTTCATTCTTTTGAAGTCATGCCCCAAACACCTTTCTTTTTATATTTCACAAGGAAGTACAACAAGTAGTTGTAAAAGGTTGTCACAATATTGGTGATATCTTACACTATATTGCTATATCCAAATCATGAAAGCAGTAGCATTATCCTTTAAATGACATGAGGTGTAAAATACAATGCGGGGGAATAAATGAGATGGAAAGATATCACTGCATGACAAATAGTGCACGGTTCATCCCAAATGGCAGGAGTACTACACTCACTGTATATTGCTTCTCTCCTGTCAAAGTAGTATGGGATTTCTGTCCATCTGAGATAGGAAAGAATCACAGATTTAATATCCTTAGCACTTTACTTCCCCGGGGCAATTCTGTGTGCAATCTAATAAAAATTCAGTCTTGGTTACTTTTTCCTCTCTGTGAGGTGCATGTAAGGCTTACACAAGTCGTGGATGGGAAAATATCTCAATTTCTCCCCACATGTATTAGTTTGTTTGTTTGTTTGTGTTTTTTTGCTCTTTGTATAGGTATACTAGAGATGCATGCATCTTATTGAATTTTCAGAGGTACACAGAGAATTAGATGTAGTGTAATGATTATTGGGAAGAATACTGTAAAAGACATTGTCATGGCTTTGTAAGTTCTTTTTGTTTTGTAGTTCAAATTCTATATTTCATATTGATATATTTCCAACAACAACAACAAAACTGGCAAACAGCATGGCATATGACTTCACCCTTTCTATACCAGGGACTTTGGACAGTGCGTACAATGCTATGGGGTTTTCTGTGTCAATCAACACTCAAAGCACACAAAATATTAAGTGTCTTGAATTTAAGATAAACACCAGCGATTTGATATCATGACCATCATGGTGGACTTTGCAGAAAAGAAGAATGCAACTTTCCAGGATGTCGGCTGGGTATTGCTCTCCTGTGAGACACAGATTATGTTGCAACATGAGATATGATTTCTGGTATACCCCCTGTTCAGACGCAAGCCAGTTTATACCAAAGCTCGAGAAAGAAACAGCGTATAAAGAATCATTGTATAACCTACAGATTGTACAGAGGCTAATCTCGACCGTTTTGGAAAACGTTGTATAGATGTGCAGTTTCCCACTGCTCATGCTGTTGTGGTCATGAGTGACAGCTATGGGGTCACCTTTCGTGCGCTCTCCCCAGTTATTCCGTTCTATGGTCGCCATAAGTTCAGACGCACAATGGACACGATGGAATGCTGATTCATTATTCAGTTCTAGTTTGAAACATTGCTCTGACCATCATTTCGCTATACATTGTACATTGTTTTGTTGTACATTGTTTCGTTAGCGTTCAGACATATAAATTGATCATTACAGTGTAGCTATATGTTTTGGTGTAGGTATACTGTTCTAGTGTAATTTTTTTTTTTCGCATCTGAACACCCTGATAGATGAATGAGGAAGCATCTGAAGTTTTATTTCATTCCCTTCCTGTGCTTAATACCCCCCCCCCCCAACAAAAAAAAAAAATGGAAACCTGTTGCACCCTTGGTAAGTATCAATGGACCTTTGTGCTTACATAGAGATATTGAGATTGCCCCATGCATGCAGTTTGATGTGCGCTAACACTGGTCCAACACTTGACAAAATGTAGCTTTACTTATAGCTAGCTTTTTCATCAGCATCCATCGACCAAACTAACCTCGTTGTGAAGTTAGCGAGCCCACTCAGGTAAAGCAACGTGCTTCATTCTGGCAGGAAGGCCATATTGACACAACATGGATTAAGGGGGATTAGATAATCTCTATTCATTGATAATTACAAATATAGTTTCTTGACATTCTGAAAACATGTTATCTTTTAACCATTGGACATTGTTAGACATGTTTTTGTTGTCTTTTCAAACATCTCATTGACCAATGATATCATGGGTTACTTGGAATAACATTCCAAACATTGCTATCTTTCCATGAAAAAGCTGGCAGGTTGTATGGGTGATGGAGAACTGTGGTGAAGCACCTTTTCCCTAATAGGACACACTTATGAGAATATGATGATGAGCAGTGTTTCAATAAATGGTACACAGTTGCCTCTGAAAAACAAAACAAGAACAAAAACAGGAACAAAAACAAAAAAAGATTTGAATTTTCACATTTGAATGCATATAGTTCAGTTGTAGTACAAAACATCTCACTATACAAAGATTTTGCATTAAAGCCGCAAATATAAGGAGATATTACTCATTTTCTCATTAAGTTAAACCATCACGGTTTATCGTAGAATTGGTTTTTAATGAAACTATTGTTAAGTACATTAAATCTAGCAATACTTTGATTGATATACAATTAGCATTTTCATGTTGGTTATTTTCATCCCTAGCTCACATTTTAGAACTAATTTAGAGCATGTGTTGCTTGAAGGTTTGCATGGTGAAGTAAATGAGGGAGAAAGATTTGCGGTGACACCATGTGTATGTAGTCCTTAACCGGATCGTTGTTTGGCAGAAGAAGAGCCTAGAAAGAGGAGTATTAAAGAGGGAAGCGACATATGGGGGCTGTAAGGAGGGCAAAAAGTGGAGAGTGAAGAGTTAAAGGGATGGTACAGTATTGGTGGAGATGAGAATTGGTTTTTTACGAGATACCAAGAAAACACTTATGAAATAGTATAGAGCATACCATTTTAAGAGGAATTCAAAGTTTATTTGATGAAAATCGGGTTTAGAATGACTGAAATCTCCAAAAACAAAGTAAAACAAAGCGATCGTAATAAAATGTGGGTCCCACACTTTATTAGAATTGCTCTGTTGTGGATAGCTCAGCCATTTCAAAACCAATTTTCATCAAATAAACATTGAATCCTCATGGAATTACATGCTCTTTCATATTTCATAAAAGGTTTCTCATTATCTCACCAAAAAAAAGTTAGAAGCCTGAAACTAGGTCTCAACCAAAACTATACGATCCCTTTAATTTAGAGCACTAAAGCTGCTCTTTTCCCCATCTGCAAATGTTAGCAAGGTGCTTTGAATGTGTGAGAGGCAAAGTTTTATGTCAGGAGACCTTTGAAATGTTTCCTGGAATTGATAAAGGGGATCCTAAATATAAGTGCACAGTTTTACATTTAATACATATCCTAACAGGCTTCGTTTGGGTGTATATGGAGCAATTTGTATGAAAGAGTCAGCTTCCATTGTCTCAGAGGACAGATATTACTGGAGCATTGATTTTTTGTGAGCATATTTAAGGTGTTTGCTGAGGTACAATATAACATAAGACAAGTGACATTTTGCACACAAAGCAGCAAGGAAAATGGAGCAAACGGCATCAGAGCTATGACTCCAATGATTATTTGGAAGCACCCATTTACTGTCAAGTTAGCTGACTTTTTGGCATTTAAATGACTGATTTCCATAATAGTTGTCTTATTTTGGTCAAAATCTCACTGAAGCCATGCCAAATTTATTGTACAATTTTTTCCCTTGTATGTATAGTCTCTAAAGGTAATTGAACCAATGTGAAATATTACATTTCTGTTTTCAAATCAAACATTTCTGTCAGTAATGAGGTTTAAAAAACACCAAAAAGAAAAAAAAAATTCAAAGCCTTCCATTACAGGCAGACAGTGATAACCACACAAAGATTGTGATTATAAAATGAGCAATGAGCAGTCAAAACACTGCTATTTCATAGTGTGTTCCCTTTCATTTTTTTTTATTTTGTTTAATATTCTGATATTACATGTATATTGTATCATTAGAAGTTTTAGCATGTGCATGCAAGGAAATGTTTACCATGCTTACAGATTGGCTGTTTATAGAAAATTTTGCACCCTGAGTGAGATGCGCTGTCAGTAATTACGTCTGGCACATAACATTAGCAATTAGCAGGGAAGGCTGCGTTCCTACATCATCTGCCAAAGCGTGTGTCCTCAAAGTTCTGTCGCTAAACGTGTTGTCAGGAGGCAATACGGATGTCACATGTGAACCAGTTGTGCTGAAATTTGTTTTGAATCCACCTATCAAACATATAGAATTGTCCTCTGATGTGATAGGCATTTATTATTAAAATTATCCCTCATTGCCCATCAATGGGTGCATTCACTTTAGAATTAACAAGGTATTTAATACCAAGGTTATTCATTAGCATGGTTCTCATCGGCATAGTACCATGGTAAGAAATACTGCATTAGTTCATGTGATACCGTTCTCTTTCAGAAAATACTGTGGTATTTCTGGCAAGCATTGTGCATGCCCATATCTCTAGTGGGAAAAGATATGAAGTGTGTCAGGGCCCAAGAAATAGGCCCATACACTACTGTACAATCCTGGGTATTTTGGGACAGATTCATACTCAGATCTTGCGTGACCTGTTTTGCCTGTAGTTTGAATAAGCAACCGAAATACCATTCTGTTTGATGTGTTTTACAGTGTATTTTATGGTGTCTTTGTGTTGACAGTGTGAAATACTGCAGTATTTAACCATCAACGTGAATGCACCTAATGGCTTCGATTGAGAAAGGTGCCATCTTTGGATTTGAAACAGGGACACTTCATTGTCATTTGCTAGTTATTTCCCTGTGCTCTGCATACAGGTGATAAAGCCAGTTTACACAGTTGGGGGGGGGGGGGGGGGGGGAGGGGTTTGGAATTGCATTTACTTCAGGCGTTATATTTGAGGGTAATACCCATTTTGTGATGCGTTCCACTCCACCACACCATTTGCCATATGGCCATTACGCAAAAAGAAATTAAAAAATAACTCAGACTTCCTAGAGTATGGATGAGCAGAATTTTATGTTTTGATGATAATTTGTGTGTTAGCAAACAAGCAAGTGTTCAATGCCATTAGATAATATTTTGGCTTAGTTTACCCTATTATCAGCTGTGCTTGTCAGTACTATTTCTATCTTTTTTTTATTTGATCGATTGAAGGAACCATGTCACAGGCTTGACACAAGGCAGTTAGGGACAAAATGCCACAAAAAGCATAAAACTAGACTATTTTAATTCTACAGGGATGTTTCCTTTTAACACCTGAAAATGTGTCAAATACTTCTGTCTGAAACTGTCACAAGTATTTCTTGCAAACTAATACTAGTAAGTTATTTGTGAAACTTGGCTCTGTGTGCAGGCTTTGTACTCACTCAAAAAGTCACACATAATTGCTACAGTTTTAAAACCAGCCTTCGATCATCCCACCGTGACCCAGGGATAGCCCTACTTCATGTCAATTTATGTCATTTCATTTCCTTCCATTCTGAGATAAATCAGGCAGCACATTGGATGAGGTAGGGGGCTTCATTTGTGTAAGCTAACTTTGTGTCTTTGGAAGGAGACAGAGCAAAACAGTTTTGTTTGTCAGGACCCTGCTTATTGAAAAAGCAAACAAATGTTCTTCAAAAGATGATTCTGCAGAAATCATAGACTGCATGTTCAGGAAACATTACATTTAGTAGCTGTGATAACAGCTGATGCAAACAGGTTGTATGTATGTTTCTTTTTTCTAAAAATTCTGTTATTATTTCTGATTTTGTTTGTGTGTGTGTGTGTGTGTGTGTTTTTTTTTTATCCTCGCCAAGGAGATTATGTAGGTTGCCAATTTCTGACTGTTTGTCTGATAATTCTGTTTGTAGGAAAATGTGAACAGATTTGCTGAAACACCTACAACATGTAGGCGAGGTCTGTTGTTATAAAAGGAACAGGTGACTGTAGTTCTTGGGCATGATCCAATCATGACTGGGATCCAAGAATGCCTGTACAATTCTATGGCATTAGTTGCCATAATGTGTTTTGTAGCCATATGTCCTTGTAGCAGCCATATGTCCTAAGCAGAGGTTTTTGCCCTCTCGAGGTTTGTTTGTTTGTTTGTTTGTTTGTTTGTGGTAGTTTTTTTTTTTTTGAGGGGGGGGGGTAGTTTTTTTTTTGGGGGGGGGAGGGAAGTAGAAAGATGCTTTGGAGAGCAGTTTGATGCTTCTCTGTGTGTATGATTTACCTGTATTGTCTGTTTTCTTTACTTTTATATATTTTCTAAAAATACTGCTTACATTGTAATAATAGGCAATGCTTCAATAAGCATTCTTTATTGACACAGTGCTTAGTTGCCTAGAGCCGATTTTCAGGCCTCTGATCCGTAGAATATTTGCTACCTTCAATATTTATCTGTAGTTTCTCTCTAAGGTCAGTGCGACCGCTGAGCCAAAGACGTCAATTCTTGTGGCTTTAACATTCAGCATTTCCTGAGAACCCTCTGTAAAGGGTTCAGTTACTTTATCTACTGCCAAACAGGACTGAGCTTAGTTTTCAGGCAATAGTCCCTGCAGTCCCATCCGGCTGTTTACACCATTAAATGGTATTTAAGAGGAAATCACATAGCTTGTCTCGCAGTGTGAGTATCGGGAATCCGTGACGGTTGTCTTTTCATGGAAGCATCATTGTCGTCGTGTTGTTGCTGGATATCACTTCCTGAGAGTGGTAGTGAGAGATCAATGCTTTCGAACAGCCAGAGAAAAACTTGAAACATACATGTGTATTATGAAAACAGAACATGTGAATGAAATTGTATCAAAGGAATCGACTGGTATGGGAGATATAGATGTAATATCCCTACAAGGATATGAAATCTGTCATAATATTAAGCCATCAATACTTGTTTTCAAACACAACAGATCTTTTGACTAACTAAATAACACATAATTACCTTGCCATCTGATTCCCCTGCTATCTTTGTAATACTCTTTTGTACATCAATGTTTAGTACTGATTAGCTAGCATATTTTCTGTTACATGTATATCTTAAAATGCAAGTCTTTGGAAATGACACTGCAAGTACAGTGGACTCCCGTTATAACAAAGTCCTCTGGACTGGCAGTTTTCTTTCGTTATATCGAAATTTCTTTAGAACAGAACAAATAGACAATAGAAATACATAAAGTGGATAATGTTACGGCCCAAATTTTTATTTTCGTCTTAGCCAGAATTTTGTTATAACCGTATTCATTGTCAATGGAGTGCACTGTACAGTTTTACATCATCTTCTCTGACAAGGGTAAAGTTTGCACATTATATGTCATGACATGCTGTGTAGATTGATTGTAGGTGCTATAGTGAACTACCCAGGTATGGCTGGAGCAAGAGTAAAAGCACTTGCCTGCCAAGGCCTTGGGTCCGTTTCATGAAGTCATCACATAAAAATCTTTACATAAAATCTCATAATGGCCAAAGTTGCTCATAGTCATACATGTATTGTAGTGTAGGACCATTATTTTCAATTATTTCAATGAGCTATAGTAGCTATGAGAGACTTACAAAGAGAAGTAACATCCATTTCATGAAGTCTCTCATTAGTGTTTCTTATGAGCGAAAAGTCTCGTATAACACTTTCATGAAACAGACCCCTGGTTGGTATACAGTGTGTATGGAGATTTCAGAGTCTTACAGGAAAGACGTTCAGAAGGTCATGGAAGGAAAGCCAAGTAGCCTTAATTACCAGGCTGCTCTTTTTTAATTATGCTGTCTTCATATAGAATAAATGATAAAGACATGTAAAATTGACTTGACAGGGAGTCTAGTATGACTGGGATGACAGTGTTCTGTTGCAGTGTGAGGGTTGGTACTGTGTAGTACATGTACTTCTATTGAAAAAGCCAGCCAGTGCATGTCCATACCACACAGTTCTATGAGATCCAAAGTTCATATTGACCTTGACATAATAAACTCATGTTTAGGAGTCTGGTACTGTAGTACTCTGCAAAGCCCATGTTTACTCATTTAGACAATATGAAGAATGCAAGCCAAGTAACATCATTATTACATTCCCAAGACTGTTTGTTTTTAGTACATCTAGGATCTAGCACGTTAGATGACTTTCCTGCTTTGCAGTCATCAAAAACCTTCTGCTTGTTTCATATTTTCTGTGATACATTGTTTATTTTTATTCCCTTCTGAAATTAGTCACAACCGTTTCTTTCTCTCCCTGGTGGAGAGTGCAAACTGTGTGTCATTTTGCTCAGTTCAGTTTATGAACTTGAGGCTGTAAAAGGCAGTGAAAAGATTTGAGTAGATTTTTGTTGACACCTGCTTGATGTCTCCTGCTCTATATGCTAATTGATTGGATATCTGGCAGGACTAACAGAGTGATGGACATGTTGATGTAATCAGGAAATTAAATTACAGGTACGGTTCCATGATCTATGAATGGACAACCACGGACATTGAAAAGATCATTAGCAACATTGAAGGTTATATCTTGTTAGATAATTTCATAAGATAATGTCTCTAAAAAGGTAATTATGATTTGTTAGAAAACAGTAAACTGAAAGGGACAGTGCTATGTCCTGTCCTGTAAACAACAACTTCTCTATTAACTTCTATGTGCCATGTTCGCACATCCGACTCAGTCGATGGTGTGTCAACTTCGCATATTCTGCTGAAACGCACAAACCCGCCCAAACTGATCGATAAACTGCCAAATGCAACAGTACAATGAAAGCGTTTTTTGTGATTCCATTCCTGTCGCATGTAGCTTGCATTTTATGTGGTGAATGACTTTCAAGCAGTGTGTGTAACTGGATTTGTGAGGAAATTCTAAGTTTCTATCACTGTTTTGTGGGCAAAAGTAATGCCCCTGGAATGATGTAGGTACTGGTCATTTGAAAGAAAAATAATCGTAGATTTGTCAAAAGAATTTACATCAAAGCAATGGTTTGCCTTTTCTCTATATCTCTGTTTGCTATATGCCAAGGGTAACAGAAATATATGATTGTTGCATAGATTTGTAAAACAGGGCTTTTTCCCAAATCATGACTTACGCTCCTATCTCTGAATAATGTGGCACACAGAGGATTTACACCATGGCACATAAAGAGTTAAAGCTGCTGTGGTCATGTGTTGTAAAGGCCATGACATCTGTTTTATATTAAATAGCTATTCTGCAATTATTTTGTATCGAGTCTTTTCCAAATTTTCCACATTTCACTAAAGTTTATTAGATTGCAGTCAGGTAGAGCAGAACTAGATCATCATCCCAATTTTTCATGGCTTTCTGTTTTTAGTGCAAGAAAATTGTTCTAGCAATATCTCTCTTTGAAACTACAGTGTACAAGTACTGTACCAAAAATGTGAGTATCAGAGCTGCTCAGAAAGTATGTCTGAAAATGTTTGGGCTGACAGTTCCTGTGCTATTAAACCTGTCAGTAAATTTGATGTGATGCAGTTTTACTCAGCTAGATATGTATTGAATGAATATTAAATTGTATGATTTTTTCTGCTTAGCGTTAGTCGCAGTGTTAGTCTTAGATACTTTCTTCTCTCTGTAGCTTATTTCTTCGTAATACAGACATACTATTATACCTAATTGCTATGACAAGCCAACATGAGTAACATGATGCATGGACAAAATGCTCATAGAAAACCCAAACATTGTATCATTACGGGCACTGTAGCATGTGAGTTATTCTATCCAGAGCGTTATGACTATGTGAGTTATCAAAGGTGAGGTGATTGTCTTCTCATGTTTCAAATATGAGCGTGGTCATAAAGATTGAACGCTTCATATGACTGATTAATTCATGTCCATGCTGTGCTGCTCTTGGCTGATGGAAATGATCAATGGGGGAAAAAACAGAAAATGTGTAGAGAGGATTTGCCCTCGTGCTAATCATAAGAGTGCACAATACCCAGGAGCAATTTAAACGTAACATGATTGTGGTCACACATTATGTATTATGCTAGGGAGAAAAAAAATAGCTTTGATTCATATATTTCTATCTTTCTTCTTTTAATAGACAAATTTCTTCTGAATGGCCTACAATGTATCATGACTCTAAAGCACTCTCTGTATTGTAATGTTGTAGACTACAATATTGGTTGTTTGTGTCCAACACCATTTTGGCAGAGACATCACTATTTTTTTAACTCTTTCATAAAACTAACACTGCTTTGCTGTGCTTTAATAGTTTATTCACATCTTAAGAAAGTGTAAGTTTAGTTGTCATTGTAAGTGATATAAGTTTGTCAGTGTGGATATTTTTTCATATTTTTTTTAACTTAAATTGCCATTCTTTGCATTGTAGTTCATCTGAAGGACAAATGGCAAATTCCAGCTTCTTTTGCAACACTCATTGTACACAGCTCCATGGCTGTATTGGCACAACCTTTACTCAATGTCCAGACTCAATACCAGACCAATATCCTTCACACAAAAGGCTTTGTTCCCTCTTTTGAAAAGTGACCATCACTGACCGCCTTTAACCAGCAGAGGAAGGACTGATTTTACTAAAACACGCATTTCCCATATGGCCTTTTTTACGATCAGTGGTGTAACTTTTGTACTCAGAGGGTCAAAATTTCAAACAAAATATTTTTTCATTATTCTGTTTGATTCCTGTTGGAAAGTATTCAAATTTTTGAAAAAATAACATTTCAGACCTTAAAGCTGAAGACTTATTGGTGTAATTTAAGGAAAACCCTGGCACCTGGAGTAAATTTAAGCAAAATTTTGTTTTCATGAATTGCACCATAATGACAAAACTCTGTAGTCAAACTTCACCATGCAAAGTTTATATGGTTAACAACAATATATAGTTTGTAAATCAAAACTATTTGGGGGTTGAATATTAAGTGAATTAAAAAAAAATACATGTGATTTATAAATTTTTGGTAAAAATACCAATTGACATGCAATTTTTAAGATTTTAACTATTTAATGGAGGGCAAGCCAGGTCAAACTCTATACTATAACAAGTCTTTAAGAAGGGCTACCTTCCTTAGATGTAGGTTAAATGAAATTCCAATCATTTCTTTAAATCTTGGATTTTTCACACATGGATGTTTCGGAGGTGACAGTTAACATAATAGAATGTTTCGGAGGTGACATTAATATTAACACTCAGTTTTTTTGAGAATAAGTGACCACAACACCAGGGAAGAATAACTTTGTTTCGGAGGTGACATTCAATGTTAACATTGTGTTCAAGTATTCATACAGTATGTCCCCCCCCCCCCCCCCCCGGGAAAAAAATTACAATTAGACTTTTGCATTGATAGCACCCAATATGATTAAATCAGCTAAAATCTACTTTGGGGTCTTAAATTATAACATCTTAGCTCTATTTTGCAGAAAGCCCCAGTCAATTTGGTTAAGTGGTCTCAAAGAAATGTGGATTGTTATAAAGGATGTCAGGAGTCTGATTCTTCCAAGTTTAGCACTTGGATGCTCTTGGAACTGCATATTAATGTGTAAACACAATATACAGAACTTGGAGGGAAGGGATTCCTGACATGCTCTACAAAAATCCTCATTTGTCTTTGACCTCTGAAGCAAATTGAATGGGGTTTTCTGTAAGGTATGGGCAATGAGTTATAGTTTCAATCCCTCAAATTGTATTTTAGATTGATTCACTATCTTTAAAGTTATCGTTGCGGAGGGTACCATTGTAATTATTTGGTGGGGACATAGGTTATGAATGCCAAAAGCAAAAATTCTTATTTGACTTGTATTATGTTTTTGTTTGCACATAATATTGTAAATAGATTAATTCAAGGATGTTCATGAATTCTTCATCATTCTTGATAGCCACCATACAGATGTTATAATACTGGTGAAAGGTGTTTGGTTCATCTGAGATAAATTTTCTATATACCAGATTCATTTAAACTGTTGACATTACTAAAATATATTTTATGTATCTTTCTGAATTGCTTGAAAATTACCAGCAAATAATATATATTAGTCACTTTTGAGAGTAAAAAGTATAAGATAAGAAAAAATCATTTTATTGTTTTGGAGGTGACACAACACAGAGACAACCCAACTTCTCAGGTGTTAACTAATACAATTGTGAACATTCATGTCTTTCCTCATGGCTTTAATTTTCAAATATAAGCTCTTTCTTTCAGTTCTTACTTGTTATTTTGTTTAGTTATTCTCTTTCATGATAGTGTATACCAGCTCATATTTTGTTTTGGATTGTAATTCATACTACCAGTAATCTTTAGCAAGTTTTTACAGTTTGGTTAAGACAACAGTTTGTGTTTCCCAGCTGAAGAGAGCAGCATAATGCTTTTGTGTGAACTCATGGGGAAATTTTTTTTTAGTTCAGTAATTTTACCCGATCAACTTCACAGAAGGTCCCGGACACAAACTGGTCTCAAATAACCCTATAAGGGACCAAAAAAAGGACAAGTTCACCTCAATAGACACGAGGGTTGAGTAAATACAGCAATATTAGTAAAACACATCAGTGAGAGTTTGAGGAAAATAAGGCAATCCGTTCCAGAGTTATGAATTTTTGAAGTTTCTGCTCAATCAAAGCTGAATGAGAAGACTTCTATAGCTTGTGATGTCATATCTGTACAAGGATATAGAGAAAGTATCAAGAAAATTCAACATATTTTCACTTTTCTTGCATAACAAAAGAACACTTGACTTCTCTCTTTAGGAAGGCAGGGTGAATAATATTGCCCTAACATACACCAGTAGCAAGTTGAAGAAATGTGCACTTTTTTCAAAAAGTAAAGTTTTGTGAAATTCACTTATATTTTCTTTATATCGTTGTATGCATGTGACATCATACATTGTTGTAGTCGTCTCATCCAGCAGTGATTGCATAGATATTAAAAAAAACCAAAAACATAACTTTTGAATGGATTGTCCAATTTCCCAAACTTTCAATGATGTGTTCTACTAATGTTGTTGCATTCACTCAATCCACATATATATGAAGGTGGACTTATCCTTCAAGAAACCATGTTCTTTTCCTTGAAATTCCAGTACTTAAAGCCAAATTCTAAGATAAAACATAATAACAAAACAAGGTAAACACGTCATCAAAATTATATTGAGATAGAACTACAAATCTTGTTTTTGGATCTTTCCCTTTCCAGTCCTGGGGACTTGTTCCTCTGTTCACTTTAGTTGTCAGATAACTTCAATAATCTTGAAAAATACAATGTCATAAACAGCTGGTTCAACTTGGAAAATGTAATAATTATTGTCATATTTAAAAAAGAAATCACATAATTTTGTTTATGATTACCACGTTGTACATGGAAAAACAACAACTAAGAATTCAAGAACAAGTAGTGCACCACCTATAGGCATGTGGACTTTTTGTGGAGTTTCATTATTTTATGATTTTTTTAAGATTGTGGAGTAGGGCATGCATGAATTGCCACATGTATCACTTTGGTATCAAGGGAATTCTGGTGAGCTAGGTATACAAAAGTCACTTCTATTGTGATGATTTTGTAGATATTAAATGTATTTGAAAATGTTAATAGATAGTGAAAAGGAACTGAAGTCTTGCCTTTCACTATCACATAACAATATGGTGTTAACAAACAATGTCACCTCCGAAACACAAGAAAAAGCAACCTACATGGAAAGCTGTGATTGGTAAATCTTCACAACTAAATTGCTTAAATTGGAAATCAAGCTTCTAAGATGAAAGCATCTATATGTTTACTTAATTAAAGCAGGAGAATTGATCTTGATTACAATATTATATATACAACAGATGGGTGTATTTTGTGCATTCTCTCTGTTAAAAAAGTGAATAAATGTAAATTTGCCCTAAAACGTACAGTATAGTAATAAAAATAAGAGTGAGAGTGTGTTAGTTGATTTCTCCACTTTGAGACTTATGTTACTAAAATAAATGAAACCATTGGTGTACATGATATGGTTTCTCTTCAATAGAAATGAGCAAAAACTCTTGTTAACAGTGTTTTGTCACCTCCGAAACAGTAATTCTTAGTTTTTATTAGATCTTTTATTAATCTCTAGAAAATTCTCACTTCCTGTTGCCATATTACTATTTTCATCCAAAAGAGATTCCTGTCAATTGGACAGAATCAAACAAAATTGCTTTGTCTTCGAGAAATTATCAAATATAATACGCTTGTTGTTTCGGAGGTGACGATTGTTTCGGAGGTGACAAGTGTTAACGGAAAATTGTAAATTGCTCCGAAATGAAAACAACAGGCTATATTTCTACTACCTTCCTTCAGAGATAATGTGAGGGGATATGTTACATTTTTGTAAATGTAATGTATAACTGATGTCAAGAATAAAAAAATCAAATACATAAATCTGTTGTCTCGGAGGTGACAGAAAAGTTAATGGAAAAGTTGCATAAATTTATAAACACTCACCAAAAAATGATAAGCTATTTGAATCAAATAATCTTTGGATCGAAGTTAAGTCAGATTGATTACTATTCTGTTTTGATGGAAATTAGCAAAGTTGAATTTTATAATTGTGAGCAAGAGCTAACTCAAAAGAGGGGTTAATTGTTAACGGAAAATGTCACCTCCGAAACATAAAGTTTGGACAATTTCAGTCTTTAAAGAAGACAAAGCAGAACCTGGTAAACATAATAGTTCTTAAGTTTGGATACCTGCCTATCACCACAACAACAAAAATAATGAAAAGGAATAAACAATTTAATATGCTAGGTCTGACAAAAAAAACCATGTCAGAGTGCATACACCAAAAGTGTTGGATTTCAAGCATGTAAGTGCATGCCACATCTGAAAGAAAAAGAGACGAAAGTTCATTAAGGTACCCAAGGTAGACACTGTGGGTGGTAAGTTTATGAGAAAAAATAATGCATATCTGTCAGTGTATAAGAAAGTTATACATCAATTAGTGCCAAAACCGTGTTTTACACCACTGATTATAAAAATGGCCATATACACCTGCCCGAGTACACTCGGGACTTGTCCTCAATGGGTTAAATGGCTAGCATTACAACACTCCTTCTGCTTACATGTACATACTGTAGTTCATCATTTTGTGCACTGAATTGTTGACAAGTTATACATATCTATGAAACCCACAAAGTAACCACAGAAAATAACAGGAAGTGAATTCAGTGTATGACTCAGAGATATGAAATGTTAAATAATCTATGTAGGCTCATAATGCATCTATCAGTGATTTGCATGACTGTGTTTCCTAATTTATTGATATTCTTGGTCCCCTTAGGGCCATTTTAATAATAATTCAAAGGCAAACAAGCATGGTAGAAGGCAATGAGCAAAGAGACACCATTTTAACTGTGTAATATACTTGCCACCACCACCACCTGTGCCAGAGGTTTCTATACTTTTATAGGCCAATGATTTCTGTGCCTTTTAATACCAAGAAATGATTGGCCAGTTTGACTGTGTATGATCAAGGGAATGAATCCTGTTTAATGTTCCCTCTATATAGTGAAATGGAGGCTTGAGAGGTGGATTTTATGAGCGCTATGGTAGGTTTCTTGTTTATGCAGAAATCAGAAGTGAAACTTGGAAAACACTTTTGTAAGAATCATACTTCATCTGCATATAGTTTACTAGTATGTGTGTCTGTGTACATACACACATGAGTGTGAATATCATATGCATGGGTGTGTGTATGAAGAGTGATTAATAAACTGCTGTAGTTCGTGTAATACATTTGAACAAGGCAGAATGATGATTAGTTTTGGTTGAGGATGGTGTGCCCGTTCTTATGTTGAATGCAAGTCCACTGTATCTTGGACATATTTCATACGAAGTGACATGAAGAGAATTTCATGTTTATACGTGTCCCAAACTACTCCAAATCATATCCTAAACCTTTCATCTGAATTGAACGAGAAATGAAATAAAACCCTGTTTTTCCCCATGCCTCTCGCATTCCGATAGAATGACATTTCTGATGAGATGGCAAAGCGACACAACAAACCAGCGCCACATTGGAGTAAATTAGTCGGTTTCCAGATGAAGTAAGACAATTTCCCGCGGGAGTGGGCGCTGTGATTTGCCAAAGTAGATCCTCGTTTTTTTTCCAAATGTCACTCATCCATTTTGACGGAGCTAGGGAGGGAAAAAGATGCGAGGGAGGGAAAAAGATGCGAGGAAGGGAGGAAGGTAGAGGAGGAGAGGGAAAACAATTTGGAAAAGTCAGATCCCTGCCGCTAAAATCCAGGGAATTTTAGCAATTTATTAGGGTAAGATTGTATCTCCCTTTGCAAGGCAAGGATGTTAGGTGGAGGTTGTTATGGAAGCCTTTTAGGCAAATGCTAAGCCGTCTCACCATGTGCTGCATACCATCATTTTCTGTGCACTGAGTGTCTCCTGTGCACTGTACTTTTACTGTGTCTTGTCAAGCTTAAAATTCATAACATAAAGCCTGTGCTTTTTATGTGATTGAAGAATTATGCTGGATTGAAAAAAAAAAAAAAACTTTTAAGCCCCCATACCATTAGAGCGATGATCATCTATTTGAATACATTATCTAGCAAAATTTGATTTCAGATGTCATATTTCTGTGGTCAAGTGGACTTGTAGGATTACATTAAAATTTTGAAACTTTCTAAAAAGATAACACATTTTATGGTTTAAAAGAACTTTGATACAGGTGTGTGGTGCTCCTACAATTATTTTACCCACTGATAGTTGTAAGCTCTTTTAATATGATAATGTAGGAGTCAAATTGTCTATTTTGTTAGGACTTCTCCATATCTACAGCTGTGAGAGATGTCTTTTTCTTTTTTCTATTAATTTTGATAACCTAAATGATATTTATGATCATTTTTTGTGTTGTTTCCTTTAAACTAGTCATTTTTTTTTTAATGTGATAGATTACAACTGAGCTGTATCATATCATACATATATTACCCTTTTGGAGGATTTGGTTTTACCAATGTCACACTGTACAAACACAAGTGGCAGGTACACTCTATCCCATCCTTCACAGACTCATGCACAGCAGTGATGAGAATTGCACCACCATGCAGGAAAGACCTGGGTCATAACATGTAAAATGTGCAGACTGTGTGCTTGCTAGTAGTGAACGATGCTACAGTAGGTATTACATGTAGCATCGTGATTGTTTAGTATTTTGTGATCCCCAGCAGGTAAAACCAGTTATGTCAGCCTAAGCCGTGCTACTTCAGTTTAGATTCACTTCAGTCTTCACTCAACATCTAACCCATTTAAAGCTAAAAAGCCCGAATAGATTAATGACTATGAATGAACAAACAAATGCATGAATAATGAATGACAGTAAAAGTCAGTGACTGTATACCATGCCCTCATTCGATTGTACATGCTGTCCTTTTTTTTTTTTTCCCCAAACCAAGATATACTTAAGAATTATTAAAAACCACTGGTGTGTGCCATTTATTTAAAAAAAAAAAACTTGCAGTCATATTTTTTGTTTGAGTCTTTTTTTTTCCAGTTATAACATATGTCATATTATGTGCCATTTGTCTTCCTCCTGTTCTGTATATGGCACAATGTGCCTGGTTGATACTGTGTGCTGACTGTTGTTAGTCACCTGGGGCGAACCACAAGGGGTCAGCATCATTCACTCATTTGTTTAGTGTGGGTATGTGGGTGGACCACTTCACCAGGTTAGCAGCCTACATGTACTTTTCTTCGTGAGGAAATGAAGTGGGATTTTTAATGTGTGTTAGTTGTGACTCCGTCACACATAGGACTTTCATTTAATGTCCTATCCAAGGGTCTGAGCATCTTTGTGTCTTATTAGAGGGAAAGGCATGATTATACAATCTTGCTCAGCTAGACTCGGCGGGAATCGAACCCAAGCCGTTACATTGCAATGCAGGTGTGCTGCCGACCAGTGATGTGCAGAAATTTCAAATATAGGCAATAGTTTCTCTCTCCATCCTGAAACAAAACCCTGCAGTCACATCATACCTTGATTTCTATCTTGTGCAGACAAGCCAAGCAGCAAGGTCCATGGAGGCATCACGGGAGGAGTCTTCCAAGGTGTCATCTATGATGAGGGTGAGGAGTACCACATAGAGAAGGCCAAACACCACTTCAGGGACACGCCCATCCCAGACGCCTCCGCCCACTCTGTCATCTACAAGGCTTCTGATGTCACACACCCAGAGGACGCTGGCTGTGGGCTCAGAGACAGGGTGGCCAGCTGGATGTCTAAGATTCAAAACTCTGCCGATGATGTGACGCGGCAGAAAAGGGTGAGAATGAATCTTCTATTAAAGGTGTCATTGGACAGAGACCTACTCCAGGGAAGTTGATTTCAGAGGAATAGCATCATCTCACACGTAACTTGCTTGCTGGAAAGTTCTCCCACCATCTTCAAACCCCAGACAACTTCTTAACAATTTCCTCAAAGTGTAATGATTACATTTGTAATCAAAGTGACTGGGACATGACAAATCTGCTTTGAGTCTCTTTCCTTTTATTTCTTTCCTTTTATCCAACTTTTTCATAGAAATAAATTTCAAAACAAAGAGACAAAGTGTTACAAACAAACAGATCACAAAATTTGCACACAAAGTATTGGTGTACATCACACAACATGTAATACAGGAAAGTGTACCCTGGTACCAATAGATAAGCAGTGCATTATGGCTCTGTTTTTATTTATTTATTTTTTTAAAGAAGGTTCAAAAGCTTGTTGGTACATTGGCTGCCTCTTGCCTGAAAACAAAATATGCATTAGTGAATGTTTTTCTATGAGCATGCATTACCTAGGCTTAGCTCCCATGGCTTTTGGGAAAATCACAGTGGCATGCGAAATATTGATCTGCAAGACAACATAGAGATGATATGTTAACAGAACTTATGTCATTGTGATAAACGTAACACATTATATTGGTGTGGTAAAACAAAAGCTCATGATTTTAGATCATTTTGCTTTTACATACATTTACACACATTTGATATCCCAGAGATATGGCCTGCCTTGTAACTGCCATCATCCTCAAAGGATAAGAGATTTACAGAGAAATTTTATGCTCTGCCCAGTGATTATATCTTCTAGCAGCTATTTAAAATGATAATTCCTAGTTTTTCTCATAATCTTTTTTTGAACTGATATTTGCACCATGCATCATTTGCATATCGCTATTATAAGAATATGTATTTTACTTAACTTTACTACCAATATTTTTAAAAAATGACATAATATCGACCCTGCAGTCCTTTTTTTTTTCAGACCTTAAATTTGGCAAAAATTATCAGTTTGACAATATTTCATGTATGGCAGAACAAGATTAAGCTCAGGTTCTATATTTTTCATGAAATGTAATGTTGTTTGATGCCAGATATATGAAACACTGGCTACATTGAAGTAATTGCATCTTTTTTTTCACCCTTACAATGATACCAGTGATTGTCCAGTGTCTTAAAACTGGAGGCTAATGTAAAAATGCGGCCGTGACGGAATGAAAGAGGAGACGCATGTTTTGAGGAAAGCCTCTACTAATACACATAAAACTTTCAAATTTACTTGTTAAGATATCACTAGTATTTACACTGTTTGGATTGGGGACACTTTTTGGAGGCATTGGAAATAATAGATTCATATGTGTCCTCTTATCAGTTAAAGGGATGGCAGTGTACTGGTGGAGATGAGGATTGGGCTTTTAAGTTTTTGTGAGATACCTAGAAACCACTTATTAAATAATACAGAGCATACTATTCTAAGAGGAATTCAAAGTTTATTAGATGAAAATCAGTTTTGGAATGGCTTAGACAACAAAAAACAAGGTAAAACAAAGCGATCCCAATAAAAGGTGGGTCCCACCTTTTAATAGGATTGCCCTATTTTGGATATCTCAGCCATTTCAAAACCAGTTTTCATCAAATAAACATTGAATCCCTCTTGAAATTACATGCTCTTTGGGATTTCGTACAAGGTTTCTCATTATCTCACAAAAAAATGTCAGAAACCTGAAGTTAGGCCTCAACCCATGTTAATAAGATCCATTTAATGTGGCTCATGGTCAGAATATTGCATCTTTGTCTGTGTCAGTACTGATTTTGGTTTGAGAATGTACCTAATAACCAATGAAGGGATGCTCTGTAGACCAACACCGTTATTTCTTGCACCATTGATTCCTTTTAGCAGAGCTCAAAATGATTGAATGTCCAAAAAGTTGTTGAAAAGTGATTATTATGTTGCGGCAGTTTGCATAGACTATTTGACATGAATTTTCTGTCATTGGCTGTCTTCTTTTTCTGCAATCATTAGGATGTTGGAACAGCCTGGAAAAATATGCCCCACGCTGCAAGTGAGAACAAGTATGCCGCTCAGCACCGATCGCGCCGTGCTCCCTTTTCGTCTACTCGTACAGCTTGCAGCCTGTACCTTCAGGCCGACCACACCTACACGAGACATTATGAGGGTGATGTGTCGGAGGTCATTCTCAACCTCAACAACCATGTGTCGGCAGTCAATGACATCTACATCAACACCGTCTTTGACGACATACGTGGTATCAACTTCTTCATCCGCAGGATAAGGGTAAGGATGTCTGTCTGGCTGTATCCTAGTTGATTCTCAGCAAATGTTGCACAAAGCCATCTACTTTTATATCATGCATTCCCTGTTGCATGGACAGGAATTGCATTTTGTTTGCATTGTTAGACCTGTGACGTTTCAGAAGCATATATTTTTTTGTGTATTTCTATGTGTCTTGTATGTCCAGAATCAAGAAACCATAATGTAAAATGTATTAAGGTGAAGTTAAGAAAGATATTGCCAATATACTCTCCTCACTCTCCTCCAAAAATAACCAAGAAAGAAAGAGATTAAAATGCAGTGTGACTTCAGTGAAATTTTCTTGCCAGTCATTGCAGGTTGACACTTGTAATACATTATGACGTGAGGATTTGCATCAGTTGCGTAGTCATGTATCCTGTACAAATTTTAGAATCTTTTTTGTCGGTGGAATACACTTCCATTTTATTAAATAAAAAAAGAAGAGAGAAATGGATGGATTTCCATCTGAAAGTATCTTGAGGGTGTACAGCAAAAACATGGTCCATAGTGCTTCTTTCGATGGGTGTATTGGACCAGAAATCTGCTTAATCTCGACATATAGTTCTCGCATCCACACTTTCTGAAGCCTTGATGTCCTCTTTCAAACGCCAGGTGAATGGCACGGCAGAGCAGCAGGACAGTTCCAATCCTTTCCGCTTTGACAATCTCGGAGTGGAGAAGTTCCTGGAACTCAACTCTCTGCAGGACCACAGTCAATACTGCCTGGCCTACATCTTTGCCAACAGGGACTTCAATGACGGAGTTCTAGGACTGGCTTGGGTGGGATCCACAGGCAGTAAGTCCTTGAAAATGTCTATCATACAGCAAACACCATATCCACTTATTTCAGAAGGCATCAATACCATGAGGGGTATTGAAAGTTAAAGGGTGTGTATAGTTCTGGTTGAGGTGAGGATTTAGCTTTTAACTTTTTGCGAGATATTCAGAAACCACTCTTTGAGATGTCAAAGAGCATGCAATTTTAAGGGGTATCAAAAATTAATTAGAAGAAAATCGGTGTTGAGATGGCTGAGATATCCAAAAACAAGGTGAAACAAAGAGATCCTAATAAAAGGCATGGCCTGTCGCCTTTTATTATTGTCACTTTTATGGATATCTCAGCCATTTGAAAACCAATTTTCATCAAATAAACGTTGAATCCTTCTTAAAATTACATGCTCTTTCATATTTCACAAGAGGTTTCTCATTATCTCACTTAGGAATGTTCAAAACATGAATCCCCACCTCAACCAGCACTGTACAGTCCCTTTAAGGGTAAAAGTGACTCAAGACAAGGTCTATTTGATTTTGATATATTGTGTCTAGTTATGAAAGTTTCACTTTCAATGAGATGCTTTCACAGGTGACGCGACATTTGCTCCTGCGACAACTGCTCTGGTCTTAAGGGTTAGGGTTGTGATAGGGTTTTAGGTACAGTTTGATGTGAGGATTAGGCTTTGGGTTATGTTTGTGGGTAAAATCTATATTAGGCTTAGCACACAGATATTTCTTGGGAGCAAGTGGCGCAGGAAAAAATGTCATAGAAAGAACTTCAAGCAGTCTGAAAAAAAAAGGAAAAAGTTTGTAATTTCATTCAGTCCTCGGTGTCATACCATGGGAGACTGATGCATGTTTGTGGCATTGTATTGACAATGAATATTGAATATTGCATAGACATTGAATAGAAAATGAAAAAAAAAAAAAAGAACAAAAACACAATGAAAAAAAGTTAGTGCTGTGTGCCACAAATAAAGATGCGGGAGCAAGCTCTGTTGAGTGTGACCGAGACTAGGAAAAGATGTGTTAGACAATGATTGTTGAAAGTAACTCTCAGGGACGGCTGTGAGACATACTGTCAGCAAGAGTCAGTTTATGAACTGTCAGGGCCCAGTTCATAAACCAATTTGAAAGATTTGCAACTTACAATCAGGGTAGTTGCCATAGCAACAACTAAAATGCCCACTGTTGATTGGTTGGTTTTTAGTCGCATTACGTTAATTGCTATCATTTTAAGTAAAGTGACAACAGTTACGAAATAGACTCCTAGTCTGTAATCTATGCAAATACGATACCATAAATAGTGATGCCATTATTGATGATGATGGTGATGATGATGATGATGCTGATGATGCTGCTGCTGCTGCTGCTGCTGATGGTGATGGTGATGGTGATGGTGGTGATGGTGATGATGGTGATGATGGTGGTGATGGTGATGATGATGGTGATGGTGATGGTGATGATGGTGGTGATGGTGATGATGATGATGATGGTGATGATGATGATGATGATGATGGTGGTGATGGTGATGATGGTGGTGATGGTGATGATGGTGATGATGGTGGTGATGGTGATGATGATGGTGGTGTTGGTGATGGTGGTTACGGTAATGATGGTGATGATGGTAATGATGAGGATGATGATGATGACATTGTGATTCTCTCCTCCCCTTTGAGGTGCCTCTGGTGGTATCTGCGAGGATTTCAGCAGCTTCAGTGGGGTGATGCAGAGCCTGAACACAGGAGTGGTCACCATTCAGAACTACGGCTCCACAGTGGCCAGCAAGGTGTCACACATCACCTTTGCTCACGAGCTTGGACACAACTTTGGATCTCCTGTGAGTGCAGTCTACTTTCTAACCCTGCATACATGGTTCTGATATCTCACAATCCAGTATGGACGGTACATTTTCATACACAGGTGTACAGTTATACCATGTGGTTGTGGTATTTAAACAGGCTGTAGTAAAACCAAAGGATAAAAGCTGGGGAAAAGGTTATGCTTGGGGTAAAGTTATTGCAGACCAAAGTTAATATGCAGTGAAAATTGGAGTGGGAGAGAGAAAGTATTCTTTTAAGAGTTTTATGAAAATCACTAGATGGATGAGTGACGTTTCTCTTAAAATTTTGGGTTGTCTATTTCCTCCCCTAGCTCATTTGCTTTCTGTTTGAATGGAAAAATATAAAACTCTCTGTGTGTGAAACTTCTGCCTGGTTTTATCATGGTTGTTCAATTTAGAATGATTTCTGATCTGTTTCTTAAGAAACAAAAAGAGTCTGCTTGACATTGTGGTTCAAGCAGAGGTACCAATTTAGTGAAATAAACTTGTGTTAATTTGACTCTGGGTCATTTTATATTTACTCACAGCATGACTACCCTTTGAAATGTCGTCCTGGAGACAGCGTAAATGGCCGTGCCGATGGTAACTACATCATGTACGCTAGCGCAACATCAGGAGATAAGCAATTTAACGATGAGTTCTCTGAGTGCAGTATCGGCAATATGACCGGCGTCATCAGGCAGAATGGAGGATGCTTTGAAGGTAACCATGGCGATAGTTTGGATTGAGATGATGTATGGGAACTTGGGCTTTGATGAAATTAATAGGAAGTTATACATATGTCAGGGTAAGGGGAACCATGTCCAGTATGTATTGAGTAGCATGGTTTCAGAATCAATGCCACAAACTTCAAACTCACAAGCTTAGTGTCCACAGCTCTAGGAAACTGTATCTGACATTGGATGAACAAATTTTAGGTATTACTCTGTGTGCACAGTAAATACTGTGGACTTGTTCGTCTTGTGTCCATGCAAAGTAATCACACTCACAGAGTTATTGCATTTCCACTGGCATTTGAACTTGAAATTTAAAAGGCTCTGTGACCTGTAATTGAGTATCTGAATATAAGAACGACCCAAGTCCATGGAAGACCATTTTGAGTAAACTTAAAAAAACTTCATATCTTTTTTATTTGTCCAATGATATTCTATTTAACTGTGATGGGAAGGCAACATTGTATATACAAATGAGAACATATATTATTATGACAATTAACAGTTACATTAATTGTGTAGAGGCCATTTTGTGTGATGGACTTGGGTTGTTCTTTGAATCATATGGACTTGGGTCGTTCTTTGATTCATATACATGATATTCTGCTATAGAGATGAGAGAAGGATGAGAGAGGGCGCTATGATATGAATGTAAGAATGACCCAAGTCCTTCATTCTTACATTCATAAAAGATTTAACTCATTAATTCCAGGCACTTCCGGGGGTAATTAGGATTTATCATTTATACACAGCATGAATCCATACATAAGCAACAATTTCCCATGTCAAACTGAATTTGGCCAAAAATTGGACTTGGGTTGTTCTTATATTCAGGTCTTCAATTGTCTGTTACCAATTTATTGGCTGCATGGGGGGTTAAATGTGTGAACAATCAAGTTATTGGTGCATCATGTGACTTCTGCTCAAAGTGCATCTTGGGGAAACATTTGCCAGTCCTGTAATCTTAGTGTGCACACACCACTGGCATGATTCTGAGACAGTCTGAATTTATAGCAGTGGTAGAAGTCATATGCAAAGTCAGTGACATTGCTTTGTTTTGGATATGGGATGTTTCAAACAAGGTGTGCAGAAAGTGCAGTAAGCCATAATTCAGTTTGGATGGGCATGGAGTGGACTAGATTATGCAATGAGAAGGTAGAACAAAGGTTTGCTTTTTTTTTTCCTGTTGCCATGAGAACCAAATTGTTTAGAAACCCATTTCTTATGCACATTGAAAAGCTCTCTATAATCCTTCTCACTCTTTGACCTTACCTTTGACAGTCAAGGACATAACGATCTGAATCGATTTGATCATATAGAAACTATATTTTTAATTGCTGTTGTTGAGGGGTAAGGAGAAATGAATGAGACCCTCTCTCTGTAAGAATCAAATGAGTGATGTTTTGAGTAATTGTCGCCTCCATCTCTGGTTGCCGTGGCAGAGAGTGACATGCCCATTTGTGGGAATCTGATCGTGGAGGGTGCAGCTGATAATGGGAAGGAGGAATGTGACTGTGGGTATGAGGACCAGTGCGAGGATCAGTGCTGCAATGCAGCCAACTGCGAGCTAACCTCCAGGAATAATGTCAAAGTACAGTGCAGGTAAGTCTCTCTCAAACCAATCACTCATCAGTCAGGGAAATCTGGACCCTGTTTCATAAAGCTGTTTGTATAGTTATGCACGACTTTACGAATGAATAAAATATGATGTGCCAATATGTGTGCCCATTTTTTTTTTTTAAACAAAGTATGACTGTATGTCAATATTTCATCTACAGTGAGGCAAAAATACACTTTCAATTACAATGTGTGTTAGCATGTAAGAATAATCATTATAATCTGAAAATTTCAACTTTACCTATTGAAATTAACAATGATTAGGAAACTCTCTTGGCTTGCCATATTTAAGTCATTTGTAAATTTGTGCATAACTTTACAAACAGCTTTATGAAACAAGACCCAGGAGCCAGAAGCTCCAGTGATCCATTTTGATGATTACATTTAGGAAGAGACTCTGGGAAGTTGTCTGGTTGGGAACCACCAGCTCTAGCGATGATAATGATGATAATGATAGTATGTACATTTCCTTTCTTAAGGATCTCGAACTTCTGGAGCATGGAGATGTAAGCTTGATTGTCTGAGTGGTTGTGCTCTGAATCTGAGGTTATTTAAATTTTGCCCACCATCTGCTCATGGTCGTCCACATTCGTCCAGTAGTAGTGTAGTTGATGCCTCATCCCACTCCTGACACCACTGAAAAGATCTTGATGATGAGGGGTCATGCCAAATACACTAGACCGCTCACTTAACCCTAAAAAGACTGGGGGGGGGGGGCCTAAAAGGCCCCCCCCCTCGACATTTCGCGCGATTACTCAGCAACACGCAATGCGTTCGCCGCGATGCTCTGTGACTTTTTTCTTTCGAGTTTCCCGCACATTTTGACACCAAATTTGTGACCCCCGGGGGTACGGTTCTGAAGTTACATAACTTTTTGTACATGCACGTGAGACCGAATAATGGCTCAAAAATGCGATTTTGTGTACAAAGTCAATACAAATTGAGTTTTATCACATGGTTCATATAAATATGCTTATTTTTACTCTCAATGGCTAAAATCAATTTGTGTTAGTGGCATTATGCTTCAAAAAGGGTCTGCCACAAATTTTGCTGAAAAAACAACAAAAACAAAAGGTCGAAAAAACAAAGAAATACATAAAAAAATAAAATAAATAAGAAATTAATTTTGATACCGAATTTTTTTTAAGTACATTTGCTAAGAATGCTACACAGAATATCTAGACCAAAAATGAGCACTTTTGGAGCTTTATTTACTGATTTAGATAAAAAAGGTCTGATTTCTCGCATAAATTAGCATAATTAATAAAAATAAAATAAAAGAAGACTATTTTGGAAAATTTAAATATACGATCTTGTAGATTACATCGCACACTACCATTGTGCAAATTTCCGCGCGATCCACGGCCGAGATCTTAAGGGGGGGCCCTTTAGGCCCCCCCCCCCCCCAGTCTTTCGAGCTACCAAAATAGCCCAGTCTTTTTAGGGTTAAAGCTTGTTAGTTTCTTTTAATAGATGTATACAGGTTTTTTATGTGTGTGTGTGTGTGTGTGTGTGTGTGCTTTTTTGTTGTTGTAATGGTAACTAAGCAGGTCTGAATCCAGACACAAGTGCAGACAACTGTGATCCTGTCACTTTGCTGGTTCTCAGTTAACCAATCTCTTTTTCTATTTAAACAAAGTATTTCTTTAATGAAATTGTATTCTCTACTAGCACTACATGTGAAATAATTACAGAATGAAAAGTGTTCACTGTTCTCATAGAAAGATGAAAATATTAGTCAGAAATAGGAGAGGTAGTCTACTGTATGTGCAAGTTGATTTTGATCAAAATCAAATTAAAGTCAAACGATAAGAGCAGCAAAAGTTTCATTAGAATTGAGCGATAGGAAAATGATTAGTCACACCGTCATAGTCTGCAAACCATGAAATTGTATTGTGTACAAATACATAAATACATTTTTGGTAAGTTACTAACGATTGTTCCTTTATACTGGAATCTCAATGATTATCATCTTTATCAAATTTGGTATGTTTACACAGGAAATCTCATACCTTATGCAGATATCCCCATTTTTGCCTACTAATTGGGATCCTGAGAGAGAGTGATATAAGATACAGCGAAAAAAGGAATCGTTATATGACCTACTTTCCCAGGAATATTGTCCTGATTTTGATGACGTCACAAGTTGTCTATGCTCTCTGCCAACAAGCCATGCGCTTCAAAGACCAGCAGGCGCCTGCCTTGCCTCCAACACAGTTTGTGCTGTTAGCTCGATTCCCAAGCTATGGCTTAAAGGAAAATGGAAGACACTGTTCTTGATCTGAGTTTTGAAGTGGAAACCAACAAAGAAGAGGAAGGACTAGGATGAAACGAGTTATGATTCTCAAATTTAAATAGTTCCAGCAGATATGTTGGTTATTTTGACCCCAAAACAGAAGGTAAACAATGAAGACGCTGCTGCTGATTAATGCCATTGCTTGCTGCTGGAGTGCTGGATGCATAGTTACGTGAACAGGGGTGGGCTGAAACAGCTGGGTGATGGTGGTGATAAAAATGATGAACAGTTTGCGAGGAGAAATGAAGACGTGTGGTGACTTGACCCTAATAACATTGGAAATTGATGTGCATGGCTTTAATGTTGTTGTTAGTTGCTTTCATTGTATTTTCATATGCTTTTGCTACAACCATCGCACTGACCGCATGCCGTGTACTAGACATAGACAGTGCATTGCATGCTACATGATGTACATTACATGCATCATTGCGACTCACTAGTGTGCTCCCTTTGCTGGCTGCTTGAACGGCCACTGCCGTAAGGCTGGCCTGCTGGATAATTAATACATACACTTGTGTACACATGTACACATGCCAGACTGCTGTCACATGGCTGTAATTTCAGCAGCAGCGTGACTTGCTATCATCATTGGACACGATTAATTGAAAAATGGATTTTTAAGCTGCTTCACAAAAGTAATAAATTTAGATATGTCGAGGACAGTGGTATGAATTTCTGATTCAGATTTTTTTTTTCTGATTTCAGGGTTGTGCAAGCAGCGTACGCCGCAAAGCTCGCGAAGAGTGACAGTGAGTTGTTTTG
This sequence comes from Diadema setosum, assembly GCF_964275005.1. Lineage (NCBI taxonomy): Eukaryota > Metazoa > Echinodermata > Echinoidea > Diadematoida > Diadematidae > Diadema > Diadema setosum. The sequence goes on from NC_092698.1 coordinate 37,982,364, forward strand.
AGCGACGATATGCAATTCATCGTCCATATCATCAACAGTTCCCAATAACTCATGTGGTTCAAATTGACAGGAGTGTTTTGAAATACACTATTAAGTATTTCATGTGATTTTGGCGCAGTTTGGTTTTAAGGGAATTAGAGATATCTGCATGTATAGAAAGTATATTAGTGCCGATACATGTACGCATAGGCTGTTATGAAAACATGTAATCCCCTTGTGACGTCATCAAATCATGGGGCAATATTCCGCCAAGAAAGCGCATTAGATGGGTGTGTACAATGAGAGTTAACATTCTCTGTTAGTTATTTTAGATGCCGGAATAGGTCTGCAAAAGTGTAATATTTATCGTCGCTGGGGTGACAAGACCTTGTATCTGCAATTTTGGTGAAAATGACTTTTTTGGATTAATGGTCAGATAATCAGTTAAGTGATGTCCTGTCCAAATCCTAGATGTCTTACCCCAAAAATGAAGCCACCGTGGCATGTCAAAGGAATGTCTATCCCATTGGATGCAGTGCTTTGGCTATCATTTTTTTTTTTTTTTTGATCTCCTGAACATTTGACATTTTGTAGATACGAGGTCTTGTCGCCCCAGTGACGTTATGTATAGTGTGTTCTCAACTTTCACTAAAAGTAATATTTGCTGATTTTAGGATTCTCATTGAAGTTCCAGTTTAAAGGCTTAATTTACCATTTGCAGATGAAATAAAAACCCAGTATTAATGCTCCCAAATAGTTCCAAAATGTGAGTTAGGGATAGTAACAACCAATGTGAAAATTTGAATTGGTATAATCAATGTTAAGTTTTTTGTTAAATACACAAAATATGAACAATGATTGTAATAGAAATGTTTCCAGACTAAACTGTCTACAGTTAGGGTGTATTGAGAAAAATAGTGATATCTCATTTTATTTTAGGTTTTATTGCAAAATTCTTGATGTTAAGGATGTTTTGTGATACAACTGACCTACACATATGCATCAAATGTGATATCTTGAAAATGTTTTAAATCACTGCTTCCAAAAGTAAACAGAACCTTAAAGCAGTCAGTATTTCATGTCAAGGACACAAGTTTGTATACCATTCAATTTGTTAGTTTATTTGTTATCTGTTATATTCTAAAGGTAATTTCAAGAAGAAAAAATTTAGTTCTTGCTCAAAAAAGATCAATTTGAAATGGTGTGAGAGGTATTTGTGATATCACAATCCAGCTTATGGAGCAGAAAATGTCAGCTGCTCAAGAAATTCACAAGAAAATTGATTCAATACTTGCTGATGTCATTATGATCTGGCTCCTTCTCTGCCCCTCCTTCCCCCTCCCAGTCCTTCCCAGGGGCCGTGCTGTAACAGTTCCTGTAACTTTGAGGGCATGGCATCGGGCAAACAGTGTCGACCAGCAGATGACTGCAGCGAGGCCTCATTCTGTGTATATCCTTTTGGTCTACAGTGCTTCATATTGTACATTGTCATTTACCTGTACTACTGTATAGTAGTCATTCTGTACCATTCCACACCCCTGTGAAAAGAAACAAAAAAGATCCTTATCCTTCTAGCCTTCCCTCACCCTCCATAAAAGAAAAGTAGTCATATTCATGTCATGATGTTAAAAACATTCTAAAAACATGGTTTAGCAATGTTTATAACAAGTTTTGCAAAGAAACTGAATGATGCATTGTTCTGCTATTTCTCTACATCTTCAGGTTTTCTGCTTTTTTTATAAGATATCTTTTGCATTATTTACAAAACTGATATTTGTTGTATGCACTGTGTACAGATTGTCATTGTGTTATGTTCACTTGTATGCCATTTGCCGTGTTTTGAATTATATTACTGTTATTATCTTTCTCCACTTGTTAAATGTCTGAATAATTTTTGTTTTGTTTAATTTTCTAGTTTTATTTTGTACACGATAATGAATTGCTTGAATCTCTTGATATGTATAGTTTTCATTATTCTTGACATGTTAAGTGATGTATCACAGGGCTGGATGCTTACTTACTTTGTAGTCTAATGGCCCTGTCAGGTGAACAAACTATGTGGCTACACACAATATTGATATGACATTTCAGTATGTTCTTCTTTCCACATTGCCCTCTGAGGCATACATATTTCATTCCATCTGAGTGGTGTCAAGTTTTGGTCCTTGACTTCTATTCATGCACTGACCAACAAGCTGCATGTCCTCGGTCTGTTGCAAAGCCAGATCTAACGGAGTGTAATCAACACACACAAGTCTGCAAGAGTGGGGTAGGTTGAATTTACATGGCAGGTTCTATATTTTTGTGAGCCCTGGCCCATGTGTCGCTCCCTTGCATCTTATTCATTTCATGTATGTGTGTTAACTTGTGTGGCAAAAAAAAAAACACAAAAAATGTGACAACAAAAAAATAAAATGGAATTAATTGACTAATTAGTAATAATGAAATTAATAATAATAATAATAATAATAATAATAATAATAATAATAATAATAATGATAATAATAATAATAATAATAATAATAATAATAATAATAATAATAATAATAATAATAATAATAATAATAATAATAATAATGATAATGATAATAATAATAATATCTCCACTTTATTACACACATACATTGCATGTTGCAAGAACATCATTGCTATACAAAGCTTTTGAAGAGTTAAGTAGAATATAAAGAAATTAAATATGTTTAAAATCATGCTTTGAGAGATGGCAAAGTAGTGATCTTCAATTATTACTTTATTCAGTCTTGAATCATAACTCAATTCATTCCAAATATGGGGACCATTATATCTGACAGAATTAAACATTGATTGGGTAGACATTTTTTGGTAATGATATTTGTTATAGGAATGAGTGTTATATGAATGAATAGATTTATTAAGAATAAACATGTCTGAAACTTTTCAGTGATGTATTCATCCATATTTTTAATGATATCCTGATGTCTGGCCAGGAATGTCAAGAATCAATCTGCGTCAAGTTTGGTTTGACGGAGTGTTTCTGTGCTGAGTTGGAGAGCACACAGCTGGAGGAAGCTTGTCACATCTGCTGCATGGGTTCAAATGGAAGTAAGTGTCATTAAAGGCATAATTTACCATTTGCAGATGAAACAAAAACCTAGCATTAGTGCTTCAGAATAGTTCTAAAATGTGAGTTAGAGATAGAAACAACCAATGTGAAAATTTGAACCAGTATAATCGATGTTAAGTATTGTTGAATATACAAAGTGTGAACAATAGTTATAATACAAATGTTCCAAACTAAACCGTCTACATAGTTATGGTTTAATGAGAAGAATAGTGATATCTCCTTATATTTTACGCTTTATTGCAAAATTTTTATATGTCTGATGTTTTGTGATACAACTGACCTGCACGTATGCATCAAAAGTGATATCTTGAACATTTTTTGAATAACTGCTCCCAAAGGTACACAGGACCTTTAACTGTGTTGGATAAGTTTGCAATGTAGTAAAGTATCATCAAGTCTGTTTCATTAGCTCCAGTGGAGGTACATGTAGGTTCCTGCCAACTCTGGTGGCTTTGTTACAATTAAAGTAATGACCACAAACTGTGTTTGATAACATGATGAAATAAATGAATTGTGTGCCCAGGTGACTTTCACTTGGACTGGAAATTCAAGGTAATGAAAAGAATATGGTATTAAGTATACAACCTATGTGTCTTATAATATATCATTCAGTTTTGTTGATGTAACAATATGTTTATCTCTCTCAACCCTGCCCTGCCTGTCCTTTTCATCCTGTCTATAGCTTGTCAGTCCAGTCGCCATATTCCAGCCATGCAGGCTCATGTCGATATGTGGGGTCAAGACGAGGAGTTGCCCGATGGAACGACGGTCAAGGTCCTCTACCAGATGCCCGGTGCTCCCTGCAATGAGTACCAGGGCTACTGTGATGTCTTCTACAAGTGCCGCAACGTGGACTCCAACGGTCCACTGTCCCGACTGACCAATGCCATCCTCAACCCAGAACTCTATGCCAATATTGCCAATTGGATCCAGGTACACTGAAAAGCCTGATATATGCTTTGAGGCTATTAACCTGTTGAGGACGAGTCCTGAGTATACTCGGGCAAGTGTTTATGTAAAATGTATTTTGTAGCAAAATCAGCCCATCCTCAATGGGTTAAAGGTCATAACATTCTTATTAAGGATTGGGGAACAATCAAAACTATAGCAATCCAAGTCCAGTGGTATTTTCATGATAAAATTTGAACAGAGCCTGAGAAATGAACAAATATGGCTGGTTTCACCCTTACTTTTTGCACCTCATTAGTCATATCATGTATACAACTACCCCTTGCTCCCCTCTAAAGAATGTGATGTCTGACAAAAAGTTTCTTACAGAATCTGATCTGACCTGTAGAAAATCTCCAATATACTTTTGATGTCCTTAACTCATGATAGCTAATCTCTCTCTGGCCTGTACTGAAATGATGTGATGTTACCTTATTATTGTTGTTCTTGTTCCTCCTCCAGGCCAACTGGTGGGCAGCAGTGCTCATTGTTCTGGCGGTCATCATCTTTATGGGTCTCTTCATCAAGATCTGCAGCGTCCACACCCCCAGCAGTAACCCCAACCTACCCAAAGCACGCAAGGTGTCGGTCCCAGGCACCCTCAGGAGACGGCAAGCGCCCAGGGATCACCAGTCCATACCCATGGCATAGCCACGCCCTTCCTCCCTACACCCCTTTCCTCCACTCCCCTCCCCTCCCATCCCCCATCCTTTCTTGCTCCTTGCTTTCTTAGGGTGTTAAACCAGTAATGAACTTGAAAAAATTCAGTCCCTGTGACACACCTTATACTGTTATTGGATGACAGTGTGGTGCTGATGATTAAGAACACAACTGTTTCCATGTCTGTCATCAACTCCTGATGTATTCGTCTAAGTATCATCTTCTTGAGTCAGCAAAGAGTGAAGGTGTGTTGCACGGTTCAAATTGTGACGGACATGAAAATGTTTTTATCTTTTATAAGATCCCACTTTCTGACACTCTCCTTGTCTCTATGTGTTGTGATGTACTTTAGCTGAGTGCATAGCGACAAGGCTGGTGAACAAGGGATCCAATTTTGTCAAATAGTCTCACACTCTGACATGAACTTTTCAAGAAAGCTTTCCTGTCATGATTCTCAGTATCAGACATTGCGTTCCAAAGTTGACCCACAGTCTTACAACCTCTATCTCTGAGAGAAAATGCAAGTATCAGGAGTAATTGCAGAAATATGACAACATAGATTTAACAGTAAGCATTAGGTGAAATCTTTCTGAGTTAGAAGACTGAATGTAAGACTAATGATAATGAGTTAAAACACATGCATCATGATCAAAGTGAGGTATTTTCCTATTACTCACTTTGAGAAGACATAAACGTTAAAAGATGAAAACAAAGCCTTGCCTAACTCTCTTCTGATTGATCTGTTTCCATTACCTATAGGAACGGGGTCAGTTTTGTGCAAAGTGTTTGTAGATTTTATTATCTTGGTGGGAATGGCTGAAAGGAAATTGCATGCACATACCAACCCCCTCCATCCCCCTGCTGGATCAGCGACATATAACCAGCATATATTATTTGCAAGATTATCTTCTCACATGGTATTGGTTTAGTAAGACAAGGTGCCAATCTCACCCCGAGTACTGCCACCATGAATTTATTTGTTACGATGAGAGGCATTTCCATGCCAACTTTAGCAAAGAGTAATGGCGATAGTTGTCATTTTCAGCTCATTCCGTAGGATGAATTCTCAGTGATACTTGCACTGAAAAAACTTTATCCTGGCAACATCAGATTTTCTGGATCCTGGATGCATGTGACCAACGTGTATCGCTGGAGACGAATCAGACATGATTTGCATAGAGACACTTGATGCTTGCATGATCTTGTCTAAGGCTTACCATGTGTGTCAAAGGGCATTCATCTCGGCTGTGAGACGATGGTGGGATGGGGAACATTCCCGAGCAAATGTTGTCACTCTTTGCATAAAGCAACTTGATGACTGCATTCATGGACCACAAATTTGTGCACACGGTAAAGCACCAAAGTGAAACTGGTAATATGTTGATATACAACAAAATTTCTTGCGCTGATTAATTGATGATGAGAAAATGAGACACAAACTCCCATGCCATTGTGGTAAGGTTACAATCATGTAAGAGTGTTTGATGAACTGATGTGCATTCAAATAATGTAAAAAGAAAAGCACCATGTAAATGATGCACATCTGTTAACTTTTAAGTTATGCTAGGTGGTAGTTTTTCGACTCTCTTTCAAAACACATGCAATGCATTTCCAGTGTTTGACTCGTATTGTGGTGCATCGATGAAAGAACAATTCTGTGATTACTACAAATTTCCACAGATGGCAAAATGTGGAGCCGTTGTATTATTTGTTCTTTCATGTGGTAGTTTTACAAGCAAACTGATACACTGGTTTCATGCTCCAACACTCAATATACCTCACTTGGTGTCCTAATGTCTTCATATACAAGGTCGATTTTGAACAATTCATATCCATAGAGGCTTTTCAGATATGTGTGATTTTTATCGTTGTTTGGTTGTCTGTTTGTTTTGTGATGTGTCAATCATTTTCTATAGATTATGATGACTCACATATATTGTGAGATACACTTAGTGCCAGATATAGTGTGAATGTGCCACAAAAGGTCAAAGGTTGCAGTTGAAATACTTCTCTCCTGTGCTAATGAGTAGATTTTACCAGGTAGGGAAAAGTTGTCTGTAGATCATGTAGCCTGCTTACCAGTAGTGTTTGGCATTGCCCTCACTTGTAATACTCAAGATATGACCTTCTGCTCTTAACAGTGTGACCTTTGACCCACAACACACTGAGCACACAGTTCAGAATCTTCTTAAACAATGCTGTGCCTTTTTTCTTGATAAAATCAAAGAGGGAGACTTCTTACCAATCATACCTTTTGCTTCCTTTTTGTTTATGAATTCAGTTCTTCAGTACTTTATGTCCTCAATCTTTTTTTTTTTTAATTATTGATTTATGCTCTCTTAGGTAGTGAATACATGCATTTAACTTCAAGCATGTTGGTATGATGTCAATTTGTATCTGTTATTCTTTGCCATGAAGGTGTTTTGCATACATGAGTAATGAGAATTAGAGTAATCTGTGCATTATCTTTTATCTGAACTGATGTGATGAAAGAAGCTTAACTAGACCAATAGAGGGCAGCACACTGATCTGTCGTCAAAGCCTTCTCCAGGCAGAAACTCACTGACTTGATTACCACATTGCCATGGTTACCACAGCCAAGGATATCAAAGTCATATCCAAAGGAGAAAATTTCACTCTGAGCATTTCTGCCTGATGCTACACTGTCTGGCTAGGGGGTGGGAAAATGTCCCCCTTTGCCAAGTTGGTCACTTGCTATGTATAAAGGACTCCATTGGAAGTAGAGTGGATGATATGAAATTATATGACATTAAGAAATAGCGTAGAGTGTGTTTTGGTTTAAATGTTTCGGATGACGTGCAGAGATCATCATTGTATCGCTGTCGAGTTCAGGTTTCTCTGCATGTATATTGCAAGGGGCTGTGCTCCTTTAGCTGACCTATAATAAAGTCTCTTTCCCAATCTCCCACACTGGACAATGCTGTCAAGCACATGTTGCATGTTTCATTGGTTTGTAACTGCAGTTTAAGTCACAAGTTCTTCTTTCTTCCTTTTTTTTTTTCCATTAGCACTGTCTGCCATTGATTAAATCACAAGGATTGTCATAATGTGTTGGTAAGTGCAAAGCATCTATTTTCTACCAGAATTCACATCTTCAATTTTGTCATTTTATTTCTTGCCAATCTCCCAACTCTGAGAAATGCACTATGTTTTGATCAAAATTTAAAGGTTCTCTCTGATACCATTGCAGTGATGTGTTTGCGAAGTATGTCAAAGTTCAAGTAAAATTTATACCTTATACGCAGAATCAGCTTAGGATAAAATTAAAATTGTACATTTTGCAGTGTATTTTTTTTTCCCCCAAGGCCGTGATCATGTGTCATGTAAGGTTTACACTCTCGGAAAAAAATGTTTTCCTCTTCGTCTTCTTTGATTCATGGGCCCATGCCATCTGTTTGATGGTGTGTCTATGTCTACCGGTATATGATAATATGTGAGGTGATAGGGAAGATTGAAGAGTAAGAATTAGTCACGGCTGTGTGGTAGTCTGACTATAGAAACCTAACTCTCATTTACATGTAAAGAGAGTCTAATCGTTCATTTTCAAAGCACATGCCCACCAGATCTTGTTCCATTTGATTATATGTCATATAGTAGGCATGTCAGAACATTTTAATTATGATCACAATGCAGCATTAATCTAATTAATACTTATTGGGTCAGTTTTAACAACAGTGCAAATCATGAGTTTATTACTTTTTTTCTTGCTCCTTTCATTCACTGTATAAACCACAGAGTTTGTGCAATACAAAACTCTGCAATTATTGTGAGGTTGATAGTGTGATCATGTCTTGCCTTGTGTGCAGTGATCATAAAATTGAGAACAGGCAACAAGGTGGCAGTGCTCAAAGTCACACAAGGAGGTGTTACAGTTGTATCTTTTGTTATCCTTTGCAAGTGGTTTCTTTGCGTAGAAGGCTGTGAAGTAAGATTTAGAAATTCTGGGAGGAAAGCAAATTACTGTAGTTTGTGGACAGATCGGGCACAAATTGAAGTGTGTGGTTGCTACAGCCAAGTGGCCACTAAGTCAGGTTTTAGGTGTATCTGTGGTAACACCTTGTGAAAGATGACTTCTGGGTAGTTTGGCATCTCACATGGCAAGTGCAATGTTTGATGTGATAGATGGAATCTGATGTGTACCACAAATTTTCTCACTTAGTGCTGTCTATCTCAGTGTTCTGTCTAGTGGTAGCCAATGAATTTGCTACTGTGGAGATTGAATTACAATCAGTGTTGAAAGTTCATAGTCATCATACAAGAGAAAATATTGATTTGAGTAAATCATGGTTGTATTCGTGAGACTGTATATTTTGGCAAATTTGAATCTTGGCGTATGATTCCATTTCTGAATTTTAGCTGTTGAAGGTAATGTTATTTTGTATACTCTCCATGTTTTAGTATCTCTTTTCACAGTTTTTTCAAACTTTTTTTTTTTCTAATGTGCTAGCAGCTAATGTAGATGGCCGAGACAGTGATTAGATTTTGGCCATGTCCACTAGTGGCCAGTTCCAGCCAGTAGTGTGGACTCAGCGGTATGTTGCAAACCTTATGCAGGCTTACGTGTACATTATACATTTTACATGCAAAGATTTGATGTGCACACATGCTGTGATTTACAGGAATTTTCTTGTTTATTGTGGATGTTTACTTTAAATAACATATATTTTTCCCCCTTTCTATTTCTATTTGTGGAATTAGTCTGAACAAAAATATATATATATATATATTTTTTTTTTGTTACAAAATAATGAAATTGCATTTGGTTTTCCATAATTTAAGCCACATTTATGATATAGAAGCATTTATTCAAGAGAGAGCGAAAAGCAAATGAATGCCATTAGTGCAGTTAGTAGAGACCATTTTTGATTGATCCTGAAATCTGCAGAGAACATACATTTAAATGTGAGTGCCGCAGTGTGAGGCTGGGTGTGTGACCTCTGCAGTGTTCTGCGGTGTAGATGAGTTATGCTTAATATCGGTAGAAATTTGTCATCAACAAATAAATAGGTCAAGAAATGCAGAGATACAAGGCAGACTAGCAAACTTATGATTTCTACTGTTCTGAAATTGTGATCAAACCATTTGTTTGATGATGATAAATGTTGATCCAAAGATGTATCAAGATATATTCTCTTTATTAAAACCACCTAGGAGGAGCTGCTATAATTTTAATGCTACTGACCAATTGGGGAAAAAATGAATTGGTTGAAATCAGGTTTTCCTAAGTAGGAAAATAGTGCTTTTGCGAAGCCAAGGGAAAGAAGACCATTTACTCTCTTCCATAGATAGGCTGGATTGAGTGACCAATCCTCCCAATATACTTGTACACTGCAAGATAAATACATGTTGGTGTGTTACGCTAGTTACATGCACTGAATTTTCAAAGTATGTACATGACTGTATGTGAACATTTTCTGCCACAATCCAGTGTTTTTAACATGTGCCTTTCAATGAATTTATTTGTACATTTTGTCCAAACAATTCATCTTTTTCTCTACCATTAAAGCACAGTTGAAGATTGCATGGATACCTGGATATGAATTCCCATTATTAAAGAATGATATCATTGTTTTAAAATTGTAATTAAGTATATGCAGAAATACTGAGCTTTGAAATGATATGTGTTTTGTAGATATTTAGACTGTATAGATGAATGTTTTTTCATACATAAACAAATCTCTTCAATAAACAAGTAATGATCTACATATTGAAATCGGTTTGTTGAAGCATTGCTAATTCTGGTTGTTGCAGTTATGAACTAAATGTTTGTAATTCGTCCAGCAATTTTCCTTTCATTCCCAGGACTGTAAGTTTTTATAACCTGTCAGGTTATAAAAACTTATTTTCCTTCCAGCAAATTTGTGCATATTGTCATCTGCTATGTTGAAGGGCCTTGAGGCTTGTGCCCTTGAAAAATCACAGAAAATCATGTTTACATCATTTGATAGAGTCTTCAAAACCCTCCCAGATTCTGTCACAAACCCAAATTGCTCATTAGGGTTTACATTTCTTGCTGGGGCTCTTCTGCCAGACAGGTGACGATATATTCATTGAGGCTCATGCTGCTGGGTGATAACACTCTAAATGAAATGACAACATTGACATAAAGAAACATGATAAACGTGGACTAAAAAAAGTGCCCCATTTCACCGACATTTTCTGTACTTGTCTGTCTGTGACATAGAGTCAACCAGTGACGACTATGACCGACAGGGATGAAATGTGAATATGAAAGATGATTTTTGTTCAGCTGCACATTTGTAAGCACAGTGGTGGGAAATTATGTCATCATTTTGTTTTTTATTTTTATTGATTTGTGAAATAGGAAGACACAAAAGAGATAGCTCATCCATTTGCTTTCCATGAAAACAGTTAGTGTTGTAGCCTCCTATAAAATGACTCATTTGCCAACAAGCTGTTTTTAAAGCAAAATAATGAAAAACTAAAGAAAGAAAGAAAAAAAAAACCCACAATACTTTGACAACTTTGCCATTACTAGGGAAGAGGGAGTATGTCTCACCTTCTACCTGAAACTAACAGTTTACAGTCATAAAGGTAAAGGAATGCCATTTCTTTAGTCCATGCTATTGATATTTCTGCCCCCTCCTTTCTCCCCCCCCCCCCCAAAAAAAAAACCCAACAAAAACAAACATGCAGTATGCTTTTCTCCTCAACAGCGAATCCACACAATCAAGCGGTTTCATTACCATGATTCAACAATGACAAACTTGATGGTTTGCCCACTCAATCACTCGCAAAATTGTTCCAATTCACAGAACACATATCCGACAATGGCATATGCAAAGTGCATATTCATAATGTAGCAATGGAGATGTTAGACAGCCATGTAATATTGACTCAGAATATGTCGTGAGATAAGCAATCTTTAATTGTCCATTATTTAAGCAAAATCATTTCGAAAAGAAATGCATATATCACAACTGATTGTAGTTTTCCAACCAAACACAAATAATACAACTGAATACAGATGACTGCATGACAACAGAAACACAACTCAAGTATACAGATTATTTTTTTCTTTAGACATGAGCCAAGAAACACAATGAGCAGGAGAGAAGATTACTGCTTCAGCTCTACAGCTAACACATTTCTCAGAATTATGCCAATATTTTTCTTTCAAAAAAAAAGCAAGTCCAAGCCAATAGACATCCAGACACATGCTGAATCATCATGTACCTCATTTGATGCAGATTCATCTAGTGTGAGGAAGAAGCAAGTGCTGGGGTACGTTTCATAAAGTCATCACATAAAAATCTTCACATAAATCTTAGAATGGCCAAAGGCCCTCATATGTAGCTATGGGAGATTTTCGTAGAGAAGTAAAATCCATTTCATGAAGTCTCTCATGAGTGTGTTTTATGAACGAAAAATCTCTCCAGACTTTCATGAAATAGACCACTGAATTATGTACAATGTATCAATAAGTTTTGGGGTATAGCTTTGTTCATGTGCTTAGTGTTAAGAATGTGTTAGAACATTTTTTCATGGATTTCAAGCTTTATATAGGTAGTACTGTTATAAAGACATAACAGTTTAGGCTGAAGACTAATACAGAATCCCTCCAGCCTAACCTACTCTACTTTGATCTTTTTCTAAGAATGATATACAGTCAACCTTGCCAAAGTCAAATCTATTTGGACTGAAGAAATAGCTTCAACTTACAGAAAATTAGACTTATGAGGGATTAAAATCCATAGAATATGAGGACTTGAAAAGACCTTCAACCTTGGTGATTACTTGACTTATGTGAGGTAGACTTAAGTAAGGTTGACTGTAAATCTGAAGAAATTGTGCTATAAACTTTTGATCTCAATACAGTATACATTTTTTACCTCCAGAATTTTCAGCTGTCAACACTAAAGCCTTCATCATGTGTATTGAGATCAAAAGTCTAATAACACCAAGTTCAGATGAGATACAAATACAGATGAGCTTCTACTCTGATATACATCTTGTCAATAGCAGAATCTAGGTGATTGATACATTTCAATGAATACATCTACTCAGTCTGTTGCCAGTATACCCTGGCATCTATGTATCACATTCAATCATAGATAGTCGTAGGCCTCCAAATACACTATTACAAGAATAGTTTTGCTTTCTTTTTCCAATGGAATGTGACCATAACTTTCACAGCAGTAATGGTTTTAAAGTAATGGCAGTAATGGTTTTAAAGCCTGTAACTGTATTAACATTTATGATATACCCAGCTCTTTACAAAAAGTGATAGCAATACATACTGCTCTGAAAATCTCACATTCATATGAAGTAGATTATTCTTCAGTTTTGGTTCATTAATCAGCCATATGCCAACAATATAATTTATGAAAGACTACTGGCTATGGATCTATGAAAGACACAAATTGATATGGCTTTTATGAAAGACAATTTTCTATTTACATCACATGTGAACAAGACATACTCTACACTTTTCAGATAAAGTATATGTGTCATATATCCTGAATGCTACACCTAATTTTGTACCAATTATCATTTTTGAAGCACGTTTTGAGCCAGAAGGCATACATCAATTTTCATAGATTTCAGACGAACATTTTGCTGTCAAACTGTTGCTAAACATTTCAGTGTTATGTACATGATGTATTCACTCATTGTCATTGTAATGATATGATTCACATAGAAACAAACATGACATGCTATACTTTGTATGCAATTATTCAAGCTTGACGAAAATATGCCTTGCATGAGGGGAAAAAAAGAAAGAGTTTGCACACCAAAGATATCTGTGAACATAAAATACGAAATGTCTCATTCATAAATGTGAATATTGCAAACATGACTGCATTAGAGCAGCTACTAGTACTTGAGACTATTTACGGATATGAAGTTTCTGCTTCCATTGAAAAATGAGTCTTGCACAACTCTGCATTGAGCTCGACGTGTGCTAAATTTTGTTTGAATTGCTAGGAAATTGGAGAAATGCTTGATCCACAACATTTTCTACAAACTGACCGCTTGACCACCCACTCCACCACAGTGATTCCTATATACCACCTTCAAACTTCATTTAGCAGGGGTATAACAGTACATCACTAATAGTCAACATAGGGCTGTACTGGCCTTTCTAGACTACTTACACTGGCCTAAAGTTCAAATCACTGACTAGACAATCAGATGTACATCCTCTTAATTATACAGACAAGAAGTGACATATTATTGAATATCAAGGGATAGAGTGAATTAGTAAGATTCAGGGTAAAGTCTGTCACCTTTTACACAGCCTCAACTTCAGATTCTAATCCTGTAGGAATCATCAGCCTCAGGAACACACTGCAATTTCCACAAGCCAACTGCATGAGCATTCACACTTCCTCAAAATACTATGCATAGTTTAACATAGGGACAATGCCAAAGGCACTACTGGCATTGCTAGAGCAAATCTACATACATTTGTCCCAATATGGTACTACAAAAGTAATTAAGGCCGACTAATACCATTTTCATACCTAAGGCAACTTGGGGACAAGTTTAAGCAAAAACTTGAATGGCTTTCTGACAAGGATCACTACCTGAGATAACAACAATATTCTTCTCATATCAAGCAATACATTTATCACCTTGCATTACTGTGGTGTTAATTATTGACCATAAAAAATTATAATATACAATGATCTCCTTTGTGTTTAATACAAAGATAACAAAAGTGGATATTACAGGTATGACACTGATGACATACAGTGAGAGAATACACACCAGAAGTATCTTATACTATACAATGGGAAATTACGTCTCTTAAGCATTTTTGTTTCATCAAGCAAACGCAGTGGATACAGAAAAAAACAATAAATATTTCTTTCTAATATTCAGCCAATATTCAACACAAACTAATGAGCACAGGATCACTCACTGTTTACATCCAAACAACAACACCTACTTTGTTTCAGTATTTCTTTGTTTCAGTATTTCACACATACAATGTATTAAGTTAATGCTCAGACACAAATGCCTTTATGAATTGCTACAAATGCCGTAAGAATGATTTTTAGACCATTTTGTAAGATCTTCCTACAAATTTGTATGAATTTCACAAACCTTGGTGACCATAGATGTAGGGACTATGCATTGCAAAATATTCTTTGAAATAACATAAAAAATGTTGGAATGTACATTGTACAGGCAAACTTTGAAACAAACTCTTCAAAGTCATATGCAGAATAATTAGAATACTTTGGTAGTTGTTCTATTGCAAGCACAGGAGACAATACTTTCAAAGTAGTTTCTAGTACACTGCTTGGATCACAGAAATAGATACAAATAACACATACATGCAAACACAAATCAACATATACACACACAAACAAACTAGCAAGGGATGGGACATCAAGATTGACTCTACAAGAATATGGGTCCTCAGCAGCTACCATGTACACAACATTTGAGCTTTACCAGCTGTTTTATTGAGAAAGGCAAAGTCTATGCAATGTCTACCTCTGTACGTATCCCAAACTAGAGATGGATGCTGCAAATTGGCAAATACAATGTAAGTCCTGCAAAGCAATTTACATGTACAGTTGTACTTTATATTTACAGACCTACCGAACATATTTTTGGGGGATTGTTGAAAGACAATACTTTGCATTTGATGTAAGAGAAGCCATCTACAAATTGCACTCAACTCCACACAGGTTATACAAATGAGGCACTAACAATTGCTATCTCGAAATATAGTCCAACCTAAACTGAATACAAACTACCTTGTATGAATATAGAATATTTTTTTTTTTCTAGTATCACCAGTGCTGTCGCTTCTGAGTACGTGTTTCTGAACATCACATTCACCCTGTCACTTCGCATCTAGTTATTCAGAGAAGTTTGAAAGACAAATATCAAGGCACTTGACGAGAAAACCCTGTCACATTTGCCCAGTAGAATACTCATGATAAAGACAGCTCATGAATGTTGTATATATATTGACGCCATACACAATCCTCTGTACACATCTCATCAGCCTGGACTTACAAATATTTCTACATCATCTCAAGAAACTTTCACAGCGACACAAAAAGAGCTCTGTCTCGAAGAGAACATTTGAAGCACTGCTGGTACGCCAGCCAAAACTTTTCTTGGCATGCAACAACTTTTCCAGAGATATAAGCACTAAGGATTATAGAAACTCGATACTCTAGAATTGCCTGCCTCAAATCCAAAGCAACTGAAAGCTCACATCCATTCAAGGGATCATATAGTCTTGGTTGAGAACTAACTTCAGCTTTCTAACATTTTTTTTTTTTTTTTTTAGATAACGATAACCTCTAATGAAATATGAAAGAGCCTGTAATTCCAAGAGGAATTCAACATATATTTGGTGAAAATTGGTTTTGAAATGGCTGAGATATCCAAAACAGAGTGCTCCTAATAAAAGGTGGGACCCACCTTTTATTACAATCGCTTTGTTCTACTTTTTTCTATTTTTTTTTTTGATGTCTCGGCCATTCCAAAATCGATTTTCATCAAAACGATAAACTTTGAATTCCTCTGAGAACAGTATGCTTTGAACTATTTCATAAGTGGGTTTCTTGGTATCTCACAAAAAGTTAAAAGCCCAATCCTCATCTCCACCAGTACTATACCATCCCTTTAATGATGCATCCCTTTAATGATGCCATGGCAACCGTCTCTAGGGGATTCCATCTGATCAGGGAAGACATTCATTCTCATCTTGACACACTTGATGTCATGAAGAGTGCTTCAAGTCTAGTTCACTCTGTCATGCTCTATACTGATCAGGCTTTTGGCTTTCCTATTACACTGCCAGATAATCTTGGGTTCATGCATTATTTTTCTCTTTAATGAAACAAACGAACCAAGTGGCAGCTCCCCGTTTTGGGGATTTTGCAGCAGCTTTTCATTTGCTGTATTTACCCTCTTAAACCATATAAAGTTGAGCAGGTCTGTTTGTGTGGCTTCCACTGGCTTTATTCAAAATATTTTTTCTTTAAAAAGACTTATATACATTCTTTTTCTTTATTTCTTTTATTATGAACGGAAAATACATAATCATATTTGAATACAATGAGCAATGATTGTTTTTAGAAAAGTATCCAACCCTCACTGATGATCAAAGTAACGATATACAGGACTCGACATTAGTGGGGGCCCAGTGGCCCAGGGCCACTAAAAATTGGTGTGGGGCCATCAAATCTATCTTTTGGTGGCCCATTCAGGCAACTAAGATTTAAAATGGACTGTTATTTTTGCTTATCAGGCCACTACATACAAAATGTATCTTTCTTGGGCAACCAAAATTTCAGATTTAAAGATTTTAGTGGCCCCAATGAGCCACCAGACAAAAATGTTAGTATAAGGCCCTGCTATATAGGCCCTAACAATCATTGGTTACCAGTATCTTCACTGCCTAAGAATAAAATTTGTTTACATTCTCATTGAGCATCAATACATAGTGAAAATTTGTATAAATCCCTGTATCTATACATAATCTTAATAATTTATGCGCTATTTACTTTTCCTCTATTTACAAAACTACAAAACAGACATTTATTGAAATCATCACCTAACATACACCTGCCACTACTAATTTCCATACCAGATATATTGAGTAAAACCTCTTTTAATATTTTCCAGTGCTGTACTTTAGTTTATTACTGTAATAATTCTATTCAATAGCAAAGATTATGAGTATAAATAAGTACTTTGAGTTTACATAACTTTAAATGCATTCCATGTCACAGGTTATTTTGCCTCAAAATGTTAAGAGAAGTCAATCATCACCAAACCACTGCGCCTTGAATACAGAAGAAGGCTTATATTACTACTGTACAACCATGTTGATATACAAGTGAAATCACTTTGTTGACGGAGAAGCAGTGAGGTCATCACCTACAATCGTCCACATTCACACAGGTTTGCCATCCAGTATAATCAAGGACTGCACTGCTGGTTCTTTAACACTTATTGTCATGATACCTTTTGTTTGATGTGGATCATGTTGTACTCACTTGACCACTGTTTAATGAATACGGACATTACATTGCAATTTGGTAGTTACAAGTCATTGATTATCTTTGGTATATAACTATTCCTAGCTGGCATAGGAGGAATTGGCAAACGGGGCACAGAGTGGTCAGCAAGGATCATAGATTACCGTCTTCCGTTGTGCTTCTCAACAAACATCATGCGATGAAATATTTCCATTTTTAATTTGTGAAGGAACAAGATAGTGGAACTTCCCTAACAAAAAAGTCCTGTGGTACTCCCTGTGGTACTTGTCGGTACCACACAATGTACCACACACTTGTAATGTTACCACAGGAACTGTGTGGTACTGTACCACAGGCTTGTAGGGTACTCCCTGTAGTACTTGTCAGTACCACACAATGTACCACATAAATAAATGTTACCACAGGAACTGTGTGGTACTGTTTTACAGGCTCATGTGGTACTCCCCTGTGGTACTGGTTGGTACCACACAATGTACCACACAAATATATGTTAACACAGGAACTGTGTGGTACTGTGTCACAGGCTTGTGTGGTACTCTGGGATGTACCACAGGGCAGTACCACAGGACATTACCACAGGAAAGTACCACAGGACAGTAGGCCTACCACAGGACAGTACAACAAGACAGTATACACACAAATTGTCCTGTGGTATTTTGGGATGTATACCACACAACAGTACCACATGAATTGTCCTGTGGTATTTTGGGACATACCACAGGAGAGTACAACAGGAAAGTACCACAGGATAGTACCACAGGACAGTACTACACGACTTGTTCTGTGGTATTTTAGGACGTACCACAGGACAGTACCACAGCGCAGTTCCACAGGACAGTACCACAGGAAAGTACCACAGGATAGTACCACAGGACAGTATCATAGGAATTGTCCTGTGGTATTTTGGGACATACCACAGGACAGTACCACAGGATAGTACCACAGGACAGTACCACACGACTTGTCCTGTGGTATTTTGGGACGTACCACAGGACAGTACCACAGGGCAGTACCACAGGACAGTACCACAGGACAGTACCACAGGAAAGTACCACAGGATAGTACCACAGGACAGTACCACACGACTTGTCCTGTGGTATTTTGGGATGTACCACAGGGCAGTACCAGAGGAAAGTACCACAGGGCAGTACCACAGGACAGTACCACAGGAAAATGCCACAGGATAGTACCACAGGACAGTACCACACGACTTGTCCTGTGGTATTTTGGGACGTACCACAGGACAGTACCACAGGGCAATACCACAGGGCAGTACCACAGGACAGTACCACAGGAAAGTACCACAGGATAGTACCACAGGACAGTACCACACGACTTGTCCTGTGGTATTTTGGGACGTACCACAGGACAATACCACAGGGCAGTACCACAGGACAGTACCACAGGAAAGTACCACAGGATAGTACGACAGGACAGTACCACACGACTTGTCCTGTGGTATTTTGGGACGTACCACAGGGCAGTACCACAGGACAATACCACAGGATAGTACCACAGGACAGTACCACAGGAAAGTACCACAGGATAGTACCACAGGACAGTACCACACGACTTGTCCTGTGGTATTTTGGGACGTACCACAGGACAGTACCACAGGACAATACCACAGGGCAGTACCACAGGACAGTACCACAGGAAAGTACCACAGGATAGTACGACAGGACAGTACCACACGACTTGTCCTGTGGTATTTTGGGACATACCACAGGACAATACCACAGGAATTGTCCTGTGGTATTTTGGGACGTACCACAGGACAGTACCACAGGATAGTACCACAGGACAGTACCACACGACTTGTCCTGTGGTATTTTGGGACGTACCACAGGACAGTACCACAGGGCAGTACCACAGGACAGTACCACAGGAAAGTACCACAGGATAGTACCACAGGACAGTACCACACGACTTGTCCTGTGGTATTTTGGGACGTACCACAGGACAGTACCACACGAATTGTCCTGTGGAATTTTGGGATGTACCACAGGACAGTACGACAGGAATTCCTTTGGTAATTTTCGATGTATACCACAGAAGAGTACCACAGGAACTGTCCAAAATCCCACAGGAAAATCATAATATGGTGCTATTCCACACAGAAGTACCACACGGCAAATTAGATTTGTAAGTACCACAGAAAAATGCTACAGGATATTCTTTTTTTTTTTCTTAACATTTTATACCAGAGGACTATCACATCAGGAGAATATCAAACAGCAGTACCACACAGGAGTACCACACAGGAAAATTGTAAGGCAGAATCAACTGAAATCTATAACAAAAATACAAACAAAAAAGCACATATTAATATTCCTCAATTAATTGATAGATGACTTATGCTGTGAATTATAGCAATTGATTTGCCATTACTTATCCTGTCCTATACTCCTACAGTATTACCTATTTAGTGAAAGTGCTGATGTAAAGCATGAGAAATTTCATAAGGACTTCTGTGGTACTCCTGTGGTACTCCTGTGGTACAAATTTTTACATAGCTCATGAATATTCATAAAAAGCACTCTAAATTTTAGTAAATACATATATGACTTAAAAAGTCAAAGTATTAATGATGGAACTTACTTTGAACTTTATGAAAGATTGTCTAATTATGTTATGTTATTCCCAATATCATAGATATCGTTATGAAAGTGTAATTTCATATCTTGATGATAAAGTATAATCGAGTTAGTAACCATGCCTTAATGCTTTACGGATAGACGGCCATATATATGTGTACTGATACGGTCGATGGCTACCTAGGAATAGGATATGACTACATAGATCTATTATAGGACTAGATTGGCACTTGGCCATTAGACTCTCGTTTGAGGTTATATGTTAGGAGTAGGACAGGTTATTAAGTAAGGCCATGTTTGTCCTGAAATCCATCACTCACCTATCACGAATATTCCTTGATATGTGGCTAAAATTCTCCCAGATTTTTTTTTTCGATCTATCCTGTGTGGTACTCTCCTGTGGTACCATGGAAATGCTGTGTGGTACTGCCCTGTGGTAATGCTGTGTGGTAATGATAGACCTGTGGTACTGTCCTGTGGTACTGTCCCAAAATACCACAGGACAGTTCCTGTGGTACTGTTCTGTGGTACTAGTCCTGTGGTACTGCCCTGTGGTACGTCCCAAAATACCACAGGAATTCCTGTGGTACTGCCCTGTGGTATGTCCCAAAATACCACAGGAATTCCTGTGGTACTGTTCTGTGGTACCGGTCCTGTGGTACTTTCCTGTGGTACTGCCCTGTGGTACTTCCCAAAATACCACAGGAATTCCTGTGGTACTGTCCTGTGGTATGTCCCAAAATACCACAGGACAATTCCTGTGGTACTGTCCTGTGGTACTGTCCTGTGGTACTTTCCTGTGGTACTGTCCTGTGGTACCGTCCTGTGGTAATTACCACAGGAGTACCACAGGACTTTTTCGTAAGGGTTGCTTGGATGTAACAGGTGGATTTACATGACTCCAGCTACGAGTGATAGGATGCATCATCATATCTCTCACCCAGATCCAACTCCCAACTCTCTTCCTCTCTCTTGGCATACCACCTTAAAATGGAGTAGCCCTGTTCTCTGTGACATGGTCAGGGTGCGACTCGATGGGTGGGGGATGCATTCCTGGTGCCATGCTGCCACGGTAACGCTTGCGCTGGAGCTTGACGTAGACGCTGGAGCGGTTCTCGAAGCGTTCCAACTCCTGGTCCCAGGGGTTGTCGGTCGGGATGACTCGGGTACAGAGGACGACAGTTAGAACCATGAGGACCACAATAGCAATAGCAATGATGAGGACCACATACCAGTAGACCTGCAGTAGATGACACCAGTGATGGGGAGGAGGGGGATCGGTGTGAGGCAAGATACATAATGAAGGTTGAGCTAAACTTTAATCTTATATTAAAAAATGCCATCTCAGCTCAGTTAATTCTGGTGGAAATTATATGCTCTTCCCAAGGTCAAAAGAAGTTACGTATACTACATCAGGGTTGAACTTAATTCATCCTCCAATTACAGCATACCATATAACAACAAAGTGTATAGTATAAATGTTGCATATATTGCCAACATTTACAGTGATACTCTACTCTCAACAAGCTCTGGTATAAAAGTAGTTCCTCTTCTCTTTTAACAACACACCTTGAGGTTTACCTTTTATTTTGTCTAATATTTCCATTCCTGCTACTTTTTTTTTTTTTTACAAAGATCACTGCTAACTATGTGCAATTTAGAACTGAATGGTCAAAATCTGAAATGACCCTTGGGATGGCCCTCGGGTGACTCACCGTGATCCACTCTGCGATGGCATCAGTCAGCTGTGGTTCATCACTGTAGAAGAACCTACGGATGATCCTGGCCAGAGGTCCATCCTCGTTAGCCAGTCTACACTCACTGAAACCATCGCAGTATCCCATGAAGTCATTGCAGGGGCTACCAGGGTCCATCATGAGGGGTGTGGACTGGCCAGGGGGCAGGCCAAGGCGGTAGGAGCTCAGACACAGCCCAGTCCCTTTAAAGGGGGGGGGGGGAGGGAGGAGGAGAGAGATGGCAGAAAACTTCATGAACTTTGTTCATCTATATCGGCTCTAAGGGTGCATGAGTGTGTAATTTGGGTGTGTAAGTAGGTCTGGGCTGTGGTTAGATTTTACTCAAAGTGATGGAAAATGAGTGGAAAAGGGAAGTATGTATTTTTTTACTCATTGATTGGTAGTCATGAGATAATCATAGATCAAGCAGTATAGTTTTTCTTTTCACCAGTCTTCATTTGTGCACTCAATCACTGCTGAGCATGCTGTCGGAGATTTTACTGATGCAAAATGTTTTATGCTGACAGAATCCTATATCTTTGTCAATAAAGTTGCTAACCTCACAAACTTTCATCATGATTGTGAATGGAAGACAGGTGAACCATGGTGTGCATACCACATCACTGGCACACATCCATTGAGAGAAGAATGACTTACTTGCATCTTTGCAGCACAAGTCACAAAACTCGACCTCCTCGGTACACTGGCACTCCACACGCTCCTGAAGGAAACACACCGACTTACTGCATTCCTGTGAAAATGGACAGACAGATTACCAGGAAGCTACAAGTTATAATCTATACCATACAGTAAAACCACAAACACTCGCGGGCTGGAACTTTTGCGAATCGCCTCTGGCAGTCAATGCATTGTGTAGACACTCATCACTTTCATGCATGTGAAAATTTTTGTGTAACAATACTGTAAACTTTTAGTGAGGGTTTAATTTTTGTGAATTTTTCAAATCACTGTTGGGCGGTGAATTTAACAACAAGCAATATTATCACAAATGGATGGGCACTAATGTACTTACAATAGCCTTGGTGTCAAATCCCAAAGACAACATCTCATGAAAATGTCTTTGACCATCTCATTCGCAAAAATATCTTTACATGAAGATAGCAGCTTTTATACAGTATACTGGTACAGTGCAAGAAGATGGTAGAAGTGTAATCTTTCTTTTAAGACATATATAGACATACCAAGAAAGGATACTGTTTTGACTTTACTTATCTAAACTGGTCTTCTGACACATTCTTTCATCTCAATGTCAGCGATAAGAGCTCTTAATGGCAGATGATAACAGCAAATTGAACATGGCTTCAACACGGGAAATACTCTAGCAATCATATTCATTTGAATGTCAACAAAACTTTGGGTATTCTCATCATTACCACACTGCATGAAATCGTGTCATCACAGCTTTATTTCACACATTTTTTAATGCATGTGTCCATTTTAGAGCAAAAACAGTGACTACAGGCACATAGAGACAATGTTTCAACTCTAACCCTCCCGAGACCACCACACCTAAAATACTTTCTGGGATTGTATGAACATGTTGCCAATGGGACTGTAGAGACATAAGATTCTTGTTCCACTTACCCCACCATCACACAGCTTCCTACCCCCATCGCAAGGTGTCAGGTCTGCCCTAGGGGTGGGGGTGGGACAATCTACAGAGGAGCCAGAGCACTGGGCAGCACCATGGCATTCATCCATGGCTTCACACTGGTACGAACTCGGCTGATAGTTACAAGTTTCGCTGTTACAGCATGGCCCCTGGGATGGACTGCAAATCAAGAAATCAATTCTCAATTATTCATTCCTTTTTCTATCATTTTATTAAAATCAGAGACATTATTTAGAACTGGTACTTAGACAAAGATTGCTCATTCACCTGATGTCATGGAAACACACATATGCCACTTCACTGACTACAGGATGTATGCAACAAAAACTATTATGCCTGCCTGCATAAATGTTTCAATTCTTTTATTCCCATTCAGTGGGACTTTGTCAACATCTCTTTACTCTGAGCACACAACTCAATCAACAAAATCACTGAACTCATGAATTGATGAAAAAATGCTAGTCATCTATACAAACACACTTGTTGACTATTACTTAGTCAGAACTACAAAGAATTGATTACCCTTCAAACAGGGTCACGTGGTAGGGTATCGACAGGCACCATGGGCCAAGGAGAATCTCTTTTACAGGTGATTAGTCATGCATGGACCAGAGAAGTTAATCCACAAATAATCTTAAAGTTACTGAAACTTTCCCATTTCAATCTCGATTCTTATTGGATTGGCAGTTGCTCCTTATGAGGTAAAATACTAAAAAAAAATACTCCCTGAACAATGAAAGAGGGGTTTCATAAGTAACACAGGTTGCCACGTAATGGGCAAGAGATTTGCTCTTCGCTCCAAACTGACCTGCATTGAGCACTAACAGCCGAGTTCAGTCTGCAGGCATTGCTGGCGGTGTGGTCAGCATTCTGTGCCACACAGCACCGGTCTGTACATTCCTCCTCGTAGCCACAGTCACACTCTTCACCATCCTCCAAGATACCATTACCACAGAACGTGATGTCAGACATCGCTGTATGGATATCACACACAACACAGAGGCAGCTTAAACATTACATGGAAAGGATTCATCACTGTATGAATATCGCTTAAACATGTAAATGAGAGTAGTACATCATTATTTCATTAACGTACATCTAACTTTACAATAAACACAAGAAACTTTATTTGGTGGGGTAACATTACTTCTGTAGATTGAGATGCAATTTACTGTAAAGTTAAATGATTACTTTTTCTATCATATCTCCGCCCTCTTGCATAGTTAAATGCAATCATATACAAGTAAAAAAAAAAAAAAAAAAAAAAGAAGAGAAATCAAACATGTATCAGCCAATCAGAATTGAGTATTCAGAGAATATCTTTGATCTTTTGACTTACCTCAACTGTTATGCAACAGCAGGGGTGGATTCAGGAATTCCGTAAAGGGTAGGCACCTTTACAAAATTAAGAGGGGGGAACAAGCCCTCATTTTTTGTTTCATTTCTTTAGTTTGAACAAAAACATAAAGAGGGGGCGCGCGCCCGCTGCGGCCCCCTCTGGATCTGCCACTGAACAGGCCATGATGAAGCAATATAACCAAAACTTACACTTGAAGCAGTTTGTCTTGCTGAACCTGCTGAAGACTGAGGCCAGGGTGTTAGTGATTGATGTGATGCTACAGCTGGAGAAACGGTCATTGTTGATGCGATCCCCAGAGGAGGAGTGGGAGAACATGAGATAGTTACCAATGTCACCCCCAGGGGAACAGGTTGGTGTCACTGGGTCATGCTGTTTAGAGTGGGGTCATGTGAGAGAAAAAAAGATGTAAGATACAGGCGACTTCTATTACAACAACGTCCTTGAGACCAGCAGTTTTCTTCTATTATACCGGAATTTCAATATAACTGAACAGTAAAGCGTATAAAAATATACATGATAATTTGGGGGTCTGATTTTGTTACTTTAATGAGAGTTTCATTTTAACATGGTTCATTATAAGGGGAGTGCAATGTACAAGCCCTATTTGGCTGTGATTAAACTCACTGAAAACAAAAAAAAGAAAATTAATGAATTAGCCCGGAAAAGCAATACCACTAATTCACCTGCAACATTGCAACATTAATTAGAAGATTCAACAGTTTCTAATAGGGGGCCTTGGCAAATCATACCTTCAGCAACCAGTGGAAACGAAAAAAAAAAAAAAAAAAAAATTCATGCCACACAGAGATTAATGCAGTTCTCACTAAAAAATACCCTGCCTGGATACTAATGTAGATGTCATCTGTGATGCAGTCTTAGGGAGAATGGGAGGCTTTTGGAGACATTGTGACACTTCAATGTAAGGTAGGAACATAGAATTTATCTACCCTCTGCCAGAGTCCAATATCTATCTGTGCACACCTCAAAATAATGCCATACTGTCAAAGTTGACTCCCCAACCATGTCTGAAGGACGAAGAATTCAACCCTAACATCCAAACCCAATGAAAAAAGGGGGTAACTCTCTTTCAAAACTTACAGAATTTAGTTCACATCTCAACTCTGGTTTTCATAGTATTCCAATTAGTACTCACATACAAAATCAACATAGGAAGTAAATGACAAGTATGAAATGATGCTGATTGGGTAAATTGAACTCAATTGTAACATCCTGTACATATAAGAACAAGAAAATTTATCACTTTCTTTAGCCAAATATTGTACCATTATTGACACAGTTTCACATTTGGACTTCAATTAAAAGGGGGGAAAAAAAGACCCCACACATATTAAAGATGTATTGCATCTTATGGGAATATTCAAAATTCAAATGTTGACAGTATAACTGTTGTACAACAATATATCCATTTTGACATTAGAACTAATATACTGTAAATTTGTTCAACTGAGAAACTTTTGCATGGATAGTCATTATTCTAGTCTGTGACTGGGTTTTCCTGAGTCATAGCAGAGATCTCACCTGGGAACCAAAACTGTGGCCAAGTTCATGGGCAAAGGTGAGGTGTGACACGAGAGATGGGACATCGGATTCATAGTTATTTGTCGTCACGATGCCAGTATTGAGTGTCTGGCCATTGGATGTTTGCTTGTCACAAATGCCCCCATTGCTGTTTCCTGGAAGAAAAAGAGAAATTTGACAATTTTCTATCCCAACAGTAGCCAGCATTTGCCGAGACATGTGATCTTATTCTTGCTCATAGATACACTTTGTTGTCATGCATAGATAAATTGCATTTTTTTTAATGACTTACTATGCATGATGTACATATTGCGATATTCTACTTTGATTTATTCTGCAAGTCAAACATCGTTTATGAAATTAAATGCACTGTTTATTATCTCTGCGGTTGAAGATCACAGATTTTTTGCTTGAAAGGTGATCATATATTTCTTTCTTACTATATCTGTGTGATTCTCAATCACAAATTCATGAAAATGTCTTGCATGTCACAATTCTGAAAATAATAAATCCTCCGAAATATACGTCATATACAATATAATGCCACTTGTATATCCTGAAATCAACACTGTGAAATTGACATTCATACAACCTACATACTTCCAAATCATTGCAGGTTCTTAGCCTATAAGATTCTCTCCATCGAGCTCCCTTTCATCAACTTCAGTGTTTAAATCTCCAATTTCTCATGATTAATTCACTTCACACATCTACTGATTTGCCATTTTCACCATGGATGAAAAGACATTTAACAATGAGAGAGATAACACATGTGTTTGTAGGAGATAAACAGATAGATAGAAATATAGATAGATATATAGATAGACAGACAGATAGATAGACAGATAGATAGATAAATGGATAGACAAACAGATAGATAGATAGATAAGTAGATAGATAGATAGATAGATAGATAGATAGATAGATAAATAGATAGGTAGATAGATAGACAGATAGATAGATAAATAGGTAGATAGATAGAGATAGATAGGTAGATAGATAAGTAGATAGATAGGTAGATAGATAGACAGACAGACAGACAGACAGATGGATAGATAGTTGGCGATAGAGTGTGTGTGTGTGTGTACAATTGTCAGAGAGAGCATAGAATATATCCTATTCCTGTGCCTCTTTATTTTTATTTCTACTGAAGCTGACTTACAGTGGTTAAAGGAAGCTAAAACCCAAAGAGAAATGTGGATTGAGTGAAAGCAGCAACATTAGTAGAACACATCGGTGAAAGTTTGTGGAAAATCAGACAATCAATGCAAAAGTTATGAATTTTTAAAGTTTTTGTGTTGGAACCACTGGATGAGGAGACTACTTGAGTTTATGGCATCATGTGTGGACAACAATTATAAAGAAAATATAAAGAAAATCGGGCATGATTTCATTTTTTTAGCATAATGAAAGAGCACTTGACTAATTGCTTTCAAAATGCAGGGGGAATAATTACTATCCTTAACATATGTCAGTATCAAGTTGATGGAATGTGTAATTTTCATAAAAATTGATTTTTTTTTTTTTGGTGAGATTCCCTTTAAGAGACATGGCTGTCAAACATTCCAGTACATTAAAACTGTTCATTTACTCTACACTGTATTCCTGTCACCACTCACTGTTGGATGATGCAATCCAGGCCAGTCCCAAGATTCCGTTGGCAAAGTCTCTGTTGGCAAATGTGTATGAGAGGCAGTATGCATTGAAGTTTCCTGTTGATGCCAGGTCAAGGAACTTTTCCACTCCAATATATTCGTTGCTGAATGGATAGCCGGCAAGCCCGATGTCTTCCTCTGTCCAAACCTTTGAGAGGGCATCAAGGAGACAGGAGTGAAAAGAATTGATAAATCAAATCAAAGACTTAGAGTCTTTCTTAACTACTACCAGATGAGAAGAACATCTGCATCAATATAGAGTGTCCTCAAATAGATGATGAATATTATATTGGCTCACTAACACACTAAAAACCTTAATATGTACAGCACATCAATGTAAAGGTTGCTTGTGAAAATCACTAGGCTTGTGCAACATAAGAACTAAAAGCCGCAGAGTAGATTCTTTCAAATTAATGAATACAGTAACATATTCTTAGCAATGAATACTTTAAAGTGGATTAAAACAACTTGTACACTAGGTCCACAGAGAAAAAGTGGCCATTTACTTGGAAATATTAGCAAATTCTGTATAAATTTCCTATTAAGTTCTCTGCTAAAAAAAAATGGCTGTAAATTCAAATCACCTTAGACTACTATATTCTAAAAGGACTGTACAGATATAAAATTCCCTCCGCAATATTAACAAAGAAGGACCAGGGAAACATTCTTCCTTTCTTGCTTTGTAACATTTGTAATACGTAGTAGACATCATCATTAATAAACACGTCAGCTTGGTAAATATAGAGCATAGAGACCAGTGTTACCAAGATGTTTGATTGACATGTCAAGTTTTGTTAAAGGGTCATGGGTGGAGTGAATGCAGAAATACTAGCAGAACATATTGGTCAAGTTTGAGGAAAATAAAAAAATTGAGCTATACATTTTTGAACTTCCAGTGCCCCCATTACTGGATGAAAAGACTACAACAGTTTGCACTGTAACTGCAGGACTATAAGAAAATGAATTCCACAAAAGTTTTTTTTTTCCTTTGAAATGAAACATATAAATTCACTTGACATATCACTGACATATGTTAAGGGCAACATTATTCCCCTTGCTTTCTGAGAGAGGTAAGTTA
The DNA here is from genome assembly GCF_964275005.1 of Diadema setosum. NCBI lineage: Eukaryota > Metazoa > Echinodermata > Echinoidea > Diadematoida > Diadematidae > Diadema > Diadema setosum. The sequence continues at coordinate 38,011,674 of NC_092698.1, forward strand.
AGTGTTCTTGAATTATGCTAGAAAAATGAAAATATGTCAAATTTTCTTGGTTTTCTTAATATTGTTATATTCATATATATACTATTTTTGCATCCGACAATGTCAGCACCAAAAATTTACAAATTCAAAACTTTGGAATGGAATGTCCAATTTTCCTCACACTTCTGTTCTACTAATATTGCTGCATTCACATGTACAATCTACACAGTCATTACAATATATATTTGGGTATCACTCCCCTTAAACAATCAAAATATGATTTTGTTTGTCTACTAAGTGTGTCAATTAAGGTATTGTCTGTTCCTAGATTATCACAAGCAACTTTGCTTACCCTCATTCTCTCCACACTGAATGAAATGTTCCTGAAATCACCAAAGTCTGTGTTGCTGTAGATAAAGCTCGCTGCCTGAACATGCTGACCAATCTGAGTGACCACGGCCTGAATTGACCCATACCTGGAGACAGTAAGATACCATAAGAAATGTCTTGGTCACTTCCAGGAGACTTTTGACAGAGGAACTGACACATATTAAGATGATAAGCAAAACATTCACCATTACAGAATGCTAAAATTTGCAGTCAATTTAAACATATGAAAAAATGTCATTCACTTGACATATTGATATTGTTATTTAGTTATCTTATGAAGTATTACATTGCATTTTATTAGGATCACCAATTATTTGACCAAACTTTTATTAAGGAATGTCAGTGATCAAACATAGCAGGAATCAATCAGTGAGCAAACAACCCCAACTCACTGAATCTTACTAAATACAAAACATTTAGATATTGGGCAACAGCAAAGTGTGAAGCTAATAGAAAGTGGGAGAAAGAGAGAATAAAGGGTGTCACCACACTGTCGGGGCAGTACTGGTATGACAATGTCAGTTTAAGACCAGAAAGGCATGTCAGCATACATTGCAGACACAAAGGAATGTCTTGGAGATGTAAATATTGATTTATCCCTTTCCATTCTCCTTTACACTCCCTTGGCCTTATGTCTCCCTGCCTTTTCCATTTTCTGCTGGGTATATCATCTCATCTACTTCTCACTCAGCAATCCTCTCTACTGCCTTGTTCTATCTCTTCATTTTTTTATATCTCTTGGATGTCCCTTTTCCCTCTTGTCTGAATGTCCGTCCGTCTGTCTACATGTCCAGGGAAAGAAACACCTGAGACAAGAGTCCACCATCTTGCCTGCCTGGATGGCAGCAGGAGTCATTTATAGATTGCTTCTTTCCCTCTCTTTCTGTCTATCTCTCTGTCTCCTTCTCTTTGTCTGTCTGTCTGTCTGTCCATTCGTCCGTCTGTCTGTCTATCTTTCTCTCTCGCTCAAAAAACTCTCACAGCGTACTCACCTTCTGTAAAAAGTATGGTCTGTTTGAATGTAAAGGGAGCATGTCTGGGCATCCTGATCAACCTGACGCTTGCTCCGATGAGGTTCACCTGTCGTCTCTGAGGCCTAGAAAGAAATTGAAAGTCAAGATGAAAATGATTATTTCAAAGAAAATAAAAATGAAAATACTAATAATGATATTCATACCAACAATAACATTGAGAGCAACAGAATATTATTGCAGAGGGGTGAAGATGTGCTTTGACAGATTTTTATCCATTCTCACCCTCTGTAAAAATGCACAGTATTTGTAAGATAACAACCATTTGTAAGATAGCAACTGCTGATTTACATTTTAACAAACATGTCTGAAAATGGAACCAGCCAGAATTTTGAAGCTGCCATCTACTGACAGGTTCAATTCTCATTTGTTCCATATTTTCCGACGTGTTTGTTAAATGTAGATCAGCATTTGCGATTTTACAAATAGTTGCAATCTCAATAATACTGTACATTTGTATAGAGGGCGAGAACTGATAAAAATCTGTCATAGCACAATAACAACAATGACTTCAATTATCATTACCATGGTAGTAGACTTTAATAAGCAGTATCTGAGATATGGAGAAAAGAGTAACATTTTTGGAGTTTTACGTGACCTTAGACCATTTCCCCAAAACTTTTTCATCAGAATCTTTATCTGGTAACACATGTACACATCATGTTCATGAAAATATCTTCAGGCATTGCAAAGCTATTGGAGGGTATAGTGAAATTTCTGAGAATTTGATCTTGACCTATGACCTTTGAACTTGAGCATGCATAACCAAATGAAGACAGGCACAGCTTTGTCCACTCATTAATACATACATATATTATGTCAAGTGTCATTTCGATACCTCAATGGTTCCTGAAGTTACACTGTTCATACAGTTGATCATGGATGGCCTTTAACACCTTTGTGGCAGAGGCATAAAAAACTAGAAAAGCACTTGGAGAGTGCAGCCCTCGCCACACATGCAGCTCACTTCCACCCATAAATGCATACTGAAAATAGCCAAATTTCTCAATGATAAAAAAGCCTTAATTGTGTTTACCTCATCTGCTTCCTGCTGCGCTGCGCCTCGAGCAGAGCATGCGCTTTAGTGCGTGCATGCAAACCACAAATACGCGCAGCTTGAACTCCCAAGTTCATTGACCCTATTTGCCAAAAGATAAAAATCCTTCAAAAATTCATAAAAATTCCCAGATCACTACCAAAATTTAATCATCTCTTCCTTTAGTCATTAACAACTTTTCCTGTAAATTTCATCCAAATCTGTTCACAACTTTTTGAGTTATTTTGCAAACAGACAGACAAACAAACAAACAAACACACAAACCAAGGCCAAAGAAAAACAAAACAAAACATAACCTCCTTGGTGGAAGTAATAATCTTTACTAGGACAGGAATACAAACAGTGATTATAGAACAAAGACAGAAATGATAGTACCAAGTTGACAGCAAAAATGCTCTTGTTTTGTTGTCACAATAAGATGTATCCTCTCATACAAGGGAAATTTTGCTGCAACAAGCAGTCTTTCAAATAACACATCAGATTAATCAAATGACCTTACTCACAAACCAGGGTATGTGTAAATGCATCAACCATTTGTGAATCAGTCAAAGCTTTTCCACATGATGAGTATGTCTGCTGATATGCTTCCATCTATGTTCATAGATTAATGCCTTTGCAGTATGAGGTCAGTATCCTCTCTGGTCTCAAAAGTTTAATCATGACCTTCAGGGACAGCAAACAGCAACAAACAAACAAAAAATATCACACTTACCTTCAAGCTCTCAAGTTTCGCCTCCATTCTCTTCTTGATTTCCCCCCTGACTCCACAGCTTCCATCTCCACCGGTATCTCCTTCTCCTCCTCCTCCTCCTCCTCCTCCCAGACTGGTTGGTAGGACCACATCCTCATCCCTGAAGATAACAGAGTGGAAGTCTGCATCCACTAGGTAGCGATTTGAAGGCTCCACGGAGTAAGACTGCTGCTTTGAAGGAAGGAGGATGCGACCTTCAAACTGACCTTCGTTGACAGAGCCATGGCAGAAAGAATCCTCCTCTCCTACGGATTCAGAATATGACAGTTTCTGCTTCAGGTGCTATATATTATCATCATTTTCATACTTAAAACATCACTGCATGCTAGAGGGAACTGAGGGAATATTGTCAACATTTTCAACATTTGTACCGGTACCAAAAGACTTCCTAGTTTGAAAACAAGATGACGATTACATTCATACTTGGTCTCACCTTGCAACTGTGTCCACCAGCCACACTAACATATCATATCAGATGTCTATCAAATTGTTGTTTTCTTGCTCTTTAGCTGGGAAACAATTTTTTTCTTGTAAAGAACATTACAGATTAGGCAGACATATGAAGTTTTAAAGCATCATTTTACATACAATATTCCATATGCAAGTGTGCTTTATACACAAAGCTTTATGTTAAAGGACAAGTCCACCTTCATATACATAAGGATTGAGAGAATGCAGCAATATTAGTAGAACACACCACTGAAAGTTTGAGGAAAATTGGACAATCTGTTCAAAAGTTACAATTTTTTTTTTAGTATCTGCGCAGTCACTGCTGGATGAGAAGACTACTACAGTGTATGATGTCACATGCATACAACGATATAACGTCGCTGAGGCGACAAGACCTCGTATCTACAAAATGTCAAATGTTCAGGAGAGCAAAAAAACATGGCAGCCAAAGCACTGTATCCAATGGGATTGACATCCCTTTGACATGCCGTGGTGGCTTCATTTTTGGGGTAAGACATCTAGGATTCAGACAGGACATATCATCACTTAACTGATTATCTGACCATTAATCCAAAAAAGTCATTTTCACCAAAATTGCAGATAAGTACAAGGTTTTGTCACCCAAAAAAGTCATTTTCACCAAAATTGCAGATAAGTACAAGGTTTTGTCACCCCAGCGACAAAAAGGAAAATAAAAAGAGAATTTCACAAAACTTTACTTTTTTAATATAGTGCACATTTCTTTGACTTGTTACTGACGTATGTTAAGGGTAATATTATTCCTCCTGCCTTCTGAAAGAGAGAAGTCAAGTGTTCTTTTGTTATGCAAGAAAAATGGAAATATGTTGATTTTTCTTTATTCTTTCTTTATATCATTGTACACACGTGACATCACAAGCTACAGTAGTCTTTTCATCCAGCAGTGACTGTGCAGAAACTTCAAAAATTCATAACTTTTGAATGGATTGTCCGATTTTCCTCAAACTCTCACTGATGTCTTCTACTATTGACTGCATTCACTGAACCCACATGTCTATGAAGGTGAACTTGTCCTTTAAGTTATCTTTTTAACAAGAGGTTTTGTGGTTACAACATATGGAGTTCCCGAGTATCAAAAGAAAAGAGGGATATCTGATTACATGCTTTCTATCCAAATAATAATCCAGTACATCGTTATGTCATTATACAACGTATGTAATGATACCACTAATGAATCAAAATTTAACGCAAAAATAAAAGGGAGAGAGAAATAACAGGAAATGAAACAGCCTCAGTGAGGGAGACAGAGATCTGAAAAGTACATACCGATGAGTTCACCAATGTACATTGGTAGGTCTGCAAAGCCATAGGGCACCTCCCCTTCTGAGGTAACCACCGTTAGCTCTCGCCCAAACGTTTCCGTGTCACGACGTAATCTCACGTGGAAATCCCTATGACGAGAAAAGCATGACAGGGAAAAGTTTCTAGACTAGTATGGGTTCTCAACTAATTTATTTCTGCACATTTGATGCCTGCATTATTCCTTGCGATCATATTACTGTGTTTATAAGGAAATGATAACATCATGCTAAATATGCCTTTTTTCCTTCTCATGTTACACCTCCTTACTGAGTGACTTAGGCTATCACTTCAAGCGCATGCAGACCAGAAATTAGGATGTGCAGAAGAGCACTCGGAGATGGAAACACATACACAACACACAAATTCCTGTGGCCAGGAGAAAGTGAGGATGGGAGGAAAGAGTGAATGATACAAGTATCACGAAAGAGTATTATTGCAAGGGATAGATTACACAATATCATTCCATGTTTTTAGCCAGGGTCCAGACTCTTTAATCTTATGAAAACAGGATATTATCAACCAATTTATCAATTGACCAATGATGGTATGACAAAAATTAAATACCTGGTACAGGGTTATGATTGCATGTTATCTTCAAGAAATGACTGTTCTAAAGGCAATTATAACCAACTTTGAAAACTCATCTGGAAATGTTGAATCCTAAAATCAAGAAGATAATTTGGATCTAGCCTGAAGAAGTAAAGGTCTTAAATGTAGTGAAGGGCATTTACTGTACCTTCCATGGGCACTGAACTTGATCTCCACTGCACCTTGTAACCCAGTTGACCTTGCCACTCTCCTGTGTTGCTGATGAACCTGGGTCCTATCGTAGTCCAAACCCTCATAGTGCCTTATATCATCTCGCAATTTTAATCCTTCAAAAAAAAAAGTTAAGTAAAGGTTATGAAATGAAAGTACAACAGCAGCATGCAATCAAAATGAGGAACCTTCATGTACAGATACAGAACACTAACAAAGTTAGCTGAATTTTTAGACATGGACTATTACTCCACAGAATTTGCTAGTGAACACTTTATATGATTTGTGAACCACTAGAACATTCATTAATGCCTCAATTATGTGGGGTGGGATGGTTTGAGGTTTCCTGTTTTTGGGATGTCATTCGAGTGGCCCGTTGCATAAAAGTTACAATTATGGTAACTTTGCCATCCGATGGTAACTACCATGGCAACAATACTCAACAGCCAATCAAAATCAAGAATTCCATGGAAGTTACCATTGGATGGCAAAGTTACCATAATTGTAACTTTTATGCAACGGGCCCCAGAAAAAGAATATGACATCGCTTTCCAACTAAATCTAGAAGAATCCAAAAGTAATGGGATATACTGGTCAGTGGTTTGGGCACAGGTAGTATAAACTAATTATGAATTTACAATTAAAATCTATAACAACAATGTCAATTAGAAAGTTATCCAGTGATTCAAGTAAGTACAAAGGTCTTCAAAATGTTTCAGTCATGCAGAATAAGGTACAAGGCATTTTCTTGTGATGACTTAAAACCCAATAATGAATTACTAGGAACCCAGTCTTTAAAGATAATTCAGAAGTGAAAATCTGCAGAAGTCAAGCACAGACCTATTAATACTCTCCATCATGGTATCTACACTGTAGATCAATGTTGATTTTTGTGCCTTTGCTGCCAAGAAAATATGGAGTACTTTTGCCCGTAAATGGCCACTCCAATTTACCTTTTCTTTGTGATATGAGCCAATATTGGTGTTTTAAGGGGCCTTCTACAAGCAGGGAAGTGATGACATTCCCATACAAACAAATCAGACCTAACATCAAATTAACACACTTTACCACACACACAAATAAAAAGAACTTATGATGGACAGATAAGACAATTTCCTGCCAAATAACCAAATAGGCAGCTCCATGCATTGACTTTTTTTTTCTGATTTATACTGCTGTATGATAATCTGTTTCCTTCATGCTTCCTTATCAGTCAATAAGATGATATCAAATAAGCTTGGTTTTGATTTTCCCACTAAAAGGGTTTCCATGTGACAACTTGTAAATTCATAATCTAGAAAATAAGCTTAGTGTCTAGCAATGTTAAAACTGTATTACAAATTTTGACGTGGTCATGTTTCCCTAAGATGATCAATTTCAAAATCCATCTGGCAGATACCTGTCATGTGCATGAAATTCAAGGCATGACACTAACTTTTTCTTTTTGGTGGCTCCACAATGAAATATACCTTTTCTGAACAAGTGGTGGCCCAACATCTATTTCTGGTGGCCCAAGGCAACTGGACCACCACTCATGTCAAGCCTTAGAAATTATTGGAAATAATATTACAACATATTCATTGTACTTGCATTGACCTTAAAACGGGTCTAGGGCAATTACCCCCTGGGCAATTTCCCCGGCCCCTTCCCCTTACCCTGACCCAAATCCCAATCCTGATCCTAATCCTAACCCTAACCCAAACTCTATACCTTAAACCTAACCGTTACTCTAACCTTATCACTAACCAGTATTTAGCCGGGGGTAATTGCCTTTGGGGGGTAATTGCCTGATACAGTATGGTACAAACACTTTTCATATCCCAATTGCTATCAATAGTAATGATAAGAATACACTGTGCATTATAGTTGGTAGCAAATGCCAAGATTAACTGATTTCAAGAATATAATGAAAATATTTTTAATCCCATATTTGTATCTATGGCATGTTCAAGAACATTGCCCCATTGGAAGATTGAACAACTACAATGTACAATATTGACACAAAGTACATTTACAATCAATGGTGCGAGTCATGCTGAAAGGTTCACTTGGTAGCAGTTTGATATTTGTTTTGCATGAGGGATGAATCACAAGCTCTTTATTCCAGTGTGTGACACAAACAATGTACCATGGAACATGTATGTGTGCTGGGGTGGGGAATATTTACTCTAACAGATAGACATTGTTATCAAATTTCTATGATTTTTTTTTTTTTGATGGGCAGTGATGTCTAAACCAGCATATAATACTTCTTGTGAAATGCTGCTCCATGTTATAGCTCAACATAAAGTGAAATATAAAATTACACAGACTTATTCAATGTTTTACTAACTTTTTTATATAACTGATTCAAATAAGACTTCAAATAATCTACCATTTTTGTACTAGAATCCTCTCTGCTTAAATCACAGATAACTTGAACATAAAGAGGCATTACACATGAACTGCAGACTCGTGTTACATTGTACATGCACACACACACAATTTGTTATAAGGTAAATCTCAAATTTTACAATAAAGTGTGATCATAATTTACCTGGTACATAATCGTCAGAAAATCAAGTACGAGTATACTTAAAATGAATTCAAACCAATATCATTTTCTTTTTCTTTTTTTTTTTCTTTCTTTAGGGATACTTCAAGATTTAATTTTACCACTACATGTATACCAGTCACAGCTTAGAATGAAACACAGATGTCAGTTGGTTTACCCTGGTGCAGAAAATCAGTGTTATGGCTGCAAATACAATATCAGCTTTGATCAGATATAAAATAACTTCATGCATTTCACTAGTACATGTAGTTCATTAATGTGTTCAATGTAAATCTTTTTATTTGATATGTATACAATGTTACCCTTTATAGAGAAAACAGGGTTTTTAAGGAAGGAAATAAAATTTAAATTCAAAACAAATTCAAAAGACAAAGGGACTTTTTTTTCTGTTTTTTTTTTTTTTTTTGGCTATGCGGGTGGGGGGGGGGGGGGTGGGGGTGATTCCGCCCCATGAGATCTTGACCATCGGTGGTGCTATCACGACAAAATTTGACATGTGTAATCCACAAGACTATGTTGTTAAATTTTTCGAATTATCAGTATCTAATTCTCATAAATCAATTATGCAAATTAAGCCAAGTTTTTATTTTAGCTTGTTGTAAATAGTACTGTACAAACTGTATTAAAAAAAAAAAAAAACCACTGAGAGTCTAATTTTTGGTTTTATCTATTTCAACATATTAAACAATTGTAAAGCAAGCTACCCATGAATCGACCATAACGCCGTCCAAAATTCAACCACCAGCTGCATAAATAGAAACATATTTTTTGTGCATGGTCGAACCTGGGGCATAGGACTCCAATGGGAGGTTGAACCTTGGTGCAGTTGCTTTACATCATAAAAACTTCCAAAAGCCATTTCAATTTGTATGTATTTGTTACATATGCAATTTGTTACAAATGTGTGTTACCTTTTTTTTTCACTTTTGTGTTTTCTTCATTTTTTCTTTGGAACTACAAGTAGTTCACTGACAACATTTCTACCATAATCAGAACAGAATCAATAAATCATTCTTGTTTATCTTTTTTTTAAAGACTTGGTAATAATAACATTTCACCATGTTCTACAATCTGATTTCTGACATTAGTAAGATCATTCTTATTGTAGTAAAACAATGTTACATGATAGCAAGCAACAACTACTATCAGTTGACAACAGCTAAGCATGAAGAATACATCTCAAAATGTCATTGATTGATTTATATTTAGAGTTGAGACTCAATCCAAAGCATTTGATAGCAGGTCCGCTTGCACTTGCAGACAAATTAAGCAACACATGGGACTACACGATATGCTCCCAGTTCCCTCCCATTTTGTTCATACACTTTCAATATGAAAGTGGGGACGCCATCCACACCACTGGTGCTAATGTTGTCAAAGAAAACCAAATTGAAGGTTAATTGACATACCTGAAGAATGTGATAGGAATAAGAGAAGAGATGACAGAGCAAGAACGATGATCCTGGGTGTGTCCCAATCCATGTTTCTTCTGTGCTCTGCTTTCCAAATATCCCGAAAGCTGATGTTCTCCCAGCTTCCCCGGTACCTTTCAGCTGCAAAAATTTACGGTCTCTTGCTTGATTCGGGGTGTTCAATACCAGCGGAGGTGTGCGTTGCAATACATTGGTAGCGTAGGTGGTAGACATAATGGGCGCCACGCTCCGACGCCCAACCTCATACATGTAGAAGGTGAGGGCTACTTCTACGCTTGATTCTCTCGGAATTGGATTGTAAGTAACCACCTAAGCATGAAAGTCTATTGTAAGCCTGTTGACAACGCCCTAGGTTGAACGTTCAGTTCGTTTTCGACCCGCTCAAGTTGACGGACGAAGCATAGCTTTGATAAATGTCATTGATTGTGTTTACGTTTAAATCCCCCTTTCTCTTTATTTAATGTCTCTTTGTGATTACACATGTAATGGGGCCTATATAAAAACATAATCATTCATGAGCAGAAGAAAAGATTAGTGCTAGTATATTAGACATTATTCTTTCCTATCTTTTATTTTTGTTTTAACTTTCGGGCAGCTCTCGACCCTTGTATCTGTCCTCTAAAGATCTCTTGATACAGGCCAAGAATTATGAGAATCAGAGTACATGATATTTCTTGCATAGTGTTTATAATGAATGTATTATATACATAATATATATATATATATATATATATATATATATATATATATATGAAGAGTTTGTTTGCAAAAACCGATAAGTCCATATTTGCCAAATGGAGATATCTGCGATTAAAGGTCAAGAAAAATAAAGAGAATAATAAGAAATTTTTTGCTTCTTTAGACCATAACTTCAAAAATGTACCTTTATAATTATGTAGTGACCAATATATCATTTAAAAGGTATTATTTTGTACTTTATGACAGAGATCTTACTTCAAAATCTTCGAAAATGGACTTATCGGTTTTTGCAAACAAACTCTTCATATATATATATATATATATATATATATATATATATACATAGAGAGAGAGAGAGAGAGAGAGAGAGTCAGACAATAACAAAGTTGAAGAAGACCGAAGATCGAAAGCTTCCCACCAGCCGGCTTCCTGCAACATCTTTTGTCATCATTATACATTGTCTCGACTATAATTCTTCCTAAGATGACAGAGGCGTACGGTACGAGTATCAGCATCATCGCACTGTGACTATATATATATATATATATATATATATATATATATATATATATATATATATATATGTATATATATATATATATATTTATATATATTTATATATATACATACATAATTATATATATGAAGAGTTTGTTTGCAAAAACAGATAAGTCCATTTTTGAAGATTTTGAAGTACCGTCTCTGTCATAAAGTACAAAATAATACCTTTTAAATGATATATTGGTCACTACATATAAAGGTATGTTTTTGAAGTTATAGTCAAAAGAAGCAAAAAAATTTCTTGTTATTTTCTTTATTTTTCTTGACCTTTAATCACAAATATCTCCATTTGGCAAATATGGACTTATCGGTTTTTGCAAACAAACACTTCATATGCTTACGGACAACAAAACATGTAAACAACCAAGATAAGCATGATAAGGTGCTTTAAACGAAACAACAACTATCTTTATTTAAACTTTAAAAAACTGGAACTACGAATACGAACTATTCTTTTCAAGATGCTTGGATAATATAAATTGGAAATTTCCGTTTAAAAGAAAACACATACGAACAAATATGATAATTATTAAGAGACAGGAGGTGCGTGGTGGAGTTATATACCTGGGTCTCGGGAAACGGACATAATATCTTTGGACATGGTATTCTCTCCCCCCCCCCCCCCCCATTGTAAAGATTAAGAAAATACTGTGAATTTTCAGTTTCATCATTTTCTTTACTTTTTTATTTCTGGATTACTCATACTAAAATTTCTTCCTTTATCGCAAACAAAAGAAATTATAACATTACACATATCAAACAGTATTATTCTACTATTGAACAATCCGTATAATACAATATACTTACATTTTCATGCATCAGGTCATGATAAGTTTTATAAAAGAATAAAATTACATTATATAGTATATGAATGAAAACCAAATGACTCGGGTAGAAAAAAATCATAAAAAAGGGGTGTATTTGTGCGTGCGAGTTTGTATCTGTACGTGTATTCGTACATACTTCGAATGCACTTGAATATCGATAGTAATATAGGTTTGACAGAAACATGATTTACATCAACATAATACGTGAGGAATTATACAATCTGTTGTTGCTCTGACAAAATTGGCACCAGCGTTTATACAAACATTACCGATATAAGATGTGGTATTGTAGATATGAAATATTGTAATCAATGTACGATTCTATATACCTGCGATTACATTAGTGTGGTGACTTTTATTTGCCAGTTTGCTGCTGTGTAAATGTGTTGGACAATGCAAAACCATACTCAAGCTAGATAAGAATTATTGAAGAACATGAGGACGTGTAACACAACTTTCGAGAAACATATCAAACTTCTATGAAAAACATTTACCATGGACAGAGAATTTTTACTTTAAAAAATATGGTGATGAACTATTCTATGACCAAGAAAAAAATTAAGTTTGATAAACATCAATATTATCATTTATGAAACATCAATATCATTATTTATCGCTTTATTTTTACTTATTTCATACTGCAGGGTTGGCCTGTCCAGTTTTGTAAGACTGCTTTGCAAAGGCGCCCCGCAGCAAAAACGAACATCATTCTACATTAAAATACAAAAATACAATTATAGGAAACGTTGTAAACTACATACAGCTAGAGTTGATTAATGATGTATACGCAGACACATAGCTATAAATGTATTATTATACAATATTACTGTTACAAATCAATTAAAATACTACATTATATGGCTTTGCATAGTTTTTAATCCATAAAGGTATGTACATGTTTGGAGTGCAGCACACCTTTGTGGAGATCAAAAGTTTTATATCAGTAATCATTTCGATCTGCAAACCTTATACGTTTAAAGTAGACACATTCAGTAAAGGAACCAAATACACGCAAATTCAATGTAATTTTCAAAGTCTATATACAAGTTTGGTCACCATACGACAGCAACACAGTTTTGTGTCATTTTGCAGAAAAAAAAAAATCTTATCGCGGGATGTGTGTCTGTGTGTGTGTGGTAAACCACTTCATTCATGTTTACGTCAAAGATAGGACATTTTAAGCAGGGTGCTACATAACTTTGTTTTTAGCCGCTCTCCAGATTTCAAATTGTTGCAGAACATTTGCCCGAACATGAATTTTACTTTTTTTGAAATGAAATTAGAATGTGTTACATCATTCATTGTCTTTGGGCATCTGCATCATGGTTGACTTCATAGGTTTGAAAGGGGGAAAATGAAACAAAAAATTGGCTTTAAAACTTTTTGCTTGCCCAATTCTGGCAATTTTTCTCATTGTTCCAAAACACTTGCCCGACTTTGATTTTCACTTGCCCCGGGCAATCACGCAAGCGCTACGTAGAATCCTGCTGTAGATTTTATTTATTTGTCTGTATTTGCTGGATTTGCAGATGTCTCTGTCGCCTCCATTGGTTCTCCCTCGTCTGTGCAATTACTGTAGACGTGTATCTCCGACTGTCTATCCGTCGCCTCCATTGGTTTTCCCTCTTCTGTGCAATTACTGTAGACGTGTATCTCCGACTGTCTATCTGTCGCCTCCATTGGTTTTCCCTCGTCTGTGTAATTACTGTAGACGTGTATCTCCGACTGTCTATCCGAGTCTTCCAATGTGGGTTTTCCAGGGAGGCCATCACTCACCTTATCGTTATGTCCGTCTTCCAGCGCTGGTTGGGGAGGTTTCTCTTGACAGGTATCCGGAAGCACGAAACCTCGATTGAGCCTGTCGTACGGGCTGGTCGTGATATCCGACTCGGACTCATGTCGGCTTCGACTAACCGAAGCATTATTTTCCGGTTTGCATTGAAGAGTCTCCTGTACAGTTTCATACAAGTGGTCGACAATCAGAGGAGGGGGAGTGCTGTTCGGAGATTGGTGTAAAGTTGCAACGACCACATTGTTGTTTCCACGTCTTTTCTCATCATCCACGTGTACAGCGCCATCCATTTTCTCGCCATCCTTTAAACTTCCCATTACTTCAGGTGCTTGCTTGGACCCACTGCTTTCAGCGGTTTTCTCGCGGCAGAAGTAAAGGGGATTTTCCACGCATATTTCACTTTCCACCGGGTTGTCATCCACTCTGCCTATATACAGACAACCAGAATACAACAGTAATATATTTTTTTTTAATTCAATTCAATTCAATTCAATTCATTTTATTTTCATACTTCTCATTTATGAACATTACAACAGAAACCAGACAAGTTCTTTTACCTTGTGAACAATGTGCAGAAAACAAACAATATACATGGTGATAATACAGTAATTACATGTAATGATAACTGGTCAAAATCGAAATCGAAATGGGGTTGATCAAAGAGAAGTATGACGGGACCTACATGAAAGCTAGCTTGTTTGGCTGTAAGCCCCGAGTAATCAGTGTTTGTGAAAAAGAAACGGAGAACGGATAGAAGATAAGACCAGAATGATGATGTAAGTTTGCCAATTTATGTGATAAAAAAGAAGAAAAAGAAGAAGAAGAAAAACAAACAAACTATACTTTAATATGAGCTTACTGTGACCGAGCCATCATTATTATAAAGCCTACTTTGGTATATATACTATAAACTATTGTTGCATTAAAACTATCACCAGGATATGACTAGTAAGACACAAAAAGTAACATGTACAGCTATTAAGCCATTTGGTGCCTGCCATCAAGCTCTGCATAGAAAGTTAGAGAGGGGTAGAGGGAAAGAGGAAGAGAGGGAAACGAAGTAGAATGTGGAATTGCTAATGATGAATTCAGAGAGCCTGATGGCAAGACCCTAAATGGAATCTGCAACGTGTTGACAAAATGTTTGATTGGACAATAACATACCACAGTATTTCATTGTTCCATATTCATTGGAACATATTCATTGTTCCATATTCCATATTTCAAAGAATTCCATTTAATGTAAGAGAAAAGTACAACAAACACAAGGAAACGTGAGTAACGCGGTGTAAAAATAATGCTGAACGCACTCAAAAGTAAGCAGAGCAAGTAGAATGTATACTCCATGTGTGAATATATTCATATATAATTATGTAATATACGTGTTTATTATCTATATACATTTATAATTCTTAGCTTTACCCAATATGAAAATTATCTAAGATGTGTTATGTTAACTTCTTGAAAACTGCTACTTATGCATTAGAAATTTATTGCCTATTAGACTTCAATTTCAGTCATATTTCAGTTAAGCAAAACAGTCAACTCACACTTAATTGACTATCGACTAGCAAACTACATAATTTTGTTCCCTGCACTCCCTAATAAATCTACATGATACACGGTGGTCCAGATTTCCTTCCTGGTGATATGCTAATCTTCCTTCCTTCATGACATTTGAGAATTTTATCACTCGCATATCCATTAACAGATTTCAAGAATACTCCTATAACTCTGTATTTTAAAGAGTACGTCAGAATTTAGGTGTTGTTTGAAGGTTTGTTCGCCGACTTCGTTCTTCTTTTTGGTTTCATGAATCTTCACTTCTCTCTCTTATCTCCATGATTTTCCAACCTCCTCCCTCTTCCTATTCCCTTCTATTTCATCTTTCTCCTCCTAAAGATGTCCGAACATCTTACTTGATTCTCACTCTATTCTTCCCTTACCACACTCTCTGTTCCCTTCTCTACCATCTCCACTAGTGCAACTTCAACTTCCAGCCCATTACTGTCCTCTACTCTTCACTTTTTGCCCTCCTTACAACCCCTATATGTCGCCTCAATCTTCAATTCTCTTCTTCCGAGGCTCTTCTTCTGTCAAGCAACGATCCAGTTAACCCTAACTTACCTGGGGGGTGGGGGGGGGGCATAATGACCCCCCCCCCCTCAACACTTCGCGCGATATCTCCGCAACGCGAGAACCCCTCCACACGGCGATTCATGACAATTTACCTTGAAGCCTCGCGCAACTTTTAAGACCAAATCTGCGACGTCCGGGTACGCAGTTCCAAAGATACACAACATTATGTAAGTGCATGTCAGACCCAAAATTGCTCAAGAACGTGATTTTGTGTACAAAACCAATGCAAATTGGGTTTCTATCTTAAATTCATAATTGTATCATGCATTATTTTTACTTTTAGTGATTAAAAACAATCAATTTTATGTTTCTTATGATTGAAATTGTGTCGCCAACAATTCCCATTGAAAAAAAAACAATAAAAAACAAAAAGTAAAAAAACAAGGAAATACATAGGAAATTATAAAAACAATAAAATACATAAGAAATGAAAATTGATACCATTTTTTCCACCTAAATTTAATCAGAATTCACCAAAGAGTCTTCAAGCAAAAATTTTTGAAGTTTGGGGGCTTTATTTAATGATTTACAGACAAATTCTAATTTTATGCATAAATTAACATAATTAATTCATATAAAATAAAAGAGAGTGATTTATTGAAATTTATCTACACAGCCTAATAGATTGCATCATGAGTCACTCGCGTGTCAATTTTCGCAACGAACGCGCGATCCGCAGCCGCCCCCCCCCCCCCCGGACTTTAAGCTCACAAAATAGCCCAGGTAAGTTAGGGTTAAGGACTGCATACACATGGTGTCACCGTAAACCTTTCTCCCTCACGTCAGAATTTATTTTTGAAGATGCCGGGTGACATTTGATCAGGAACAACTTGTCTGTTCTTTAATGTAAAGCAAGCTACTAATGATATCCACCATCTTTTGTTATTCTGACCTCCATTTCGTTTATTCTCTCATTTTACTTAAATAATTTATGTAATTATATCATGTTACTTTATTTTCAGATTTTATCACTTCGTTAAAGTAAAATTCATCTTAGTGGGTATTTATACACATATTCTTGTGTTGAAGACAATGTTTGGTAAAATTTTGTTGTAGTTTTTTTTTTATTATTCAACAAAAGAAAAGAAAAGAAAAGAAAAGGGGGATCCCATAGAACATAATATGCCCCAGCCATCAGTACTGATGTCAAATCAAACAATGTTATAAACAGATCAAACGAAATTATTATTACTATGCTAATATAATATCTCAATAGAGGAGGTATGATATCCACCTCATGCATGTAAAGTGATCTGGAAGTACTTTTTGACCATCAGCGTGATTGTAATAAACCGTGATTGGAGCACAAAAAATTATCATCGCCTATCTTTATTCAGCATATTATTTATGTAGTTTAATTCAACTAATAGTATCAACCTAATTAATACAGCAATTGCTAAAGAAAAGAAGTTGAGTTTGCAATATTGTACTGGTTACTCCTGAAAACAATGTTCGGGTGCAAAATGAGAGTAGCAGTATAGCAAACCTCAATTCATGAGATTGGAATTATTAGGGAGCTTTAGATTTGCGATGTGGACGATTGCATTGGCCGTTCTCTTCTCTCCCTGCGTTGTGACGTTGCAAAGAGAGATTACGCGAGGACGTAACACTTTACCGATAAAAAGTAAAATGGCGCCTCCATATGAAAATGATCAGTGCATCAAAATAACTCTCTGCGTCGCGAATTGAGCGGGCGCAAAAATAGCCCAGTGCCCTGTTGCATAAAAAGATGCCATCAAACATAAGTCAGGTATCAGCCAATCAGAACCGAGTAATCAGAGACTTATGTTTGATTTTCTGACTTATGTTTGACGCTATTATGCAACAGGGCTCAGAACGCGTAGTGAAACTCAGACGATGCGAGATATAAATACAGATCGATTTTGGTAAGCTATTTTGCGCATGTGCAGAACAGGGTTTTTTTTTTTTTTTTCACTGAACGTCCGCTTCACGAAAATATAATGCTCCCTAATGTTTGCATGGGGGACACAAAAATCCACACGTAATCATTTCAGTTACGTGTAATATAAATCGTATCTTACATATAGAACGATACATGAATAGATTGACTGATACATGTAAATGGGTAGTTATAATACATCATTATTGCAATCCGCACAAGGATAGATAGGGCCTAAATGCATCGCCTATTTACATACATAGTAGGCCTTCACATTCATACATTCATAATCATATACATGTACATTGCAAAAAACAAGAAAACAGGCAACATACTAATTCCTAATAATACACACACACATACAGGAGGACAAAGGAAGAACGAGGGACAAAATGTCTGCTGCTTAACAGTAACCCATGCGCAAGGCTTCTGTCAGGGCATTTGACAGGGCCCCCGGGACATTTTGTAGTGTATGTATTTGTGTTTGTGGGTGGGGGGTGATGAGGACCAATATGGGTTGTCAAGGGTTAATGTTACCCCTATAGCCCCATTCATGATTTTTTCCCCCTCTGCAATTACTGTTTGTAGTTTGATATCAAAGTAAAGTCTTCTCATCGTGATATTATGGCCTGATTATACTATGCTCCCCAATCATGATAGGTATGTTCATAACTGCACGAATATTTTTTTTTTTGAAAAATAAGTTTCAATTAAACAAATTATTTATGTAAATAGAAAGGGCATAAACAGGATATACAAGGATATACACACCATGGTCGCCCTGCGGTATGGACGGGAGACTTCTGCACAAATCCTTGACATCCGTGTAACGTGCAGTGGTAACACCTAGTGTGACAGGTATAGCAATGTATAAATGAAGACACTTCCGATACACATACAATAATATTCACTACGCGATGGTACCTATACTAACGTGCAATGTCTCTGTGTGTCACTCACAAACATCAAAAGCACAGCACTGTAAACAAAATTGATTCAAAGCAGGAACTATGTTGTTCCTATTTAAAATATGGATGAAATAAATCTATGTACACATAAAAATGTCCAATGTCGGTATTATTTACCTGACGAGTTTAATTCAGAATTTTCTAGCAATGAACATTTTCTCAGTATATTACACGTTAATGCTCGCAGTCTTCAAAGAAATTTCGAAAATATGCAATTATTGTTGTCTGCGATAAATATGAAATTTTCAGTTATCGGTGTCACAGAAACATGGCTTAACGACAAATCTCCCCCTTTATATAACATTGATGGATATTCTGTTGTCCGGTCTGATAGAAAATGCGGACGAGGGGCGGAGTTGCTTTGTTCTTATCACACTCGTTATCGTTTAAAGTAAGACCTGATTTGATATATAACGGAAATGAATTTGATTGCATGTGTGTTGAAATTAATATATGTAATAGAAGAAATATAATACTTTGTGTTGTATACAGGCCCCCTCATACAGACAGTAATTTATTTTTGGAAAATTTGGATGTTTTATTAGAGCTGATCAATCAAGAAAACAAAGATGTTTACTTGATGGGTGATTTCAATATTGATCTTTTGAATCAAGGAAGTAATGCTAAGAATAAGTTTTGCAACATTTTGCAAGCAAATTTCTGTAATGTCATTATAGATAAGCCCTCGAGAATGACGGTTAACTCATCAACATTAATTGATAATATTGTTACTAATATTGACACAGATCATTCGAAATCTGGTCTTTTGTATAGTGATATATCTGATCATTTACCTATATTTTTTATCTGTGACAAGATACAACATTCCCATGTCAAGCAAACAGAAAGTAAGAAGAAGCGCAAATTCACATCAGAAAATATATCATTACTCAACGACGATTTAATCTCGGAGACATGGGATGATGTATTGCTTTGCGCAGACCCAAATATTGCTTATGATACGTTTTGGAATATATTTCTTTCTTACTTTAACAAACATATCCCCGCAATTGAAAGGAAAAGTAATAGAAAAATTAACAATCCATGGATAACAAAAGGAATTTTCCGATCAATAAAGAAAAGAAATATGTTATATAAATGCAGTTTACGGTATCCTAATAATGATAACGTTAATCGATATAAATTATATAGAAATAAATTGACACAAATTATAAGGCTTTCCCGTAGGATGTTTTATACAGAAGCCTTTCAAAATGCTACTGGAAATATGTCAGCCACTTGGAAAGTTATTAATGATGTGATTGGTAAGCAAAAGAATATGTCAACATTTCAAATTATGCGTGACGGTCAAACACTCTGTAACCCAAGGGATGTAGCATGTTGTTTCAATGAGTATTTTGCTATAGGTCCTAGTCAAGCTTCAAAAATAGATCCCACACAAACTGATTTTTCGCAGTATTTAGGTGCGTCAAATGATAAATCATTATTTTTTAAACCAACAGATTATGGTGAGATTTTTGACATTGTTCACTCATTAAAATCAAGTTATGCAACTGGTCATGATGAAATGAGTACTTATTTTTTAAAACAGATTATTGGTAGTATACTGACACCCTTATAGTGTACATTTGTAATTTGTCACTCTCAACTGGTATATTTCCGAATGCATGTAAAATTGCTAAAGTTATTCCAGTATATAAAAAAGATGACTCTTCTTTTGTATCAAATTACCGTCCTATTTCTATTCTTCCTCGTATTTCTAAGGTAATAGAAAGGCTTGTATATAACAGATTGTATGATTTTTTGACACAATATGATATATTTAACCAAGACCAGTATGGCTTCAGGAAATTTCATTCAACAGATATGGCACTAGCCCAATTATACGATAGAGTGTCGACTGCCTTAGCTGAACAAAAACATGTCATCGGTGTTTTCATGGACCTAAGCAAAGCATTCGACACTCTTGACCACATGCACTATCCTCATACGTAAATTGCAGTCCTATGGTGTTCGTGGTATTCCACTTGAATGGTTTAAAGATTACTTGTTAAATAGAAAGCAATATGTGTACTATGAATCTGTTAACTCTGAAGTATTACCTATACAATGTGGAGTCCCACAAGGATCCATATTGGGACCGTTATTATTTCTAGTGTATGTAAATGATATTTCAAACTCATCTAAGTCACTGCAATATATTATGTTTGCTGATGACACCAATGTATTTTGTTCCAATTCTGATTTTCATTCGCTCCTAAGAACTCTTAACACTGAATTACCGAAATTATCTATGTGGTTTAAGAGTAATAGATTATCACTTAATCTGAAAAAGACAAATTTTATGTATTTCTATAACAAGAAGCACAACATTGAAATGCAACATTTAAATATCATGGTGGATGGTGTATTATTGGAACAAAAAGAGAGTATTAAATTCCTCGGAATATATATAAATGAAAATATGAAATGGAATGTTCATGTACAATATATCTCTGATAAAGTATCTCGTAATGTTGGTATACTTCAAAAGTTAAAGTATTATGTCCCTCAGAATATGTTATATAATTCATTGATATTATCGCACATTTCTTATTGCAACATTGTATGGGCAACATCAAAGAGCCACATTGATAGTATATTACTTTTGCAAAAGAAAGCAATACGTATATGCACCAACTCAGGTTATCGAGACCATTCAGATCCTTTATTCGCAGAATTAAGAACACTTAAGGTAAATGACATTAATTTTTTGCAAAACTCACTCTTTATGTTTCGCTTACATAATGGTCAGTTGCCATCTTCTTTTTACTCATTATTTCAATTAAACAAGGAAATACATTCTTATCCAACAAGACAATCTGATAAGTTTCACTTGTATAATCCCAAAACAGTGATGGCTCTGAAATCTGTCAGACACACCGGACCCGATGTTTGGAATTCTCTTCCTTCTGAAATTCGAAGTTTAAAGTCCATGTATTCTTTTAGGAAGGCTGTAAAAACGATGTTGTTATCTGAATATCAGTAATTCCATTGTCATTGTTATATACACGAAATTCTTTTGTACAAATATCGACACAATTAGTCTATTATGTAATAATGATTATGTGTAACCGACCATGACCTGTATCAACAGTTACTGTCCACCTGTACCTCGTTGAAGAAATATTTTGTCATGTCTTGCTAATCAGTGATACAGGTGATTTTATTTTGTATAAACCTTTAGTGAAAGCAGACAAACCTCTCCCTTCCCCTTCTCCTTTCAACTATCCTATCTCTATGCAAGTCATCCCTCCCTCCTATTTTCCTTCCGATGTACATTATAATACTATGTTATGCTACGGGGGCTGCACGCAAATCAAGCTACGCTTATGCTGTAGCCCCTCTGTATTATTCATTGTAGTATGTTTTGTTGTACTTTTGCTGTACATTGTACACAGGCAATGAACAAGAAAATACTTATATATTATCATATTTATGTTTGTACATGAATGTGTATATGTACAATGATGATACAGAAACCAATAAATCAAATCAAATCAAATCAAATCAAATCAAATCAAATCAAACTATGACTAAGGGGTTCAAGCATAACATTGATTTAACACTGATCAGTTGCTGGTAAGACCACCAAATTCCCGAAGGGTAGTGGAAAGAAAATTCCACAGGGACTATATGGTGCTACTTTCTTCAATGGTTTCACATAAAACTCCCAATGCTAAAAGAAAAAAAAAAAAAAGGTACCCGGGGTCTCGCGCTCACCTGTGTATCGCAATTTCACCCTCTACCTTCTTGCAGACAACAACCGATGAGAACAATGTAAACTTGGGGGCAGGAGCAGCCATGAGGGCTGGCTTCC
The DNA here is from genome assembly GCF_964275005.1 of Diadema setosum. Lineage (NCBI taxonomy): Eukaryota > Metazoa > Echinodermata > Echinoidea > Diadematoida > Diadematidae > Diadema > Diadema setosum. The sequence goes on from NC_092698.1 coordinate 38,034,125, forward strand.
ATGGGGGTATGGTGTTCATTTGCATATTCTATCATACTGGTAATAACCTTCAAAGTATATTTACTAATAGATTTACTCAGAGTATTTCTGGCTTATATATATATATATATATATATATATATATATATATATATATATATGATTTATAATACGGGGTTCTGGGGCCCCTTGTATTAAGTAGGCCCTACATATTGTCACCCCAGTGATGATTTCTGAAAAGTTAGGTGACAAATCTGAACATGTGTGTTTAAGAAGTAAAAAGTAGAATAAGATATGTAACGGTCCCCCCCCCCCAACCCTTGAACTGCAGTCGACAAACTACTTACTCATATTCGCTACCACTAACTTATCACTTATGGTTCTAAAAAATGTGTATAAAGAATCCTTGGGGGGCTTTTCCTCTCCCTTCCACAACTACATATTTTCTACATTCGATAGTGCTTACACCTGTCTTTTCAAGAAGAAGATGATAATGTGAATATTGGCCCCCAACTAGAACCCCCCCCCCCCATCCCGCCCACTCCTGAATCTGCCATGAAGAAACTAGAAACTGCAGTCGCCAATCTACTTACTCATGGCACTACATAAGTTCCTCTCTTCTGGTTCTAAATAGAAGATTTGCAAAGATTTCAAAAATTTGAGGGCTTTATCTCAATGCCCCTTGGGGCATCCAAGAGGAGAATGGTGCCCAATTGTGCAGATACATATTCAATCACCCTAGCAATAATCCCTGCCAAGTTTGGTAAAAATCTGACCATGCATTTTCAAGAAGGAGATAAAAAATGTAAAACTGGTAACAATTTGATCCCCTTCCCGTCCATCCCCTGATCTGCCACAACCTAACTTGAAACTAAAGTTACTAATCTAACTTACTCATAGCACTACCTTTGCTCATAACTTGAGTTTAAGAGAAAAATGTTAAAGATTCTTAAAATGAAATGAAATGAAATTTAGGGGATTCGCTGTGACGTCGACGGGAAATCCCATTGGCATTGTGCCCCAGGGGACCTCGAGATGGGGAACAGTGCCCATTTGTACAAAGGGTTTATCACCATTGTCATAATACATGCCAAGTTTAGTGAAAATTTGACCATGTGTTTTTAAGAAGAAGAAAATGCACAATTTAGGCCCCCAATTTGGACCCCACGGGCGCCGGGGGTGCTCCCGGAGCTGCCTTGAACAAGCTTGAAATCAATGTACTTACTCATAGCATTAACTCAGCTCTTTCACTTCTGGTTCTAGAAGATGATTTTTATGTATTCCTTAAGTTTGGGGGTGTTAGGGCCTCCCTGGGGCGGGGTAACATGGTACCCATTTGTACAAATTGAGATCCTCTTCCCCCAGGGATGCTACCTGCCCCGAACGACGCACAATGCACGACTGACGCGGGACGATGAGTGATCGCAATAGCTCATTTGATCCTTTGGCTCAAGAAACAAAATAAACTTTAAAAAAAACCCAAAACAAACAAAAAACAAGCAAAACTTGAGTAGGACATTATTTCAGCAATTTAGTTGATCAGGTGTTGCAAGAGCAGGTATTATATTTCTTTACTGACCTATGCAAAATGTTTTTCTCATATTCAGGTTACTTCTTGATATCCTGATTTCACTAATTTGACCGTTTTCCATCAAATTCGAATCCACATGTCGATTCACACCTCCTTTGAATACTGCAATGTATTGACACCGTACCAAATGGAGAAAAAATTGAAGCCGAACATTCTATTTTTATTATTATTATTATTATTATTATTATTATTATTATTATTATTATTATTATTATTATTATCATTATTATTATTATTATCATTATTAAAAATAACATCTTAAGACAATGTAGGTGTCAAATGGGCACCACTCGTTGAGATTCTCAAAACCAAGTTGCCGGTATGCGTAAGAATATTTTTCTTTCTTACGTTCAACCATGGAAAACGATATATTCAAGTTCAAGTTCAAGTTGATTTATTTCATTTCCAACAAACAAAATAATTGGAAGTACAATGAAACATTCATATACACAGATGTCAGAAAATCATTACCACAATGCGAGGAACAGAAATAACATTGTATAAAAGATACAGGTAAATTATCAACAGAGATACAAAAAAATAACTGTTATGTCAATGTGGTAAATGCATAAACAATATTGCTGGAAATGGAGGGGACTGCTAAAAAGCAGAGCTTGTAGAATGCAGTTCCCTCATACAGAAAAAAAAAAAACCACGTAAAGTAGCAAAAACAACAACAATTTCCCTAAGCGGTAGTAAAAAAAAAAGACAAAAAAAAAAAAGACAGAGTAATACACACATACATGCACACATACCAAAGCACACTGACAAACACAAGTCGGCTCTCTTGTAAGGAAAGATTGATGAGAGGATAGAAAGATAGTGAGTAAGATAGTAAGTCCGAGGTGGACAAGGGGGGGGGGGGAGGGGGAGAGGAGAGGGAAACGATGGGTCATAACCAGGGCACTGGAGGCACAGAAGCTCGGGCTCACTGATAAACAAAGAGTAGTGAGATTACCGAGCAACAACAGTTTTGAAAATCAAAAGTAAAAAAAAAAAAGAATGAATCATTATGCTGCATACGAAGTTTTTAAATAATTCTTTAACTTTAAAGAAAATGTATTAAAACTTAAAGCTTCTTTTATATTATTATCAAGAGAATTCCAGAATTTTGGTCCAGAAAAGGAGAATAAAGATTTTGCAAAAACCGTCCTAGTCAAAGGCAAATGATATTCATGGGATTGACGGGTTGGATATGCATGAACAGTTTCATTCTTTAAAAACATAGAATCAAACACAAGGGGGAGAGAATGGTTGGTGAGTTTATACCTGAATTGTCGTAACTGCAAACGATAAAGGTCATAAATTTTCAAAATATCATTTTCGTGAAATAAATTATTAGTATGACTTCTCCAAATGATACGAAGAGCTTTTTTTCTGTAATAATAATATTCTTTCTGTTTAAGTAGAAAAAGAGTTTCTCCATGCGAGTATCCCATAGTTTAAGTAAGGTAGTATCAAAGTAGAATATAACATAAAAAGTACATTTTGGGGAAGATAAAATTTAACTTTGTTTATAATACCTATATTCCTTGAAATAACACGACATACAGAATCAATATGCAATCCCCAGGTAAGTTTATTGTCCAGAATCAAACCTAAAAATTTGATGGAAGAGACTTCTTCTATGACCGTGTCTTCCAGAAAAACATTTCTCGGTAAATTTTCCAGCGAATTACTGAACAGCATACATTTAGTTTTTTGCAAATTTATTGACAGTTTATTCGATCTTATCCAATGTAATAACTTCGCTAATTCATTGTTTTAAGTATCAATTAATCGATCAGAATCAGAATCAGATAAAAACACATTAGTATCATCCGCAAATAATAAGAAAGAGAGGATGTTTGAAGAATTTGACATATCATTGACATAGAGAATAAATAAAAGGGGACCTAGTAAACTTCCTTGAGGAACACCACAGTTAACATTTTGCATAGTCGATACGTGACCGTTGATAAATACAAATTGTTTTCGATTAGAAAGATAACTCTTGAACCACTCCAAGGCCTTTCCCCTGATACCATAATGTAATAATTTGTGAAGCAGTATGTTGTGGTCTATGGTATCAAAGGCCTTGGAGAGGTCCAGGAAGACTCCAATAGTATGATGAAATGTATCTATCGCTTTTGAAACCCTGTCAAGGAAGGTAAGGATTGCATGTGATGTGCAATGCTTTTGCCGAAATCCGAATTGATGATCAGAAATAATTCTATGAGTGTCTAAGAACTTCAAAAGCCTGGTGTAAACAACCCTTTCTAACATTTTCGAAACGGAGGTTAGCAGGGATATTGGTCTATAATTGGAGACATCTTCCCTTCCCCCCTTTTTATGGACAGGAATTACTTTCGAGACTTTCATAGCCTCAGGGACAACACCATTACTTATAGACAAATACATGTACAATTGGATCAACGATATAATCAATAATACTTCTTAAAAGGACATTATCAATGCCGTCATAACCAGAGTTTTTTTATTTCTTAAATTCTGAACTATATCTAATAATTCATTTCTGTGCAAAGGCATGAAAAACAAAGAGCTAGGATTGGGGATTTCTAAATAATCTTGAAAATTCAGATGAGTATATGGAATATTTTGGGCAAGATTACTTCCTATTTGTGAAAAATACTGATGAAAAATATCAACTATTGAGGAAACATCATCAACAAATAAATCACCGTATTTGATTGATGTAATACGGGGCTTGTCCTTATTTTTATTGATAGCCATATTAATAACTTTCCAAGTATTTTGAATATCATGTTTAAACAAACTTATCTGATTAGTAAAGTATTTCCGTTTCTCGTAACGTAATATTTGTGTGAGGACGTTTTTATATGAAGTGTATCTATCATGAGATTGCTGGGTACGTTTAATTTTATCAGCATAATACAAATTATTCTTTCGATTGATTGATCGCAGTAAAGACCTAGATATCCATGGAAGTCTAGGGGATCTTTTATAATTTCTAGATTTCTTTTTAACATCAGGAACATGCTCATCCATAAGCGAAATTAAAATACTCATAAACAAATCATAAGCCTCATTTATATTTTCGATATCATATACAGAAGACCAATCCACATTACCGAGGTCATTTTGCAACCTCTCTATATTTCCAGGTGTCACTTTCCGGAAAGTTGACACCGGATCATTCATGGTAATTTTTTTCTGAAGGGGTATGTGAGTGAAAATAGGGTAATGGTCTGATAAATATGAAAGAACAATACCAGATACCGGTAAGGGGTTGATATTACAAAATATATTATCAATAAGAGTTGCCGAGTGATTGATTACTCGAGTTGGTTTGGTTATAAGGGGTAAAAAAGATGTGGACATCATAATATCAAGAAAAGATTGAGCAGTATTCACTGTTTGAAACTTAGATAAATCTATATTGAAATCTCCCATAATATAACAGTCTTTATTATGAAATACTGGATTATGGAATAAAATTTGCAAATAATCCAAAAAATCTTGAGTGTTAGAATTAGGAGGTCTATACATCGTAAATACAAGTATGTTTTTGGCATGGGCGACCTTGATTTCAACACATAATGACTCAACGACTCCGTTCATGCACATTAAATTTTTGTGTATAACGTAATCAAGGTTTTGTTTGACGTATAAACCAACACCCCCGCCCATTCTATCGCGTCTACTATTTTCTATAAAATCATAGCCTGGAATAGAATATGCGGAAGCAGAATCCTGAGTAATCCATATTTCACTAAGACCCATTACAGAAAAAGATATATCATGAGTATTGTCCAGAAAACAACAAAAGTTATCAAAATTCTTATTCAAACTCCTTATGTTCAAATGCAATAATGAAAAACAATCAGTAAGTCCGGTTAAAGATTTGAACTGATTCATAGTATAACACTTGGAACTTAAATATTGTTCATGATTATCCTCATTAAATTCTACATCTGTTTAAAAAAAATCGAAATCATAAACAGCAGAATACTCATCATTTTTAGGGGCATTAACTGTATGTGGGTCTTGATGAAACATGTCAAAAAATTCGTCGTTATTTAGTGAACTGAAAGCAAAATTTTCAATTCGCATCATCTAAAATATAAAAGGATGAATAGCAAGACCGAACTCGAGTTTCAGCGAGAACCATGCAGAGTGCGTTCGAGGGCACAAGGCGATGACCCAAAGAACAGAAGAAAAGGGATAACGGAAGAATGCGAGCATCGCTGCGGAAAGAATGAAGTAGGAATAGTAGAAGGGGGAGAGGGAAGTAAGAGAAGACAAGGTGCAAGGGTTACAAGAGAACAGAGTACCGACAATTAACAAGGACAGCACAAAGACAAGAAAAGAAAATTCTGGATATGGACGTTTAAGTTTTTCTAACAGAATCATATGTTTTACCTTCGCTAGAATCCTTATTGGTTTTGCCACGCCTGTGAAACAGAAGAAAAATGGAGACATTTGAATTAATAACTGTAATAAAGTAATGATTAATCCAATTAATGGAGATGGAAAGGTGTTTTACTTTTTTTCGCGGAAAAATTTCATTCACCGATGCTTGCAAAGTAAAGTGTAGAAATATGACAATAGAATATTGTCAACAAGACGTTCATGATACAATGAACAAACTTTTTTGTGTTTTCTTAACAACAGGCTTATGATATGTACAGGCATGATACTGCAGTACACAGTGACTAGATATCAAAGTGACTATGTAGTGTAAATGCTTGTTGACTTGTTTTTATTCGTGATGCCCTCAACATCCCTTATATGGCCAAATGAATTTCTAAAATTTTCTATATATTTCCTAAGATTTTTCTATATACTATTTTTCTTCAGATTACTTGGATACGCCCGCATACACACACACACACACACACACACACACACACACACACACACACACACACACACACAAACTAGAACTCATCACTGAAGGGGATTGACACTCCCTCTCCAGCAGCTCAGACTTGATCTTATGAAAAATAAATTGAACCAGGGTTGGATATAAGGTTTCATTTGTCTTTGTGTGTGTATATATATATATATATATATATATGATACCTTGTGAGTACCTTGTGAGTTTGATTGCTTCACAGTGGTGGTAGTAGATCATTCCACAAGATTTTCAAGAAAATATGCAGTTACCATGGCAACGCCTTGTCGGGTACAAACACAAAAAGTGTCTTTCATAACTGAACCTTAGATCATTTATATACATACCAAATTTGAAATAAATTGATTAAAATGTGAAAGTAGTTCGCTCCACAAGATTTTAGTAAAATTGCAGCTACAATGATATCGCTTTGTCTGAGAAACACAATTATCATGACAACGCTTTGTCTGGCAAACACAAAAATCAGGTCCTCCACATCAATACCTAAATACCTTAATGTTCACCTAAGTTGATTTCAATTGCTTCAAAATTGTGGAAGTAGTTCACTCCACCAGATTTTCAAGGAAATATGCAGTTACCATGACAACGCCTTGTCTTGTGATAATGATAATAATAATAATAATAATAATAATAATAAATAATAAATAATAATACATAACACTTATAAAGCGCTTATTATTTCTAAGTGCGGAGAGACTAGCATCGCCCCCTCATGATCTGATGAGCTCATGACGAGGTATTAGTGTCATCAGCGTAGATTGCATGTTGCATTCCATGATGAGAGTTGTTTGTACAACAGTGTCTTTCGTAATAACACATATATATCATGATACATACCACATTTGAAATAAATTGCTTAAATACTGTGGGAGTATAGTTCGCTCCACAAGCTTTTTGGAAAATTGTGGTTACCATAGTAACGCTTGCTCCGACAAACATTCGTTATTCCAAAGATTCGTAACTCCGAAACAAAGAAATTCCCTTTACCTACTCATTCTTTAATCTGAAAATGAATGGCTCGTTAATGCAAACATATTTTTGGCGACTTTCCTAAGGTACGTTGTTCCGAAGGTCTTTTTATCCGAAAACAAACTACCGGTAACTAAGGCCCGGTCACACTGCCCAAAAGTCGCGTAAACGCATGAATCACGCAAGAAATTTGGTTGTGCGTGCTTGTCCATCGAGAATTTTCGCTGATCTTATGCGATAAAAATCACCGATAAATTGCGCAAGAACTTCGGAAAGATCACGCAAAAATCACCAACAAACAACGCACTTTCAGCGCATAGGCACGAAAAGGCCCCAAATAGGGCGAATTCGTGGTTGTGCGCAACGACTGAGGTCCACGGAAAACCATGCATAATCTGCGCATTATCTTGTTCGCGTAAGAACTACGCAAACTAAGCAAAAATTACGCCAAAAAAAAAATACAAACAAAAATCAAAACAAAACAAAACAGCGCAATACTGCGTAAACTTTTACGCGAAGCCGAGTTTTGAGCTGCTCAAAACCTGGAATTGCGTAAAGCGCCGATCCGGCGCACATCGGCGAACAACTACGAAGGTTCCACGTCAGACAAACTCATGATATGCGCAAACCGCGCATGTATCGCGTAAGGCTCGAATTTCTTACGTGATTCATGCGTTTACGCGACTTTTGAGCAGTGTGACCGGGCCTTAAAGGAGCCATGAAATCCAAATGCATGTTGATTTGTGTTGATTTATGATACCCTCAAAATCACACTTGCGGTGAAACGAATATCTAGAAACATTCCATAATATGGAATAAAAATATATTATATTTTTAACGATTTTTTCTTCTATTTTTCTTTAGATTACTTGGGAACACCCACAAAAAATCCTTCTAAACCAATATTCTTGAGATGACCTCATCTGTCAGTCATTGATAAAGCACTGAAATGTTTAAAAAAAGGTATTGGAATGCACCTTCCCCTCGACTCAGCACAACTTGCATGTTCCCTCGCCATGTATTTTGTTAGTCACATTAATATCAGAGAAACATGCAAGTAATGCTGAGTCTTTGGAACCTTTGGAATAACGAACTGAAACCATTGCTAATGAGTCAGGATGTGATGTCACGTAAACCTGAAGTTAAACATCCTACCTTGATCTCTTGACCCTAATCCTTCTCAGGACTTGGTGCGGACGAACAACAACAATGATGAACACAATCAGGAGGATACAGACTGTAAGGGTTCCGCACAACAAGAGTTTACCATGGCCCCAAGGAGCTTTGTCTTCGCCATCCGTTGTCCCGATCAATGGCATTGTCGCTGCGATTACCGCCGTAAAATGACAAACATAAGAACGTGATAAATATAAAAACAAAAATCTTCCCCAATGCACGATATTTCCTGTAGTTATCTTATGTATAATTTGCATATGTGATAGTGACATACGGAGAGAACGTTTAACAGTCGGTCCCTTGAAATCTTGCCCACAACCATTATGTAGTGTCCACGTAAAATAACTCCAAATTTAACAAGCCTCAAGGTGAAAGAAGATTGAGAACTCTCTACTGAATTGACATCTAATTGAAGAGTGGAAACTGACTGGTATCCTTTAAATATTTCTATTTCTTTCATATTCACGCATAATCCCAATAGTAAATCCGTGACGTTTGTCATAAGCATTGTCAGAAGAAGTTAGTTTAAGTCGTCTTCTCTCTTCTTTTTCCAGTCGGCCTTCTTCTTGTTCTTGACATGGTGCAGCCGAACGAAAAGTATAATGATGACCAAAATTAGGACAAGGATTATAAGAGGGAGTACGTAATGTCTGTAGTAGTGTCCTTTCTTTCCGCGACCCCTTTTCCCTGAATGGCGGGACGTCATGACTGATTCCCGCCGTAAAATGACAAAGATGATAACATGACAAATTAAAACACAAACCAACTCTACGATTAGGAAGAAAGATTTGCGGTGACACCATGTGTATGTAGTCCTTAACCGGATCGTAGTTTGGAAGAAGAGCTTAGAAAGAGGAGAAACGAAGAGGGAAGCGACATATGGGGGTTGTGAGGAGGGCAAAAAGTGAAGAGTGGGAGACAGTAATGGGCTGGAAGTTGAAGTTGCACTAGTGGAGACAGTAGAGAAAGGAACACAGAGAGTGGTAAGGAAGAATAGTGTGAGAATCAAGTAAGATATGTTCGGACATCGTTAGAAGGGGAAAGATGAAATAGAAGGGAAGAGGAAGAGGAAGGAGTTGAATGTTGGAGAATCATGGAGATAGGGGAGAGCAGTGAAGATTCATGAAACCAAGAGAACGAAGTCGGCGAACAGTGTGGCTATGGAATGCGAATGAATGGAGAAAGGACGATTTAATAACAGAAATAAGGAGGGGTAAGTAGAGGAGAGGTGAGAATATGCGGAGAGAAGGGAGAGAGAGAGAGAGAGAGAGAGAGAGGGGGGGGGGACAATGAAAAGAAGAAGAAAAGAACAAATTGAAATTCAAGACGTAAATTAGAGGGAGCTAGTGTAGATCCTAGAATTAAATGCTGCTGCGGAAAAGAAAAATAAATGGAGAGGAAATTGAGGACAGTTAAATCCTGAAAAGGTTCCTGTGGGAGAAATGCAAAAATGAGAAATTAAAATAAGGTCAAAGTGTAGACCTGAGGAGAGAAGACAAGAGAAATAACCTGTAAAGAAATGTGTAAATTAAAACTAGTGGTCCTGAAAAGAACGCATCAACGGCAACGACCACAACACTCCACCAACAGCCGACGCTCAGCCCGCTAGCCTGCGAGCCCGCCTCGACCGACCTCTTCCATCTAGGTCCGCATTCTCCACATATAGCCCGCCTCGCCTCGCCGGGTTGGTAAGACAGAACCGAGGGTGGCAACGTGGCCGTCTTGACTGAGCGAGGATAACAATAAAATTTTTATAATTAAAATAAAAATATGGTTGGAAATAAAACAAATATATTATGAAAGAATTTGAATTTGTTAAGAAATATTGATAATTAATCTATAGGGAAATATATATATTATATAGTCTGGCAAAAATAGTCAAAATTATGACTGATTGCCATTAAACCTAAAACAACAACAACAACAACATCACCCTTCACTTCTGACGAAGGACAGTCAACCTGCCCGAAACGTCAAGTTCCTCGGTTCTCCTAGTTATTCTTATAACTAGACTTCTTGCTCTATTTTCACCAGCTGTGTACCTTTACTCAGTGTTTCATTTCTCTTTCCTCTCTCTCTCTCTCTCTCTCTCTTACACTTTTGTCTGTTTCTACACTACTTATCTTTTCTTTTCTTTCTGTTCTGTTCTCTTCTTTCTTCTTTTCTTTTTTATTTCTTCCTTCCATACAACCCAACGGTCCTTTTCAGGACCACTAGTTTTAATTTACACATTTCTTTACAGGTTATTTCTCTTGTCTTCTCTCCTCAGGTCTACACTTTAACCTTATTTTAATTTCTCATTTTTGCATTTCTCCCACAGGAACCTTTTCAGGATTTAACTGTCATCAATTTCCTCTCCATTTATTTTTCTTTTCCGCAGCAGCATTTAATTCTAGGATCTACACTAGCTCCCTCTAATTTACGTCTTGAATTTCAATTTGTTCTTTTCTTCTTCTTTTCATTGTCCCCCCCCCTCTCTCTCTCTCTCTCTCTCTCTCTCTCCCTTCTCTCCGCATATTCTCACCTCTCCTCTACTTACCCCTCCTTATTTCTGTTAATCGTCCTTTCTCCATTCATTCGCATTCCATAGCCACACTGTTCGCCGACTTCGTTCTCTTGGTTTCATGAATCTTCACTGCTCTCCCCTATCTCCATGATTCTCCAACATTCAACTCCTTCCTCTTCCTCTTCCCTTCTATTTCATCTTTCCCCTTCTAACGATGTCCGAACATCTTACTTGATTCTCACACTATTCTTCCTTACCACTCTCTGTGTTCCTTTCTCTACTGTCTCCACTAGTGCAACTTCAACTTCCAGCCCATTACTGTCTCCCACTCTTCACTTTTTGCCCTCCTCACAACCCCCATATGTCGCTTCCCTCTTCGTTTCTCCTCTTTCTAAGCTCTTCTTCAAAACTACGATCCGGTTAAGGACTACATACACATGGTGTCACCGCAAATCTTTCTTCCTAATTAACTTCACCGTGCAAACCTTCAAACAACACAACTCTACGATGTTTTATCTCTGATATCAGCATACAATGATGGTGACATAAGGAGGGATAGTGAAGCCGTCGGTCTTATGAAATCCTCCCCCACAACAAACATTTGGGGGGCAACTTAAAATGATTCCAAATACCACTTTATTGCAAACCTCACTATATCCGACTGTAGTACTAGTATTGTAATGATATATATACACATACATACATTATGTGATATAAACCTATATATATATATATATATATGTATTGGATTTTTGTATTGAATTGAATGATTAATTTGTGTACATAAAGGCAATATTTCAGAAGATTGGCATTACATGATATTGCATTAGACATTTTAGCTTATTTAGTTAATAACTATTCTGTTGGTAGATCCTGATGAAGGCCTGATGACAGGCCGAAAGCTCGACTGATTAAAAGGGAGACTCAAGATCGAGAGCAACGTCCGCCTCAAGTCTAGTGTCTTTCAGTATATATATATATATATATATATATATATATATATATATATATATATATATATATATATATATATATATATATATATATATATATATATCCACACACACACACACACACACACACATATATATATATATATATATATATACACATATACTTATATTTGTCATTATGGTCAATTTAGATGTGGATTGGAATTTTTTCTTTAACGGGAAGGGAGGGTGGTACATCATTACTAATACTCTAGTGAGTGTCGAGATATACCAATAGTCATCAAAGAGATTGAAATAAAGGTGAAAGAGGATAGACAGCTCTCTGATAGCATACATCTAATGGAATGGACTGTTGGTGTTTTTTTTTTATAATTCTTTTCTTGTTTACACAGGGTCAGTCCACGAAAATGAAAATAAAAGTCATTTTGTGCTATATGTACGTCAAATCTTATTGAAACTTGCGATTTTTCATTATTATTTTTTGGGGGGTTGGTTCTTGTGTTTGCTTGTCGTTATTGGGTGACATTTTGAACAAACTACTGTACTGACTGTCAAAACGTGTTTCAGGTTCTCTGTATGTATAGACTTTGTTATCAGCTATATTTAGCTTGCATGTGTGTTGCTTGTGTATTTTGTGTTTAATTGGTCAGTGAAACAGTGCAGGATAGTCGAATTTAAATACGAAACAATCAACCCCCCCCCCCAAAAAAAAATATATATATATATATGCGTGTATATATATATATATATATATATATATATATATATATATACACGTATATATGTATATACGTATACATACTGACTGCTCCATTGCTTTCTGGAACGCATAAACCCTCTAAGGGCCATCAGCTTAAATTGCCACAGACATTGTACCTAACAAGTCACAATAGTAATGAGAGAGTTAATTCATACACATCATTCAAGTCAAGAGTTATTGCCTTTACCGGATGTACTCTGGGCTGCTGATACTGAAGTCTCTACTGGGGATGTTGGTCCCACGTTGGTTACAGCAGGGCTCACCTCCCTGGTTACAGTCGATACCATACTAAATATTTTTCTGCAGGAGGAAATAAATCAAAGCCACCCTTCGTGACTGAAATGAACCTGAGATTTACATGCATGTTGATTTGATTTGATGTCGATGTTGTATGACAAACTATATTGTTTTGCAATATCGAGACGTGTAAACGTGTCTTATTGTTCTAGCTGTCAGCCACGTTTATAGACAGTTGTCATGATGTGTTGTCGAGAGATGACATATAGTCCGTTATATACTTCTAGCCCTTATTTGACAGCTTGATATTTGAGTACACAATAAACGTGTGAAATAGAGACTGACATCGAAGATGGGTCATCCCACTAGCTCGACACCCACGAGTCATACATTACCTTTTTCATTGGATATTTGTAATGACGAATTCTCCTTCTCATAATTGATATCTGCTTTGTATTTTTCTCTGTCCAATTAATTATTTTACCATGATATTGTCGTCTTGATGAATGAATGCAACACATAATTGTAAATGATATTCTAAGCTACAACACACTCAAAATCATTGGAGACAAATCTCCGAGATGGATGACGGCAATGATGATGGTCCACTGGATATCATCAAATATATGCAAAATACATGATGAAATGTCATCAAATTGACTGAAATTTCAAGTATTTGATTCATATAAAAATGCTGAAACTTTAAAAACCATAGGCTTGGGGTAAAAGCTATGAAATCGTACATCCAGTTCATGATCTTTCCCTATCATATGGAAGCAATATTGGGGTCAATTTTCAATTATTTGTTAACATTTTTTTTTTCCGGGGGTGGGGGAGGCACCTTTGCCATTTCCGCAATATCACGTGCAAGGAACGATTAAATTTTATTTTCAGCACTTCACGTCAGAATCAAATGAAGTGTAATGGTATCTAATATCTGCCGAGGATGATCTTACAAGTCCAAAAATGTTACATAAAGAACAAAAAGGAAGTTTGTTTATTTATCTAAAAACCAAAGTTGACATTACGATAAAATTGCATCCATGTTTTGTTGAAACTTATGTGATTCAAAGTTCCTTAAAATATTATGTACTCATGTAAGCGTTATGTATCTTGCTTTGTATTACTTTATATGGAAATAAAATCATATGAATTGAATTGTATTGAATTGAAGAGTTGATGAAATACATACATGATTAAGAACATGACAATGGTTCTTAAACAAGTAATGAACGTATTACAAAAGACATCAATAGTCATGCCGCTGAAACAGTTTTGATAACCATGTTGTGAAGACCCGCTGACGTAACAACATTTTACCATTTTTACTTTTCAATTCAGCAGTGATAGGAAAAATTTTGTTTGAAATGTACCTGTTACGACTAAATACTTCTCAAACGATCTCGATAAATCCAATGCGAATTCAATAGTTTTCTCTTCCACCATCAAATCTTACAATAACTAAAACTGTCAGGAATAATTAAATAAATTATTTATCTTGAAAGATATTATCGATATCGACCATTGATAATTTTCCGACAATAGTTAACATGTTTTAGAAAAAAAAATGTAGGTTACACATTCTTGTGCTTTTCCGGAGGAGATTGCAAGTTTATACAAACAAAACTACAAACTACCAACATACTATCCTCACTTCCCTCATTATTCTCAAGAAGTTATAGTGTTCATGAAAATAGCTAATTTTCTCAGATCTTCCCGTTTTTGTTTCTTTTTTTTTTTAACAATCATATTCTACTTTAGAAGATAGCTCATAAAGTTATACAAAGACAGACACTAATGTATTTCAGATACATTGCACACGTACTAGTTTTATGCAATATTGAAAATGATAATTCGTATACAATTGAAGTCATTTATTTTAATACTTCTCATATATGAATATTACATCAGAAATAATCATACAAGTTTTTTTTTACCTTGAAAACAATGTGCAAAAACAAACGATATGCATTGTAATAACACATCAATTGTAATGATAACTGGTTGAAATCGCAATGGGATTGAGCAAAGAGAATTATGACGGGACCTACATGAAAACAAGCTTGTTTGGCTGTAAGCCCCGAGTAATCAGTGTTTGTGAAAAAGAAACGGAGAACGGATAGAAGATAAGATCAGGCGAGTTAATGGTACCAAATAAGAAAAGCGGGGTATGCCTATGTGATAAAAACAAAAACAAAACTATATTAGAATGTGAACCATTATTGTGATCGAGCTATCATTTTTTTTTTCCGGAGTAGAACAAGATCTGCATATAGAGCCTACTTTGGTATACTAGACTGTTGTTGCATTAAAACTATCACAATGTCAGCTATTAAGCATTGGTGCCAGCCGTCAAGCTCTGGGTAGAAAGTGAGAAAGAGTTAGAGGGAAGGATGAAGAGAGGGAAACGAAGTAGAGTGTGGAATTACTAATGGTGAATTCGTAGAACCAGACGACAAGGCCCAAATTGCAATCTACAGCGTGTTGACAAGAATGTTTTATCTGACAACAACATACCACAATATTACATAAGACATTACAAATTTATTCAGTGTCTGCAAGATATGCACTCAATAAAAACTCTTTTGATTTGCGTTTAAAGGAATATAAAGACGAGCAGCGTGTTATATCGGGAGAGAGGTCATTCCAGTATCTTGAACCCCGTTTACAGTGCGAGGCTTGGCCGCGGCTCGGCCGCGGCTCGGCCCAGCCCCGCTTCAGTGTAAACGCGCAAAAGGCCAAATGCGGGGCCAAAATTGGGCTCGCATTTGGCATCGCTCTGGAGGTGGTCTCGGCCGCGGCCGAGCCCGGCCTTTTCTCAGTGTAAACGTAAACTGGGCCAAATGCGCGGCCAATTTTAGTCTGGCTTCCAAACCCTCTGCCCGTACTATTTCGCTATTCAGGATATTAACCCCCTCAACGTCGAAAGTTAGTGTAGTTTAATGTGATTTTGTCCTGCAAAGGATTTTTCCTTCGGCAAAGGCGCCTTTGCCCTAACGGCGACTTCGTCGCCACGGAATCCAGTTGGCAAAGGGTCTGAAAACCAGACTATACCAAATTGCGTTTGTTTACAAGCAGAGCGCCACTACGGCAAGATATTGAAAGGTTTGAATTAAAAGCGCGGCCGAGCCCGGCAGTGTAAACAAACAAAATTGCGGGGCTCGGCCCCGCAATTGAGGCTGGGCTCGGCCGCGGCTCGGCCCAGCCCCGCACTGTAAACGGGGTCTAGCGGCTCGGCCCAGCCGAGCCCAGCCTCAATTGCGGGGCGCCGAAGTCGCCGTTCGGGCAAAGGCCTTTCCAAAAGGAAAAATCCTTTGCAGGACAAAACCACCCTAAACTATACTAGTTTTCGACGTTGAGGGGTTAATATCGTGAATAGCGAAATAGTACGGGAAGAGGGTCTGGAAGCCAGACTACAATTGGCCGCGCATTTGGCCCAGTTTGCGTTTACACCGTTTACACCAAGAAGAGGCCGGGCTCGGCCGCGGCTCCTCCAGAGCGTGTCCAAATGCGCGGCCGATTTTGGCCTCGCATTTCAGTGTA
The DNA here is from genome assembly GCF_964275005.1 of Diadema setosum. Classification (NCBI taxonomy): domain Eukaryota; kingdom Metazoa; phylum Echinodermata; class Echinoidea; order Diadematoida; family Diadematidae; genus Diadema; species Diadema setosum. Next base: position 38,050,718 of record NC_092698.1, read on the forward strand.
AACTATTTATCAACCCGCTCTGATTTGTGGCAGAGCGGGTTGATAGATAGAGTTGCGACACTCGGGTACAAAGGTCACGTCAAATAGTTCCCCCTGGTCGTCGATGTCGACGAAATATTTCTACAGGGTTTTCACATAGGCGCGCAGTACCCGGACGCGTGGTTTTTTTAGACGGCACAGATTGGGGAAACTAAAAATCTATCGGGGACCCTATCACTAAACCTAACCCTAATCCTAATCCTAACCCTAACCATCAAACCCTAACCCTAACCCTAGCCCTAACCCCAATCCTAATCCTAACCCTAACCCTAACCATAACCAAAAACCCTAACCCAACGTTTTTCCCATAGGTTTAACACGCGCTATGCCCCAATCTGTGCCGTCTTAAAAAAAAAAAAAGCTACCCGGACACAGCGGCAGTGTGAGATACCATTGTTGCTTGCGACGGGAGGATGACTTGTTGAGAAAAATGTCCTGTTTTTACGGCAATCATGTAAACATAATGAAGTAGAGAAAGGAGTACTTACTGTCGAAGTTAAGGAAACGGATGCAAACAACCGGAAAGGATGAAATATTTTCAGAGTTGTTTTAACACTCCTGGATGATGTTGATGGGCGAACGTCAAAATGTAAGGACGGAAATATCATGTAGTCCCACTCCTTTACAATTGTTGTTGTAATTCAAAATCCCGGGTTGTGGGTCTTTATTGTTGTTATGACGACTTGGGGAAGCTATTTTGCACTCTCGCGCAAAACCCATGCGCGGAGCGCGTAACCCTACTTTGCGCGAGCCACGGAGCAAAATAACAATGAATGCATTGTTTGCGTCATAATAGGGTACGCGGTTTTCTAAGGTCTTATCGACATCATCGGTCTGTGACGCGCTCATGTGTATTTCTGACATGGGCAGCGCCATTACTGCGGTGTCTCAGCCGACCCCCCTCCCACTCCCCCACCCCTCTCCCTACATTAGCACGCGCACGGAATGAAAAACTGATAGTTAGCCAATGGGCGTCTCGTAATGAGTGCGCGAATGCTTGCTTAGTGCGCGAACCTTTGTTACAAGTGCGCGATAAACATGTTGCCCGTGGGGTAGAGACCGATTCTGTGACGCGCAATGTGTATTTTTGGCATGGGCAGCGCCATTACTGCGGTGTATCATCCGACCCCCCCCCCTCTCTCCCCACCCCTCTCACGCGCACGGAATGAAAAACTGATGCATGGTTGTTTTAGCCAATGGGCGTCTCGTACTGAGTGCGCGAATGCTTGCTTAGTGCGCGAACCTTTGTTACAAGTGCGCGATAAACATGTTGCCCGTGGGGTGGGGGAGAGGAGGGGGGGGGGGTCTGCTAATACACCTCAAAATGAGTTTATGGCTGCGCCCAGTGCCTCAAATTGTCTGCTGCCCTCAACGAACCCGAATCGGTCTATTCGGGTTCGTTGAGGGCAGCAGACAAAGGTTCGCGTAGCGGTGTCGTTCGCTACGGGCTGCACGCAGTGCTGCTGCACTGCCATGGCCTAACGTTAAAATTTAAAACCTCCACATTTTTTCAAAAGGGAACCTTGTCATCACTCTAGTAAAATACTCGAGAGGGATATTATACAGATATTGACTGGTACGGGGTGGAATATAACATTCTTTGGACCGCCAGGGAGTTATATTTTCCCAAGGGATTATATTTTCCCGAAGCGCGCAGCGCTGAGGGAAAATATGATCACGAGGGAAAATATAACTCCCTGGCGTTCCAAAGATTGTTACATTCCACCCCCTACCAGTCGATATCTGTTATATTAGATGGCCTTGCCCTTGATTATGTTTTACAGAAGAGCCTACACTGACGACGCATAGCCTAACAGTTTCCAAATACGCTCATGTTAGCCCGACCAGACGCTGTGTGCGCGCTGTCGCGATTTTGTACAGCGGTCCTCTAACGACAGTAGGCCCTACTAACGTTAAGCTCAAGTCCAGTAACGACGCTTTATAGTTAAGTTAGGCTCAGGTCCAAAAGATATCAGCAGATGTTCTAGGGTCTACTCACAAAACAATTCTAACTTTACTCTTAGGCCTAACGTTATGGCCTACTGGGCAATTTTTATCATTTGACATTTGTTTCGTAGTACAGGTAGCCTAACAAATAGATTCTAATGTTTGTTTAAATGTTAGGCCTAATTTAGAACTAACGTTAGAATCAAATTGGCTCCCCATGCCCAGTGCATCATCTTTTTCTTCCCCGTGATTTTTAGTCAATTTGTCTTGTGCCAGGACCGGTATAGACATTACAACATTAGGCCTACCTTCTGTCATCAGGAATCTGCAGCAATTTCAAAATCAGTCTCCTTTTTACTCTGTTGCAGAGATGAACATTGTAGAAACACAGTGATTTGCAAACCAGTCTACTCGGTGTCGTAGTCCTCCACTTGTTCGATGTAACGTTAGGCCAACAGTTAGATCTAGACTAGTCTAAATAAGTTACGTCAATAAAGATGAATGAATTGTCCTCGTTCTAAGAACTGAACTGAACAAAATGTCTCACAGACTATTAACTCGCTTGTTTTAGGAGATGTTTAGTGGAGTTAGAATCCTTATCCTCCAAATTCTTATCGAGCTCGTCGTCGTTTATAGACAAAACGGGGTTCCATTTGGAAGTGTGAATCCAAACTTCGCGGGCCGCCGAGTGATACGTGCATACGTACATCGGTACGGTACCTACCCCAACCTAGCCTTTAAACAAGGCGACTCGCTCTGCGTGCGCCCCCCGCATGCGCGTTTACCCCACAAACCTGTTGGCCGTCCTGGCCAGGGGGGACATAATTTCCTACTGCACCGGCGAGTGGGTATCCACTCGCCGGCCAACAGGTTTGTGGGGTAAACGCGCTACACGGGGGCACGCAGAGCGAGTCGCCTTGTTTAAAGGCTAACCCCAACCAGGCAAGCCTAGCGCATGACGCTACTCCGCGTCGCGCCGTGCATGCCGTCTACTCTCTCACGTACATCGTGTGTGTGTGTGTGTGTGTGTGGGGGGGGGGGGGGGAACAGATCATATCGATCCAGACTGCAGCAATCGATAGTAATCGTTTGCTCGTCCCAGTTACCGATGTGGTCCCACACCCTTATATTGGTGTAATTGTTCTTTTTTCAACCGTAAGAGGGCGACACACATGGAAGAAATATATTCATTTGACCAGTTGGTGAAATATAACGAGCTGGGAAAATATAACATTTGCGATCCTCGCAAACAGTATCATGTGACGAGCTCTTGACCAATCACATACCACAAACTGTCTAAGCCATCTAATATAAAACAAATATCGACTGCTTTCTTTCGGGCCATGGTAAAACTATTTGACCTCGGTGATTTCTCAACAGTGCCATGTCCCTCGACTTCGTCTCGGGACATAGCACTGTTGAGAAATCACCTCGGTGCAAATAGTTTTACCATCTCCCTCTGTAGCAGTCGATATTTGTATAATAATAATGATGATGATAATGATAGTTAATGATAATGGTAATAATAATAATAATAATAACAATAATAATAATAATTGAGATTTAGTGCATAATAGCCTAATTATCGACTAATTCTCAGTGGTGGGATTCAGGTACATAACACAAAAATGATTCCTATTCAAAAAAAAAAGAAAGTTATAAAATAACTTTCTATCACTATTTAGAATAACAGAAGAAAGAAAAAATGATTCAAGGAAACAATCATTTTACCTATTGCGTCCTCCAGTTTTCAGTTTGCCTTTTTTCCGTCCATGCATTCCTTATGGGCAGGAGTTTCTGGGATGGGTGTGCCCGGTCCACGTATAGTCGATCAAAGAAGAGCGAGTTCTATAGATTACACGAGTGTTACAGACTGGAATGATTTGGGTATTATTTCCTGTACATCACCACAAACCAATGAGCGATTTCTTTGTGTATTTGAAAAACGGAAAACAGAAACGAAGATTTTTCCTCAGAGTCTCGTCCGAAATTGCGAAAACTTATGCAGCCATGGACACACAGCCATCAGATCGAGAACAGCGACTGCACGCCTAGACTTGATTCTGTGATAGTGTTGGCGTTTATTTTGTGAATACACAGCTGGGTTTGATCATGGTTGATGAATTCGTGATCTTCTGGATAGTCCGCGCGAAATTCCAGAACTGAAGCACCGTTATACGCAAGTGGTTAACCCGTTCCATACTGAATTCTGAAATCCCTATATACGTAATACACAGGCCACCAGATTCCCGTATGGAACGGGTTAATGTGTTTTATATCTTATTCCTGGAACAATATTGGTACAGTAATACGATATGACGAAACTGAACAGCCACTTTGAATCACAAATACCCGTGCTGCCATGTTAATGTGTTTATGTTCATTTCTAGCGTCTCCTGCTCATGCACGAACTGAAACAAAAGTCGAGAACTTTCTTGTGATTCTTAACAACATTCTCGGGAAATACACGATCAAGTGTGCCGCATAAAGCCTACAGCTATAGATGGATGTTGAAAAGGATCAATATTATTCCCACAGCACATAGTTTGACTGAGTTTGATAAATGTGTATATCGTAATAGAGACCATATAGCCGGGTTGGAACAAGATTAGGGAGGGGAACCTATAAAATGATAGCAATCTTCGGGAGCTTTGGCATACGTTTGGGGGACGTCAAGGAGGGCACGATGTCCATCATTTGTATATTCTTCCATTACACTGACAATAATGCATGCCAAGTTTAACAACAATTTGAACATGCTTTTTTAAAAAGAAAATCAAAATGTAGAAAGTGGCCATGAATTTGGTCCCGGTCACAAGGGGGCCCCTGGATGTGCCATTAATAAACTTGAAAGTTCACATTCGGCCTATATATATATATATATATATATACATACATATATATATATATATATATATATATATATATAATATATATGTAATATATATATATATAATATATATGTAATATATATACATATATATATATGTATATATATATATATAATATATATAGTATATATATATATATATAGAGAGAGAGAGAGAGAGAGAGAGAGAGCATCGTAGCAAATATTCCTGACGAGATTCGTCAAAATTTGACGATGCATTTTCAAAAAGAAGATGAAAATGTGAAAATTGAATTGAATAAACTTAAAACGACAGTCATTAATGTAACTCACGTAACAGTAAGCTCTATATCCCTTCTGGTTCCAGAGAAGAAGGTTGATTATTATCATTATTATTACTTAATCAATTATTTGATTTGGAGGCTTTTGGAACCCAGAGGGGAACAGGCATAAACAGCCCATCCAATCACCCTTATACGCCACCTGCTACATGTTTAGCAGAAATCCGGCATGGGGTCTTCAAGGAAAAGTTAAAATATTAGGCCCCAATTTGGTCACCTACTAGATTAACCCCCCAGGGCCCACCCCACCCTGATTGGGTACCCCTGAACAAACTTAAAGGACAAGTCCACCTTCATATACATGTGGTTTGAGTGAGTACAACAATATTAGTAGAACACGTCAGTGAAAGTTTGGGGAAAATCGGACAATCCGTTAAAAAGTTATGATCTTTTAAAGTATCTGCGCAGTAACTGCTGGATGAGAAGACTACTACAGTGCATGATGTCACATGCGTACAACGATATAAGGAAAATAAAAAGAGAATTTCACAAAACTTCACTTTTTGAATAAAGTGCACATTTCTTCGACTTGTTACTGACGTATGCTAAGGGTAATATTATTCCCCATGCCTTCTGAAAGAGAGAAGTTGTGTATTCTTTTGTTATGCGAGAAAAGTGAAAATATGTTGAATTTTCTTTATTATTTCTTTATATCGTTGTACACATGTGACATCACAAGCTATAGTAGTCTTCTCATCCAGCCGTGACTAGGCAGAAACCTCAAAAATTCATAACTTTTGAACGGATTGTCCGATTTTCCTCAAACTCTCACTGATGTGTTCTACTAATATTGCTGCATTCTCTCAACCCACATGTTTATGAAGATGAACTTGTCCTTTAAAACTACAGTCATCGATGTGGTTACTCATAGCACTAACTAAGCTCTATCTGGTTCTATAGAAGAAGATTTTAAAAGATTCCATAATTTGTGCCCATTTAAACAATTTGAGATCCCATCCCCTTAGAGATTCAATTGCCAAGTTTTACAAAAATACAACGGCGAGACAACCATGATACAAGAGAGGATGATTGTCCATCAACTTTATTCTCACTGGTCCCTTGTTTCATCGGTAAGTTTTCTTTCGTTAGAATGGCGAAAGGATACAAACATCTACCAATGTCTACAGCAACATACATTTTCTCTAAAGTCTTAATGTCTAGAGTAGCCTTTTCAGTGTTAACTCTGTCTTACCAGAGGGCCATGTCGTTACATACAGCGTTACCAGGTACCGGCACCCAGATTTATATGTGTATAGGCCCTACACCTAGGTCAAGAGGGACATTGTGTGTAGGACATCTTGTCAGGATTCGAACCCTAGACTGCCTATTTCTGTCTAAAATCACGTTTCTCTTCTCTTCAGATCATTATTGGGACGCCGCGACTTACTGTAGTGTTCCCATCGAGAGAGGGCGATACACGGAAATGGCAAATTTTGACGACTCGTAAGTGTTGACTGGGTTATCAGTTCTTCCCCATACTTTGAACAAATATCCCACTATTTTTTTTTTTTTTTTTGCCTTTGATGAATTCACACATTATCTCTGCATTAAGAGTTTGATCTCAAAATGAGCTAATTCTATTCTTGTTAATTTGAGATTTGCCATTAAATCTGTTAAGATATGTTTAACAATAATTTTCAAAATATTCCTTGTGCAACAAGTGAAGTATCATTCGAAAGGTTTTATTTTGTTTTAACTGATGGACTCTTTCAAATGAACGAAAATGGCACTTTGCCCATTGTGCGATCAAACCAGGGATGAATCCAGGAATTCCGTAAGGGGGAGGCGCCTTTACACATTTTTCCTTTTTATTTCTTTTGTTTTAACAAAAAAATAAAATAAAAAATATGGGGGGGGGCGCCCAGTGCGCCCTTCCCCCCCCCCCCCCCCCTCTGGTTCCGCCACTGCAACTCTTTCATATTTTTATTTCTTCTTTTAGCAAGCTTCCCTTCTTGGCATTTGAATAAACGCGTTATCATAATCCAGTCATATTGGGACCAACGTAAATTGTTGTCAGTGGCATACAATATATTTAGCACTCTCCCCTCTCTCTCTGTCAAAGTGAGGCACGAGTGCGAAGCCTTGTGTACTGTACATGTATACAGCGTGTGACTGTTGGATAGAGACATATCAAGACAAACGAACAAGACAAGACAAAACTTCAAACAGAAATATAAGAATTAAAGTTTAACTGTGGCACAGATATCAAAGAAAAGGAAAAGAATGAAACAGCAGAATATGTAATACACCTGTACAACCTTACATTAATCGCTGTAGAAGATTATTTACAAAATAATGGCAAGCTGCATTTCTGTGAGCGACTGAAACAAAGGAACCCACAGATATCCGGTTGACTCATTTCGCCTCCAATACACTCACTCCGCCTGAGGCTTACTACAAAATGTATTCCAAAAATCTTGCAATTTGGGATTGTTGTAGGCCCCTGGACAACACCCTATTATTTTGAGTGTAGACTTATCTGAGCCCTATTTTAATGTATTGGTGCCCCCTATGGGCACCAAAATTTCGTTTAAGCTAGAATCTTCTCTCCCAATGAGGGTTTCTGCCAAGTTTGGTTGAAATTCGGCCACCGTTTTTTTTTTTAAAGGAAAGGTTGCAAATTATTAACACACTGTATATTTACCTAATTTGGGTGTTTATCAGCCCAAACCCATGGGAAACCACCATTTATGAACAGTATAAATCCCCTACATTGCTAACTCCTCCAAAGTTTGGCCAAATTCAAGAAACTTGTTTTTAAGAAGTTAGGAATGTAAAAAAATTAGCTAATTTGGGGTATTTGGGCCCCATCAAATGGACCCCCCATATATTGGGGCATTCGTTCGCACTGTGATCTCTTCTCTTGATTCCCGCAATGTTTGGTCAAAATCTAGAGTCCAGTTTATAAAGACATTTTCAAAAAGATGTAGGCATATTTTTCAAAAGTAATGAAAACTGGTGAATATTTAGGCTCTTCCCTACGAGCTGTAAGGGCCTCTTGGGGTAACACCAGTGTTTGTATATGTTATAATTTCCTCCCAACTGATAATTTCTGCCAAGTTTGGTCAAATTACAGTTACTTGTTTTCAATAGAATATGGATTGTGTCAAAAGTTTTGGAAATTGCGGCATTTTGCATATTTGGGCCCTACCCTATATAGCCCCCCCCCCCCCCCTTGGGGGTACCACCATTATTTTCATAACCTATAATACCTTCCCCACTGATGATGAGTGTGAAGAGTGTCAAGTTTGGTCAAATTCCAGCCATTAGTTTTTAAGAAAATGTAACATGAAAAAAAAAATGTGCATAATGCATGCTGCAAGCAGAAGTCTATTTGAGCCAAAACACACTTTAGAAACATACATAACAAAATCAACTCTATAATAATACATGTATTTATAAATCAAACATTTACTTTCTTAACAAACATTCAAATTTCAGTTCAGATTTTGTGTCCAGGACATCCAATATTGCAGGTTTTATGTGCAACTTTATCAAAATAAGGTAGTAGTGAGTCACGTACAGTATTAACAAATTCATTCATATACACATAAGCACACCAAAAGAAACATACAATTACCCTGTGTCTTGCCCACTAAAACAATTCTGAATGCACACAGTATGATGTGAAATGAATGAATGAAATACATGTACAATCAAAAGCAATATGAACCGAGTTGTGAAAAAAAAAGTGTGACAAAATGACACTCTTTGTAAAAAAAGGAACAACAATAATAAACTCAGGTGGGGAAAGCCCTAATATATGTATTGATGTGGAAGCAAAATCAGATCTGTAACCAAATTTGAGTTTTGCAGTAAGATTTAAAAAGTTATTTGTCAAAAGGAGTATTGACGGCAAATTTTGATAATTGCGAGAAATGTCGGACCGACAATGACCACGACCAGACGATCAAGAACAAGAAACCAAGAAAACAAGAAAAAAATCAATCATTTTCTCTTTGCGTTTGATAAACATCAAAATCACTACTTATTCATTTCTTTTGTTTTACTCATACTGCAGGGTTGGCCTGTCCAGTTTTGTGAAACTGCTTTGCAAAGTCGCCCCGCAGTGAAAACGAACATCATTCTACATGAAAATACAAAATACAGTTATAGGTGAAGTTGTAAACTATACATACATCGAGAGTAGATTAATGATAGATAAGTACAAGCTTATGTATACGTAGATACATAGATATATTATACATCACCATTATTACAAATCAATTAAGGCACTACATTATATGGCTTTGCATCGTTTTTATACATAAAGAAATGTACATGTTGAAAATTTACAGGGAGTGCAGCACACCTTTGTGGAGGTGATCATTTCGACCTGCAAACCTTTAAAGTAGACACATTCAGTAAGGAACCAAATACACAATAATTCTAAATAATTTTCTAAGTCTATGTACACGTTTGGTCACTATAAAGATAATGACAGCAACATGGTTTTGTATTGTTTTGCAGAAAAAAAATTATAGCGGGATGTGTGTGGTAAATCCTCTTCTTTCTTCATGTTTTTTTGCTCAAGGATAGGACACTGAGTGCTACTTAACTTCTTTTTTTTTTGAACCGCTTGCTCGATTCTATTGGGCGAGCAGATTTTCATATTGCCGCAGAAGACTTGCCCGAAGTCGACAAGGGCCTGACAAAACACAATAATTTGAATAAACAGGACATGCTGGTGTGCACGTGCAAACACATTGGAGTAACAAATTTGGTTCGATCGAGTGTTGGTGTTGCATTCTTTGGGACTTCTTCATGTATAAGTGTCGGAAAGTTGCTGAAATGAAATTAAAGTGCGTTACACCACTATTCATTAAACAGTCATTATCTTTGGGCTTCTGTATGGTTGACTTAGTGGGATTGAAAGGGGAAAAGTGAAAAATTTGGCTTAAAAACTTTTTGCTTGCCCAATGGCAGGCAAATTTTCTCATTGTTTCAAAACACTTGCCCGACTTTGATTTTCACTTGCCCCGGGCAATCACGCAAGCGCTACGTAGTATCCTGCTGTAGATTTTATTTATTTGTCTGTATTTGCTGGATTTGCAGATGTCTCTGTCGCATCCATTGGTTTTCCCTCGTCTGTGCAATTACTGTAGACGTGTCTCCGACTGTACATCCGAGTCTTCCAATGTGGATTTTCCAGGGAGGCCATCACTTACCATATCGTTATGTCCGTCTTCCAACGCGGGTTGGGGAGGTTTCTCTTGACAGGTATCCGGAAGAACGAAACCTCGATTGAGCCTGTCGTATGGGCTGGTCGTGATATCCGACTCGGACTCATGTCGGCTTCGACTAACCGAAGCATCATCTTCCGGTTTGCATTGAAGAGTCTCCTGTACAGTTTCATACAAGTAGTCGACAATCAGAGGAGGGGGAGTGCTGCTCGGGGAATGGTGTAAAGTTGCGACGACCACATTGTTGTTTCCACGTCTTTTCTCGTCATCCACGTGTACAGCGCCATCCATTTTCTCGCCATCCTTTAAACTTCCCATTACTTCAGGTGCTTGCTTGGACCCACTCCTTTCAGCGGTTTCCTCGAGACAGAAGTAAAAGGGATTTCCCACGCATTTTTCACTTTCCAGCTGGTTGTCCACTCTCCCTGTACATAGACAGTCAGAATGATATGTTTTTGTTTTAATTTCATTGTTCCATATTCCAAACAATTTCATTTGATACTAGGAGAAAAGTCACAAAAATGGTACCTTTATTGAGATGGAAATGAACAAACACAAGCAAATATGAGTAAAGTGTAAACTGCTGAACCTACTCAAGAGCAAGAAGAGCAAGTAGAATGTATACTCCATGTGTGATTATATTCACTATATATATATATATATATATATATATATATATATATATATATATATATATATATATATATATGTATATATATATGTATATATATATATATATATATATATATATATATTCATATATATGTATATATATATATATATATATATATATATAAATAATGTGTATATGTATATATATGTATATATATATATATATATATATATATATATATACATGTATATATCCTCCTTGGTGTTATTTAGTTATTTTGTCAACGAGGAGACTGCAAAATACAAGCTTGGCTTTTCAGTACGTCTCCTCCATTTCCTGCAACTTTGATTTTAATTCAATTTTTATCTGCATATTTGATGCGTATAGTATTGTTAATTTCACGCATTTTCTTTGTTATTACATCTTATTGATATTGTGTTATTTCCTGTATGTAAATGTTGTGCATTGTTGAAAATGAAATATAATGAAATGAAATGAAAAATGATATATTTATATGACTCGTACAGCTTTCGCCAATATGAAAATTACCAAAGATTGTGTTATGTTAACTTCTTGAAAACCGCTACTTATGTATTAGAAATACATTGCCCACTTCAATTTCTATCACATTTCAGTTGAACAAAACAGTCAACTCACACTTAACAATAGACAAGGAAACTACATAATATTGATCCACGCACTCCCTCCTATATCTACATGATACACGGTGGTCCAGATTTCCTTCCTGGTGATATGCTAATCTTCCTTCCTTTACGTCATTTGAGAATTCTATCACTCGCATGTCCATTAACAGATTTCAAGAAAATACTCTACTCTGTATTTTTTAAAGAGTACGTCAGAATTTATTCTTTTAAAGATGTCGGGTGTAATTTAATCAGAAACGACTTGTTTGTTCTTTAATGTAAACAAAGAACTAATGATATCCACCATCTTTTGTTATTCTATCCTCAATTTTGTTATTTTGTTCTCTCATTTTATTTATGTAATTTATGTAAATATATCATGTTTTAGATTTTATCACTTCGTTAAAGTAAAATTCATTTTAGTGGGTATTTGTACACATATTGTTGTATTGAGAACAATGCTTGGTAACATGTTGCTGTAGGGTTATTATATGCAACAACAACAACAACAACAACAACAACAACAACAACAACAAAAGAAGACAAGAAAAACGGGTTCCCATAGACAATAATTGCCCTAGCCATAAGTACTGATGTCAAATCAAACAATATTATAAACAGATCAAACGAAATTATTATTACTATGCTAATATAATATCTCCTTAGATGAGCTCATAAGAAAGAAAGAAAAGTCTCCACATGGGAACGCTCATAACAAAACAGAGAAAATTATGGTAATTTGGTAAAATGATCAGGTATCTGATGTTTGTATCAACAAATCTTTTATGCTCGGCACTTTCCCATTTCACCTGTGTGTTCTCAGTCACTAAAAGTCATTCACGTGAGTGTTGCAACAAGAAGGAGTACAGTTTCATATCGTCTTTGCACTTTCAATGTTAGTGTTATAAACTCCGACTCTGCACTTTCACAGAAACCTATATATATATATATATATATATATATATATATATATATATATATATTCCTTTTTTGTGTGAACAGCAAAAATTGAGAAATAGTATACACGTACTGCAAATCTCATTTCATGAGATTGGGATCAATATTAGGTTTGCATGAGGGACATAAACATCCACAAATAATCATTCCATATACGTGCAATATGAATCGTATTTTATATGATGGATAATACATCATTATTGCAATCCACACAAAAGTATATATATATATATATATATGTATATATACATACTGTAAACACACGTACATTCATTATTATATACATTGCATAAAACAGGCAACATACTAATGTCCAATAACACAGACACATACTGTAGGACAAAGGAGGAACAAGGGACAAAATGTCTGCTGCTCAATAGTAACCAAATTTCAATCAAACAAATCATTTATGTAAATAGAAAGGGCATAAACAGGATATACACACCATGGTCCCCCTGCTGTATGGACGGGAGACTTCTGCACAAATCCTTGTAATGTGCAGTGGTAACACCTGTGACAGGTACAGCAATGTATAGATGAAGACAATAAGACACTTCCGATACACATATAATGATATTCACTATTACGCGATGGTAGTACCTATACCATCGCGCAGTGTCTATGCGTGTCACTCACGAACATCAAAAATCACTCTAAACAAAATTGATTCATAGCAGGAACAAGGCAGTTCAAGCATTTGCGGACGGATAAATCCTTGATATCAGATTAACACTGGTCAGTTGCTGGTCAGATTACCAACTTCCAAAAGGTTAGTGGAAAGGGAATTCCACAGAGACTATGGTGCTACTTTCATCATAATAATGGTTTCACACAGGTATCTATAAAACTCTGCATGCTAAAACAAGAGACCCCGGGGTCTCGCGCTCACCTGAGTATCGCAAGTTCACCTTCCACGCATTCTTGCAGATCATTACCTGAGAGCATTGCAACACGGGGTGGCTTTGAGGGCTTCCATGAACATGGTGTCCATTTGCATATTCTATCATGCTGGTAAAATACCTGCCAAGTACACTGTTTTTTAGACTATTTGACTATAATGCAATTTACAAAAAAGATCAAAATGTAAGACTGGTTTTCAAATTGATCCCTGCCCAAACCCATAAATAACATTGAAAGTATATTCATAAATGAATTTACTCAGATAATTTTTGGTTTTAAGTGATGAATATATTAAATCAGATTTTAAACTGCAGTCACCGATCTCCTTACTTATAATCGTTAGCACTAACTAAAATTATCACTTCTGGTTTTAAAGAAGAAGAGGAAGAAGAAGAAGAAGAAGAAGAAGAAGAAGAAGAAGAAGAAGAAGACTTGTATAAAGATCCCCCGGGTGGGGGCATTGTGCGGGGGGGGGGGGGGGCAAGTTAAGAATAATTGTGCCAACTTGTACAAATATGTTTTCTATACGCTCTAGTGATAACACCTGTTTTTCAAGAAGATGAAAATTTAAATATTGAGCCCCGACTTGAACCCCCCCCCCCCCGAATATGCCATAAACAAACTAGAAACTACAGTCACAAATCTATTTACTTATAGCACTGCATTCTAGTTTCTCTCTTCTTGGTCTAAATAGAATATGTGCAAATTAAAGATTTCTTAGATTTGAGGGCTTTGAGCCCCAAAGAGGGGAATGGTGCCCTTTGCGCAGATACATATTCAATCATCCAAGCGATAATCCCTGCCAAGTTTGATGAAAATCTGATCCTGCATTTTCAAGAAGCTAAAAATGTTCAAATTGGGCCCAATTTGGTCCCCCTCCATCTTCTGACAAGCAACAAACTTAATGAAACGACTATAATCTAACTGTAGGCTTGCTAAGGGCGAAAAAAAGGGGCAATCGCTGCATTTTACAGTACAAAAAATGTCCTATTTGGCACACGATGTTCCTTGGCGCAATTGGATTTTTTTCATCCAAAGAGACAATCTGTACCTATGCAATTTCCCCTAATTTGCATAATATATGCAAATTGATTTGTAAACAATGAAAAACACCTTAAATCTCATCCCAGACAAATATGTAACTCGGTAGAAACATTCTATAAAACAAAATGAATTTGAATAATTGAAGCCATCATTACCACCTAATGTACATAATCATTCAAATAAGTAAACTAAAACATTATTTTCTGAAGTTTTCTTACAGTCTAAGAACTGCATTTCATGATGAAAACCACCAACCTATAGTATGCATATCCCTTGAGTCAAAATGAAATGGTCTAAAAACTTTAAACTCTATATCTCCATGGAAATGCTACTTAATTAGCATATTGTGCATATGAATACCTGAATATACAAAAGTTTCCAGTAGGCAAAAACTTTCTTTGAATAAAAGTTCAAGACAGGAAGCGATGGAGAATTTTAACCAAATAATCTCAATTGTTGTGTTCTTGTAACAATCAAATTGTGCTCAAACTATCCAGATAATGCATAAATTATGCAAATTAGTACTGTCAAAAAGTGAAATCTCTTAAAATTATTGGAATCCATGTCATCCAAAAATGATGGCTGAATTAAATGATTAATGTTTCTTTCCTAAGACTTTTCCTATTAAAGTCAATCCTTCTGATTAGGATTAATCATGCAAAGAATTTGTGAAAATGTGAAATTCTTTGATTTTTTTTCTTTACATTTCTTATCATTGTGAGAGATTCGAGTGAGGGGAAATCATATTTCCAAAAATATCTGTGCATGTGTCCATAGCAAGGGCAAGGGCTGAAGGGCATAAAACCAATAAATCTACTAAAACACAATGCTAAGATATGAATAATTGATGATAATGTTGCAAATGTTGGGAGTCATTGATCTTCACACAGATAAAAGTGCTGGTCATACTAGAGACACTCTAATTCAGTGGTGCCAGGTAAAAATATTAGGTGTCAAAATGTCAGAGGTGAAAATGTCGGAGGTGAAAATTTCAGTGGTAAAAATGAAAGACGTAAAAATTTCAGAGCTAAAAATGTCACAGATTGAAATGACAAAAATGTAATTTATCTTTTATTAATTTGCTTTCTTACTTACTTAATTAATTATTAACATATATTTACCGTTATTTCCGGCATAAAAAAAAAAGATGATAAAGAAATGTCGACTAGAATATGATCTGGAAATATGTTCAATTTACAGTGTGATATAAACTACTTAGGCGTAGGAGGAGGGGTGCTGGGATGCTGAGGGCTATAGCCAACCTCCCTCCCCGCCCCCTCCCATGCGAAAATGGTGATACATGTATTTGGGCAGCTGCCAAGTAATTGTAAGGAGTGAAAATTTGTTTATACTGGTTAGTGTATATATATAATATCTAATTTCTCTCCTTTCCACGACAAAAATGCTCGATGTGTTTTATTACATGCTACGCTTTCTCAAAAAAGGAAATGAAATAAAATGAAATAAAACAAAAACTGGAAAGTTGATAATCAGAAAAAATGTTAAACCCCTCCCTCTCAAGTGTTTCTGTTTCCGCTTGATAAGTAGGGAAAGGACAAGGAATTCAGTGACATGGTAGTCATTGCATTTAATACGAGGCGCATGAAAGTTATTTTTGATGCATGCATATATAACTTCTGACAGTCTTACCTTTTACATTTTTACCTGAAGTGTGTAATTTTCTTTTTCTAACCTCTGATATCTTTACACAAAACTAATTAACATAACTATTTCTACAAAGTGTCACATTTTTCGAGAAGCTTAACGAACATGTAGGTCATCATCAAATATACTCCTTTATGGCTATGACCATATTTCTGCTTTGATTCAATGTTGAAATTGATTAAGTTTAAATTATAGAGACTTAGATTATTTAACTGAAAGTATAACATCACCTACATTATTCTCACGGTAGTTTTTGCATAAATTATTGCCTTGTCACAATGTTATTTATGTATACTCTCACACGTACGGTTTCCATGGTATAGCAGCTCATACTGAGGACACTTTTTTTTCCAGAAACAGACTTTGTTTCTAATTCAAACTTGTACGTTCTTAATGTGTGCACATACCCTTACATCCACATAGTTTTGCACATGTTCATAATCAGTTCGATGTAACAAGCCTCTAATTACCTGGGTAAATTGCCCTACAAAATGCAATAAAAATTAGAATTCATACTTTCCCTAGGGAGTGAATATTTGTAATGATTTTCTAATCATGACCTCAATTGTGTACTGTTTGCAAGGAAAAAGTTTGTAAACAATATTGTTCCAATTTGCCTAAATCAAAGCTGATCCCAGTGTACTGTTATATGCATATTTAAAGAGTGTCACTTATCGATTGTCATTTTCCCGGCCTACAAAGCATTTATGCAATGATGAGGGAAAATTGATAGTAAAATGATATGAAAGATCAATATGTTTCAAAAATTTTACATCTTGTGTTCTTATTTACATAATTTATGCATGAAATATCTGAGTTATGTAACCCCCCCCCCCCCATCCCGGGGTATTATGCCCCAGAGGACCCCCAAGTGGAGAATGGTGCCCATTTGTATAAATATATATTCTTCACCCTTGCGATTATACCTGCCAAATTTGGTGAAAATTTGACAATGCATTTTGAAGTAGTAGTAGTAGTAGTAGTAGAAGAAGAAGAAGAAGAAGAAGAAGAAGAAGAAGAAGAAGAAGAAGAAGAAGAAGAAAATGCACAAGTCAGGCCCCAATTGGACCCCGCGGGGCCCCGAGGGTGGCACTCCCGGATCTGTCATAAACAAACTTAAAACTACAGTCATCAATGTACTTTCTTATAGCATTACCTTAGCTCTATCACTTCGGGCTCTAGAGAAGAAGATTTTTAAAGTTTATTTTGAAAATCGATCATGGGGTTTTCAAGACGAACATGAAAATGTCAAAAGTTTACACACGACGGAGGACGCATGACGGACGATGAGATACGTAGCTCACTTGAGCCATTGGCTCAGGTGAGCTCAATAAAGAAAAAAACTCAAAGCAAACAAAACACACACACAAAAAAGGCAAAATTTGTGTATATCCAGGGAGGTGGAAGAGAGACGACGTCTCTCTTCCACCTCCCTGGTATATCACATCGTTTCAACAATTTAGATGATCAGGTGTTTCAAGAAGCAGGTAGGCTTATTATGCTACTTTGGCAGTATAGTGTGCGGCGGGCTTTATATGTCTGTTTTTCCATCAAAGTCGAATTAACTTCTCGATTCACACCTTTGAATACTGCATTATATTAACAACGTACTGAATGGAGGAAAAATTGAAGCCGAACATTTTTTCCTAACTAGAACTGCACACCCTGAGCAATAATGTAGGTATGAATTACGGATCACCCGTTGAGATTTTTAAAACCATCCTGTCGGTACAGGTAAGAGTAGAGTTCTTTCTTACATACAATTATGGAAAACAGACAACTGTGGAAAACAGAATATAAGCGTTGAATATAGACGCTGATGTTTTCCCCAAGAAAAATGATATGTTTATATTTACCTTCACTGGAACCTTTGTTGGCATCATCATGTCTGTGAAACAAAAAAAAAAAGAAAAAAAGAAAGAGATGTTTGAATTGAGACCTGTACGTATAATTTGGACATGGAGAGGTGTTTTGATTTTTTTAATGCAATTTAATTCTCAGATGCTTGATGAAGTAAATAGCAGAAATCTGAAAACTTAGAGAGAATAATGACAATAATAACATGCACAATGCAATTAACAAGTTTTGCATTGCCACAGGCATATGGTATATTACATGCAGGAGACTTCATAGTGACTAGAAAAAAAGAGACATTACAAGAAATTGCGTCAAGGCTGTGTGATATGGCTATTCGTGAGCAAATTCTCTCATAGAATTAGTCGATGTCGTTCTTGCGATAACCATTATTTATCATTCATCCGATATTGTGAAAGAATGTTTTTGTGTGAAAAGCGATATATGAGATGAAATGATATGAACTGAGATAAATTGATGAAAGATAGACAGCTAAAAACACAGAATGAAATGCAGAGCTAAATCTATACAGTATATGTACATGTGTAGGAATTTCATACATAATATACTATGAAAAGTTTGCTAACAGGAGACAAAAATACGCTGGTAACCTTTTCAATTGATTTTGGACAGAATGATGTCCAATCCTGACTGGACTGATGCAATGTACTTTTGTCTTTACCATCCTGCTTCCCAAATAAAATGATGAATAAATAACTAAATAAATAACAACAGAAAGTTGGAAATTTCATTCGAGGATTCTAACATCTTAACATACCAGAAAGAGTCAATGGTCAATTGTTTCCGGAATTTTGAGGAAAAACTTTTGAAGTCTTCAAGTAATTTTTCTCATGACGATTTTTTGTTCACATCGTGAACGATGAATGATAAATGAATCTATTATATTTTGTCACCAACTGCGGTGGCCACAAGAGTTTTAGTGCACGACACTTTATTGCATCTTTCATTTCTCCAAACTGTATTAGTCGTTATAATATTCATGTAATGTGTTCAACGAAACCGAAAGCTTTGATAACGCTTGAAATAAAAAAAAAAAAACATTTTTAACATGAAGTGTAGCCAATACCATGCCCATTAGAAGTAAATCGTGGTAAACACGGATTAAGGAAATCACAGAAGCATTTAAAATAATTGTGTTAAATGCATATCGCCTTCCATATCTGGGAGATAAAGTGAAAAAAACAACAAACGTAACAATTGTCAGTTATTCTCTTGTTGTTAGAGTTAAGGTTAGCGTGTGAATATGTATACCGCGATTTTATTTATTTATTTATTTATTTATTTATTTATTCATGTTTTCTTTAAAAATTACAGGGTAGGCACATTCAGTTTGCTAACTGCTTTACAATGGCGCCCTGTATATACACAAAATAAAACAAGAAAGTTGTAGTAACATGATTCACACAGTTACAGATCAATGACATAAACAAACAAACAAAAGAAATAAACTTAACTACACTCTTCTGTTACATGTATACATCAAAAATAAGGCCTTAACAATTCAGAAAAGGGAAGAGTATATTACCACAAACAAAACGAACAAAAAAGTCTAGTGGGTGTGACAATATAAAAAAAAAGATGAAGGTCTTATTGGATTCATTGGAAGACAAAAATTAAAGCATGCGGATAAATCTTAAATAATTTGTTTTGAATATATTCAGAGACGAAGACAGTTGTGCTTCAATGGGGAGTTTGTTGAAAAAAAGAGCTACCGGTGTACGAAAAGGAACGTTTCTTATATTCGGTTTTCGGGTAAGGTATGCAATTCTTGGAGTATCGTGTTTTGTAATAATTAGCTGTGATAACGAGTGATATTGTCAATCATAACTTAAAAAAAAAATAAACCACACAAATCCCCATACGGTTCCATGACATTTGCTCCTGCGACGATTGCTCCCATGAAATAACTGCACGCTAAGCCTAACATAGCCCGAACCCTAATCCTAATCTTCACACCAAACTAATCCTAAAAACCTATCAAAACCTTAACCTTAACCTAAGTCCTAGGAGAAAATAAGAACTTAGCAATTATGATTATCGCAGGAGCAAATGGTGTGTCATCCCCTACAAACAGCCAATGTGATGAGTACTTCGTTCAGGATGTCAGAATTCTTGCCAATGACTCAGTATAATGTCACATGAGCCTAAAATCAAACACCCTACCTTGTTCTCTTGACTTTTATCTTTCTTTCGACTCGTCGCAGACGAACGCCAATCACAATGATGACCACTAGGAGGATAGGAACTAAGGAGAAGACGGTTCTCCTGCTAATACGCCTCTCATCTATGGCTATAGAATAACAAAGATAACAATCAATACTATTAAAACATATAAGTATATATATATATATATATATATATATATATATATATATATGTATACCCCAAGATGTTCCACATCGTTATTTTCAATTAAAGTAATTTGCATGTGTGATATTGACATACGGAGGGAACGTAAAGGCCCATAAAATCTTGCCCACACGCATTGCTGGGTTACCGCGTAAAATAGATCCAAGTGTAACAAGCCTCATTCTAGTCCGACTACAGTAAAATATTCATCTTATCTTACATTTTCTTTTTCATTAAAGTCAAATAAGACATGAGATAGGATTTTAATCTTTACTGTTACGTTACGAGTGTCAACATAGCTCAGATCATCACAGAGACTGAAAGGTGAAAGAAGATTGAGAACTCTCTGCTGAATTGACATCTAATTGAAGAGTGGAAACTGACTGGTATCCTTTAAATATTCCCATTTCTTTCATATTTACGCATATACAGTAGTAAATTCCGCGACTTTTGTCATAAACATTTTCTAAAGAAGTTAGTTTAAGTCGTAGGCCTATACCTTCTTCTCCTTGGCTGTTCCGGTGGGCCTTCTCGACACGGTGCAGCCGAACGAAAAGTGTAATGATGACCACAATTAGGACAAGGATTACAAGAGGGAGTACGTTGTGTCTGTAGTAGTGTCCTTTCTTTCCGTGACCCCTTTTCCCTGAATCGCGGGACGTCATGACTGATTCCCGCCGTAAAATGACAAAAATTATAACATGATGTTGTATAAATTAAAACACAAACCAACTCTACGATGTTTTATCTCTGATATCAATTTGCATAAAACGATGGTGACATAAGGAGGGAAAGTGAAGCCATCGGTCTTATGAAATCCTCCCCCACAACAAACATTTGGGGGGCAACTTAAAATGATTCCAAATACCACTTTATTGCAAACCTCACTGTACTATATTCGACTGCAGTATTTTTTTCATTATATATATATATATATATATATATATATATATATATATATCTGTATATATTTTGTTTGTTATTATTATGCTTTAAATGATGAAAAAATATGGTTATTGTATTTCAGCAGTTTGATACAAGAATTTATTTACATACATTGTTTTTTTTATTAATGATAAAGGTAATATTTCAGAAGATTATGGCATTATATGTTATTGCATTATATTATAACAAACGTGGTAAACATTATATCATGACACATCAGATTACTTAGGTGATAAATATTCTGTTTGTAGATCCTGATGAAGGCCTGATGACAGGCCGAAAGCTCGAATGGTTAAAAGTGAGACTCAAGATCGAGAGTAACGTCCGCCTCAGTCCAATTTCTTTCAGTATATGCTACCCAAAATGAGGCACCGCGTACGTTTGGGAAGGGAATTATCTCTCGCACTGTATATATATATATATATATATATATATATAGCAATAATAAAGTCACAACAGAGGAATGCAGGGAATGCATTAATAGCCAAAACGTGCTTCAGGTTCTCTGTATGTAGACTCTGTTATCAGCTATATTAAGCTTGCATGACATTGTGTGTTCCTTGTGTATTTTGTGTTCAGTTGGTCGGTGAAACAATGCAGGATAATCGAATTTAAAGACGAAACAATTACCCCCCTCCCCCCAAAATATATATATATATATATATATATATATATATATATATATATATCTTGGAATTTTCCACGTGTTGGACTTCGAATGTTGTAATTATTAGAAGAAAGAGTCTCAAGTACGCCATGGATCCAACGATTACAAAAAAAAATTTATTACAAAATTTTCGGTCTGCCTCAGACCTTCGTCAGTGCAAAGACAATGATGGACAATGATAAACATGAATCATAACAACAATGCTATGCGCGTCATGCGCGTAGTGCGTTGCCCTGGAGCTGCGTTGTCAAGGAGAGCGCTGATACGTATAGGGGTATGCAGTCAGACCGCAACGTCCTGAAAAGCCTTCGCATTTATCGTACGCGTATGCATGGACCTCGCGGACATGAATACGTAATGAGCTGGGAGACCACATTTTTAGAGTGTCTGTAAATCTAAACGACATTATCAATCTTCATGATTTATATATCGATAAGAAGCTGAAGAGTTGTACTTTGATGAAATTCGACCACTTGAAAGGTTATGACATATAAAATATACTGAACAAGGAAATTATAAAACACAAAATGTGCATATTTTCCATTCTTCTTAAGGGGTACACTAGACCGACGAAATTAAGGTGGACCAAAATGGAAGAGGTATAAAATGAAAGAGGAAATATCATTCTATGAAAACATAATGACTTTATGTGGACTGATCCTATGAACGGGTCAGGTTGGCGAATAAATCATTGCGTTGTACAGTTAATTTTCGACGAGATTTCAGTTTGCCGCGAATACGCGTTTCTGATTGGTTAATTCCCTCTGAGTGGAGAGTTGAACGCACCTCGCGGAATGACAGTAAACGTGTACTCTACATAACAGTAATACACTGTGTGTAGATGACAGTGTAGGACCCTAAATGGTGTGTGTGTGTGCGCGCGCACAATGTGTGTATACGCGCTCAGGTTCAGGCAACTGCAGCTGGTGTAAGATCTCCACGTAAACAACAAGAACAACACTCCACTCTGATCGACAGCTCAACTTTGGCTTGAACTTTTTTTTTTTGCCGGCACAATTAACTAGATAAAAGTAGAGTGCATTAATAAGTAGCATAGGTTCCTACAGATCAATAATACAAGATCTAGCCCTGTGTTTGCACACATGAGTTCTTTGGGGCTCTCTTTTTGGCATTAGAATAATTATTCCTTATTAATCCACTGTATACATCGCTGAGTAATTTATCTAATGATACCCTGGGAGCGCATGTATCTCAAATTGCCACACTATGATTTTTACTCGACGAGACTTTCAATTTTTATTGTTTTCTAAGCGAGGGACCAATTCAGTTCTTAGTGTGCTGTTATAACAGGTATATCTAAAACGTTGACTATCATTCATGTGGTGATTCAACCTATGAACGGGTCGGGTTGGCAATAAATAGAAAGCCTTGTTCTAATTTGTCTCAGGGTCGTTTGGAAAATATCGATATAATGCAGAGATATGAATAATGATATCATAAGCTCATTCTGTATAATGTAAGCATTAAAAGGTGTGATTTATTTCAAATATTCAAAAACCATGTCAATTGGTCACGGATAGTAGATCTTCATGTCGCCAATAAGTGAATCTCGTAGACCATGCACTTTGTCTCTGAATTATCTCGCAAAATCTCGGGTGCTGAGAAGGACATGCGCAAAAACCTGCGCGTACGATAAATTTTTGATTTGAGCTCATTAACAGCAGCGTTGCGGTCTGACTGTATGGTAGAAAGTGAAATCTCAATGAAGACTGAACTCAGACTCAACAAAAGTTTCAAGTGCTTGTTTGAATCATACTATGCTATATATACTCTTTATAAAAATACATTGCTATATATACGTCCTTGTAATAATAGACTTTAGCGATTCTATTTTTTTCGTAGATAAACATCGAAGAAAAGACGCATATAAAGCATTGATTACAAATGGAGAAGAAATTAAAAAGAATGAGCTAATAACACAACTAGTTATTACAGCATCTGTTTACTGTAAAAATAAAAATTGTATATATATATATATATATATATATATATATATATTATACGGATAATCAAGACATCGTATTAAAAAAATAGTGTTCAATACAAATATAATGAAATCTCAACATTAACTCAAATAAAATCTCAATGAAGACTAAACTCAAACTCAACAGTTCCGAGCGTATGTGTATATTATATGCATGCCAACGTATGCTATATATACTATATATAAATACATTACTTTATGTATACATCCATGTAATATTTGACTTTTGTGACTCCATTTTTTCGTAGATAAACATCGAAAAAAAGCATGAAAAGACGCCTATCAAGCATCAATCAAGCATCAATTACAAATGGAGAAAAAAATGAAAAAATAAGCTCATAATAATCATAACCAAATATCGAAGCATCTGTTTACTGTAATGATGAGAATATGATAAATTTGCGGATAATCAAGACATCATATTTAACATAAAAGGTAAGTGGTCAATGCGAAATATAATAAAATCTTAACATTACCTTTTGTAAATAATGAAAAATATGCATATAACATAGGTCTAGTCTCAGATTCTTAGAGATTCATTTCTTCACTTCTTGTAGAAAGAGAAACTGCTTAACCATCCAAGGTCCTTGTTGAGTCCTGTTTCAAAAGACCTGGTTTGGATGATGAATTTCATTTCAGCTAATTTTCTGGCTTCTCTGTCTTTGAAATTAGTGCCGATGATACAGAATTGCAGATCCCGAATTGAGTGGTTGCCTGAGTACTAAGTTCAGACTTCGTTTCAACAATCACAGAAATTCAATTCAGCACAAGTCATCACTACCAGTTGCCGAACATTTCAACTCAGGCACGAAGCCACCCTTCGTGACTGAAATTAATCTGAGATTTACATGCATGTTGATTTGATTTGATGTTGATCAGCCATTCCATTGTGACTCGCGTGACATTTATACAAAATTTTAACTTGTTATGGTTGAGTACTTGAAAATATATTTTGCAGACCTGTTTGTTTTACATATTTCAATGAAGGTATTGACCCTTCACATTGGTTCATAGAAATCTTTGACATCACGAAGACGTTCTTGTTAGAGATACTTCACTTTTTTTGTTGTGACTCGCGTGACTCCACACTATTGAAGATTTCTGACGTTGCTGTACTTGACTGGATCTTCGTAAGAAAGTACTTGTCCTATGTACACAAAATTTTCTGCATTCAATTTTGAGACATAAGGCAATAAGAAGTCAAAATTTCACCATCCCTTGACTTTTCATTTTAACTCAATTGGCATATAAAATGTGACTCGCGTGACACGTGTCATTCAGGACCAAAAGTTGAGCCAATTATACTGATTTTATTGAGCAAAATGAGCTAAATGTTCAACCTAAAATGTTATTTATGTTTAGTTTCATCACATGTATCTTTAAAACAAAGGAATCATCTAATTCCAATCTCTGATGGGATCATGGGCACTCATAGAACTGTAATACATTAAACATTCAGCAACAATGCACTTTAACCTCTTTTCTCCCCATTCAAATCAAAGAATCCTGGGAAATCATTCTTTTTCAACTGATTTTCTTTTTCTTTCGTATTTACTGTAATTGTATTAACAAGTCTGCTATTCAAAATGAATCAAATTCAAACTTTCCTTACGTTTACTTGCATATTTGCTTGTGGATTTGTATTGATCCATTTAAGCTCTTTTCGAAACTCGAAAGTTAGTTTGATGCACAAAGAATCCTCAGCCCTTCTTATAATGAATAATGCTCACCTATATAATATTTTTCTTTCTTATCTATCATCATTGACTCTGATATTAAGAATGATCACCATGTTTTGCTTCTTTTTATAGTAAACTATGTATGATATATAAACTTAAGATAAATCAATTTTCTTTGCCAGAGTGTTTTTTCTGTAGTTTGAAAAAGTTTGCCACTGCCTAGTTTGTTGGGGCCGTTTTATCTATTTTTTAAAATCTTTTTTTTTAAAAAGACTCAATCTTTTCATTCATGACTTTAACTAAGTCTCCTATTGTTGACAAGATATGGCTGCTGTACTTTGCATAAAATGTCTGATGCAGGCTGCCACGGTGCTTTTGTCCAGCCAGTGGAACATATTTCCCTTTTCCTCTAGGTGACTAAGGTAACCCTCGCTTCTGACCACTTGGGAGGCTTGTGCCATTTTAGATGCTGTGGGATGCTTCCTGCTGAAGGCAACTTATTGACTTATTGACTTTTGGGCCTGCAATGGTAGTGCTTGTGCTGTGGATAGTATCCTCATTTCCATCATCATCATCATCATTATTGGATAGATCACCACTGCTTCTCTGAGAAGTGAACCTTTTTGTGACAAGCTATTCACTCTTTGAAGGTGATATATTGAATTGATGATTAAGAGGTGCTGCTACTCCAAAGATGCCAGGCAGGTACAAACCCTCAGAACAATCTTGAACTTCCCTTTGTTGCGATGAGTGTTACAGGAACGGTTGAAAAATTTTACAGCAAGACAAAATTCCTCAGCAGTCGAGATAGAGCACACACCTTTATGATTTTTCACATAACCAAAGCTCTGCCACTTCAGGTTTGCTCCCGTGCATCAACTGGACCCTTCCCGTGACTGGTAGTGCCAAAATTTCACTCTACATTGTAAGTCAGTGTTGTGTTTCTCCATCAGCATATGTAGGGCACTGATATCTATTCTTGAATGGGCTTGCAGGACCATCTGACCATATTTTGACCAATTCCACTTCACTGCTGACCAATGACAGAAGCTCATCCACACAAAAAAAAAACCTGCTACAACACAATACTGTTTTGTCATGGTCTATTAAAAACTAGGCCTACTCACTGATGATGACATGTGATAATTTTTTCTCCTTGGGCCACATTACTGACATAATATAGAGACCTATTTGCACCTGATTTCAAATAGCAGCTGGAGCATGAATGATTCTCAGCAAAGTCGATTTGGAGGACAGCAAAATCTGACGGAAGACTTAAAGCCATTTTCTTGTCATCTTTATAGCTTGCTGATTGTTGCCACTTTATGAAGTGCATGTTCCAAGAACTTTACATAACTGGAGCTTACATACAGTACATGTCACCATGCATGTGGCTGTAAATTTCATGAAGAGTTCCTGATGCATTACATTTTCTTGTTGATGAGGCGGCCACCCACCTCCTACCATTTCTTCTATTGACCAACCCAACGGAAGTTGACAATCCAGTTAGCTACACATTACTTATTGTAAGAATTGTATCCATTTGTACTAAATTACATAAAACATTAACCTTTATTGCTGTAATTGGATATTGTACATGATTTAGTTTCATGGCAGAATTTATTTTGAAAAATCTCAATCATTCTCTATAATTTTCACAAACTTGTAAACTGTGACAACTCTAAGAAATCCTTGCGTGACTCGCGTGACATTATTGTTCTGGTGTTTTTCACAATGAAGGGGTTTACAAATGGAAACCTTGCTTCCTGGTATGATTTAGGACTCTAAGGTCCTCATTATGTATCAACTACAGTTCATACATCTACTACTTTTCAAGCGACCTAAAATTTAGACATATTTTTGTGACTCGCGTGACACATTTCGAGGGTGTTTTCAATCTAAGATATTGTCAAGCTCATTACATATAAATGAACAAACCAACTTGATATGCTAAAATGGGTGTAAAATAAGACCTTATGTGAAAAAATTGTGAATCTACAGATAATAGAACATGTATTAAATAGTGAAATTAAAAGAAGTACTAAAGAGGCATCATTTTTGTAGCAAATGTGATCTTTGTTCCGGGACATGTTCAACTCGGCTGTTTGAAGGTGAAAAGCAGTGAAAAATCAGATTTAAACCCTTTGAACATAAACCTAGCCAAAAATGAATCATCTTTCTTAATTGGTTGAACTTGAAATTTTAAGGTACTGGTGTCTAGTTACATGGAATGGCTGTGATGTTCAATGACACACTATATTGTTTTGCAATATCGAGATGTGTAATCGTGTCTCTTGTTCTAGCTGTCAGCCACGTTAGACAGTGGTCACGATGTGTTGTCGCGAGATGACATTGTTCGTTAGGCCTCTTGCCCTTATTTGACAGATGTTTGAGTATTAAACGAGCGTGTGAAATAGAGACTAACATCGAAGAGGGGTCATCCCATTAGCTCGACAACCATGAGTTATGCAGCGCACGAGTTCATGGTCTTTCCTATCATATGGAAGGAATAATGGGGTCATTTCTTAATTAATCGTTAATATTTTTTCGGGGGGGGGGGCATCTTTGCCATTTCCGCAATATCACGTGCCAGGAACGATTTATTTTCAACACCTAACGTCAGAATCGAATGAATTGTAATGGTATCTAATATCTACCAAGGATGATCTTACAAGTCCGGAAATGTTACAAAAAGAACAAAAAGGAGGGTTTGTTTATTTATCTAAAAACCAAAGTTGATTTTACGATAAAATTGCATCCATATTTTGTTGAAACTTATGTGATTCAAAGTTCCTTAAAATATTATGTACTCATGTAAGCGTTATGTATATTGCTTTGTATTACTTTATATGGAAATAAAATCATTTGAAGAGTTGATGGAATACATACATGACATTACGAACATGACAATGGTTCTTAGATAAGTAATAAATGTATTACAAAAGACATCAATAGTAATGCCACTGAAATACTTTTGATACCATTTTGTAAAGACCCTCTGACGTAACAAAATTGTACCATTTTCTCTTTCCAATTCAGCAGTGATGGGAGAAAATTTTGTTTGAAATGTACCTGTTACGACTAAATACTTCTCAAACAATCTCCAAAAATCCAATGCTAATTCAATAGTTTTCTATCCCACCATCAAATTTTTCAATAACTAAAACTGTCAGGAAATCATAAAATAAATGATTTTATCTTGAAAGATATTGTCGATATCGACCATTGATTATTTTCCGACAATAGTTAACATGTTTTAGAAAAAAAAAATAAATGTAGGTTACACATTCTTGTGCTTTTCCGGAAGAGATTGCAAATTTATACAAACAACACTACAAACTACCAACATGATATCCTCACTTCCCTCATTATTCTCAAAAAGTAATAGTATTCAGGAGAATAGCTAATTTTCTCAGATCTTCCAGTTTTTGTTTCTTTTCTTCTTCTTTTTTTGACAAAAAGCCTTTGAACTCGATCGTTGATAAAGTGATTCATATCATTGATAGTAATTATTGAATAATCCTAATCTTCCTCAACTTCTCTAAGGTCTTTAAGACGATAAATCATATTCTACTTTAGAAGAAAGCTCATAACGTCATACAAAGACAGACACTTATGTATTTCAGATACATTGTTCACGTACTAAAAATAGTTTTATCAAAATGAAAACGATATTTCGTTCGAAAATTAATAATCATTCCAATCTGCAGAAAATAAAATATGGTGCATGGTCTAGGAGATAGTTACTTAGGTTATGTTTTTCATAATCGTGAAATGATCAGCTTCTGATGTAAAATCAGCCAAAATCTCTCGTCATCATCACTGTTAGCTGTCATCGATAAAAAGATAACCATGTGTGAACACAGCTAATAATTCAGATGGCGCAAAAAGATGTGCATCTTTGACAGACAAACTAATACAGAGCACGGAAGAGCAGCTTATCAAAGGAAGGTTAGTGAATTTATTAATGATAATGATTATGGGAGCCTAATGAAGATTTCAAACTTCGGGAGCTTTTTTACACGTTTGGGGGACCTCAGGGGCACGGTGTCCATCTTATTCTTCCACAGTGGCAATGATACATGCCAAGTTGAACACGTTGTTGTTGTTGTTGTTGTTGTGTGTTTTTTCCAAAAAGAAAGTCAAAATGTAGAAAATGGCCATGAATTTGGTCCTGGCCACAAGGGGGCCGCCCCTGGATGTGCCATTAATAAACTCGAAACTCGAAAGCAAGCTTTGGTTGAAAGTACATTCACTAGTGTATACAGTAATTACTGGATGTTTCTGGTGCTGCAGAAGACGACTTTGTGAAAATACTATAATTTGTGGGTTTTCGGCCCCTTGGGGCATGGTGCCCATCATCTTGTACAAATAAATAAATAAATAAATAAAAATAAATAAATAAATATATATATATATATATATATATATATACATGTATATATATATATATGTATATATATATACTATTATATGTATATTATCTGGTGCAGCCACCGTTGTTATATGTATACCAATGAGTCATCTTATGTATCACTTCTGTACAGCCTTGATGAAGGTCTGAAAAAAAGACCGAAAGCTTGGCAATTTTGAATAAACCACGTTGAACTAGTTACATCCGTTGAACGCTTCATCTTCATGTATATAGAACATTCTCGCGTCTTAGCAAATATTCCTGACGAGTTTCGTCAAAATTTGACAATGAATTTTCAAGAAGAAGATGAAAATGAGAAGATTGAATTGAATAAACTTGAAACGGCAGCCATTAATGTACTAACTCACATAACAGTAAGCTCTATCCCCTCTGGTTCCAGAGAAGAAGGTTTATTAAGGTTTATTATCATCATTATTATTATTTGACTAAATTATTTGATTTGGAGGCTTTTGAAACCCGGGGGGGGGGGGTGAAATAAGCATAAATTGCCCATCCAAATCACCCTAGGGACGCCAACTGCTACGTGTTTAGTAAAATTCCGGCATGGGGTTTTACAAGGAGAAGCTGCAATATTGGGCCCCAATTTGGTCACCTGCTAGATTAACCCCCAAGGCCCACCCCATGCAGTCTGAGGGGGTATCTCTGGATATCCCATGAACAAACTTGAAACTACAATCACCGATGTGGTTACTCATAGCACTAATAATTTGTGCCCACTTAGACTACTTGAGATCCCATCCCCTTAGAGATTCAATTGCCATAAGTTTGGTAAAACACAGCGGCAAGTACAACTATGATGCAACATATAGGTTGATTGTTCATCAACTTTATTCTCTCTGGTCCCTTGTTTCATCGTAAATTTTCTCTCGTTAGAATGGTGAAAGGATAAAAAAATCTACCAATGTCTACAGCAACATCAATTTTCTCCAAAGTCTTAATGTCTAGAGTAGCCTTTTCAATGTTAACTCCGTCTTACCAGAGGGCCATGTCGTTACATTCAGCGTTACCAGGTACCGGTACCCAGATTTATATGTGTATAGGCCCGACACCTATAGGTCAAGAGGGACATTGTGTGTAGGACATCTTGTCCCGTTGACGGAACGCTACTGTCAGGATTCGAACCCAAGACCTTCTGGTAACAAATCCAATGCCACATTAAATTCAGATAATGTGCTCCTACATGACATTAATGGTCGCATTCACTACATTATTTAGGCGAATTGGTGAAACTTGTGGCTCACAAGCTTTCATTTGAACACAAAATATTTTCCCTAATCCTTGTTTCTTACTTGATCAGTACACTTTCTCTGGGAATGTTCTGTTCAGAGAAATGTGTAGGCAAATATTACTCTCCTTGTTTCCCAGAAGAGCAAGCTCAAGTGCTATTTTGATGTCTTCGAAATATGGATTGATTTCTGCCTAAAATCACGTTTCTCTCCTCTTCAGATTTTACAGGGACGTCGCGACTTACTGTAGTGTTCCCATGGAGAGAGGGCGATATATGGATATGACAAATTTTGACGACTCGTGTTGACTGGGTTCCACTTTGAAAAAATATCTCCTATTTTTCTGCATTTGATGAATCCACATATCTCTGCATTAAGAATTTGATCTCAAAACGAGCTAATTCCATTCTTGTTAATTTGAGATTTCCTATCAAATCTGTTAAGATATGGAATATGTTTAACAATAACTTCCAGAATATTCCTTGTTGTGCAACGTTAATGAGGTGTCATTAGAGAGGTTTTATTTTGCTCTCCCTGATGGACTCTCTTTCAAATGAACGAAAATGGCACTTTGCCCATTGCGATCAAACCAGGGGCGGATCTAGGAATTCCGTAAAGGTGAGGCGCCTTTACACATTTTTTTTTCTTTTTATTTCTTTTGTTATAACAAAAAATATAAGTAAAGAGGGGGCGCGCGCCCTGTGCGCCCCCTCTGGATCCGCCACTGCAAACTCTTCATATAAATAATGTAGATATATAAATAAATTAATAAAAAAATACATACGTGTATGTATAATTATATATATATATATATATATATATATATATATATATATAACAGATATACTTTTTTTAAGGAAGCTTCCTTTCTTGGCATTTGAAAAAACGCTTTATGATAATCCAGTCATATAATTGGGACCAATGTAAATTTTTGTCAGTGGCATACAAGATATTTCGCACTCTCCCCCCCCCCCTTTCTCTCAACAAAGTGAGACACGAGTGTGAAGCCTTGTGTAATGTATATGTATACAGCGTGTGACTGTTGGATAGAGACGTATCAAGCCTTAACATGTACCTCCAACACAAATAAACTCTTAAACAGAAATACATGTATAAGAATTAAGGGTTAACTGTGGTTTGAATATCAAAGAAAAAAAAAAGAATGAAACGGCAGAATACTCAGTATGCAATACACCTGTACAACCATAATCAATGGCCGTAGCAGATTATTTACAAAACAGTGGCAAGGTACCTTTCTGTGAGCGACTGAAACCTAACAAAATCAATTCTATAGTAATATTTATATATCAAACATTTGATTTCTTAACAAACATCCAAATTTCAGTTCAGATATTGTGTCCAGGATGTCTAATATTGCAGATTTTATGTGCAACTTTATTAAGATAAGGTAGTATTGAGTCACATACAGTACAATGTATTCACAAATTCATTCATACACATAATAACACCAAAAGAAATATACAACCATGCGTCTTGCCCACTTGAGATAATTCTGAATGCACATTGTATGATGTGAAATGCATGAATGAAATACATGTAAAATCAAAAGCAATATGTACTGAGGTGTAAAAAAAGTGTGATAAAATGACACTTTGTAAAAAAAAAAGGAAAAACAATAATGAATGAACTCATATGGGGAAAGCCTTAAAATATGTATTGATGTGGAAACAAAAGTAGATATGTAACCAAGTTTTAGTTTTCTTGTAACATTTAAAAAGTTACTTGTGAAACGAAGTATTTAAGGCAAATTTTGATAATTGTAAGACATTGTACCGACAGAGACCACTTGATTCCCTCGGTACCGTCTCCACCGTTTTGTTTGTTTGTTTGTTTGTTTGGATTTTCTCTTTTTTGGGGGGGGGGGGTAGAAACAAAAAATGGGCATTTTGCCATAAATGTGAAAATGAGCTCTTGCTTTTGCTTCTGTGAAAATGTGCTGGACAATGCAAAGTCAAACACAAGCTAGATAAGCATTACTGCAGAACGAGATAGGACGTGTAGCATGATGTTCGAGTAGGCCCTAACATAGCCAACTTCTATGAAAAACATTTATCACGGACAGAAAATTTAGACCTTTAAAAAAAAAAAAAAGATGTTGCTGTGAACTTTATTATTCTATGAACAAGAAAAAGTCAATAAATTTTCTCTTTGCATTTGATAAACATCAAAATCACTGCTTATTTATTTCTTTGTTTTACTCATACTGCAGGGTTGGCCTGTCCAGTTTTGTAAAAACTGCTTTGCAAAGGCGCCCCGCAGTGAAAACGAACATCATTCTACATTAAAATACAAAATACAATTATAGGTGACGTTGTAAACTATACATACATCGAGAGTAGATTAATGATAGATAAGTACAAGCTTATGTATACGTAGATACATAGATATATTATACATCACCACTGTTACAAATCAATTAAAGCACTATATTATATGGCTTTGCATCGTTTTTATACATAAAGAAATGTACATGTTGAAAATTTACAGGGAGTGCAGCACACCTTTGTGGAGGTGATCATTTCGATCTGCAAACCTTTAAAGTAGACACATTCAGTAAGAAACCAAATACACACTAATTCTATGTAATTTTCTAAGTCTATGTACACGTTTGGTCACCATAAAGATAATGACAGCAACACGGTTTTGTATTGTTTTGCAGAAAAAAAAAAGATTTTATAGCGGGATGTGGGTGGAAAATCCTCTTCTTTCTTCATGTTTTTGCTCAAAGATAGGACACTGTAAGCCGAGTGCTACTTAACTTCTTTTTTTTTTTTTTGAACCGCTTGCTCGATTCTACTGGGCGAGCAGATTTTCAAATTGCCGCAGAAGACTTGCCCGAACATTAATTTTTCTTGCCCGAAAAGAAAGCCCAAATATAAGAATATGTTACGGAAAATCTCTTGTTAGTCGACAAGGGCTTGACAAAACACAATAATTCAAAGAGGTAAACAGCACATGCTGGTGTGCACGTTCAAACACATTGGAGTAACAAATTTGGTTCGATCGAGTGTTGGTGTTGCATTGCATTGGGACTTCTTCATGTATAAGTGTTGGAAAGTTGCTGAAATGAAATTAAAGTGCGTTACATCACTATTCATTAAACAGTCATTATCTTTGGGCTTCTGTATGGTTGACTTTGTGGGATTGAAAGGGGAAGACTGAAAAATTTGGCTTAAAAACTTTTTGCTTGCCCAGTGGCAGGCAAATTTTCTCATTGTTTCAAAACACTTGCCCGACTTTGATTTTCACTTGCCCCGGGCAATCACGCAAGCGCTACGTAGTATCCTGCTGTAGATTTTATTTATTTGTCTGTATTTGCTGGATTTGCAGATGTCTCTGTCGCCTCCATTGGTTTTCCCTCGTCTGTGCAATTACTGTAGACGTGTATCTCCGACTGTCTATCCGAGTCTTGAAATGTGGGCTTCCCAGGCAGGCCATCACTCACCTTATCGTTGCGTTCGTCTTCGGTTGGATTCTGTTGTCCGGGTTGGGGAGGTTTCTTTTGACTAGTAACCGAAAGCACGAAACCTTCGTTGAGCCGGTCGTACGGGCTGTTCGTGCCGGGATCCGACTCGGACTCGTGTCTATCCGAGTCTTGCAATGTGGGTTTTCCAGGAAGGTCATCACTCACCTTATCGTTGTTTTCGTCTTCGGTTGGGTTCGGTTGTCCCGGTTGGGGAGGTTTCTCTTGACCAGTAACCGGAAGCACGAAACCTTCGTTGAGCCGGTCGTACGGGCTGTTCGTGCCGGGATCCGACTCGGACTCGTGTCTATCCGAGTCTTGCAATGTGGGTTTTCCAGGAAGGTCATCACTCACTTTATCGTTGTATTCATCTTCGGTTGGGTTCGGTTGTCCGGGTTGGGGAGGTTTCTCTTGACCAGTAACCGGAAGCACAAAACCTCGGTTGAGCCTGTCGTACGGGCTGGTCGTGATATCCGACTCAGACTTGTGTCGACTTTGACTATCCGAAGCATCATCTTCAGGTTTGCATTGGAAAGTCTCCTGCACAGTTTCATACAGGTGATCGACGATCAGAGGAGGGAGAGTGCTACTCGGGGATTGGTGTAAAGTTGCGACGACCACATTGCTGTTTCCACGTCTTTTCTCGTTATCCACGTGTATAGCGCCATCCCATTTCTCGTCATACTTACCCACCTCTTCAGCCGCTTGCTTGGACCTATTCCTTTCAGCGGTTTCCTCGAGACAGAAGTAAACGGGATTTTCCACGCATTTTTCACTTCCCAGCTGGTTGTAATCCAATCTGCCTATACATAAGACAGCCAGAATAATATGTTTTTTGTTTAATTTCATTGTTCCATATTCCAAACAATTCCATCTGATACGAGGAGAAAAGTCACAAAAATAGTACATTTAATTGAGATGAAAATAAACAAACACAAGCAAATATGCTGAACCTACTGCTGAACCTACTCAAGAGCAAGTAGAATGTATACTCCATGTGTGATTATATATATATATATTTATATGTATGTGTGTGTATATTTTATATATATATATATATATATATATATATATGATATTATAAGATTATATATGTATGATATATATCCTCCTTGATGTTATTCAGTAATTTTGTCCACGAGGAGACTGCAAAATACAAGCTTGGCTTTTCAGCATGTCTTCTCCATTTCCTGCAACTTAAATTTTAATTCCATTTTATTTGCATATATGATGAGTATAGTATTGTTAATTTCACGCATTTTTCTCTGTTACGATACAATGTGTTGATATTGTGTTATTTTGTGCATGTAAATGTTGTGCATTGTTGAAAATGAAATAAAATGAAACGAAATGAAATGATATATCTATATGACTCGTAGCTTTCGCCAATATGAAAATTACCAAATATGTGTTATGTTAACTTCTTGAAAACCGCTATCCCACTATGTATTAGAAATATATTGCCCACTTCAATTTCTATCATATTTCAGTCAAACAAAACAGTCAACTCACACTTAACTGTCGACAAGGAAACTACATAATATTGATCCCCGCATTCACTCATATATCTACATGATACACGATGGTCCAGCTGTGTAAGATTTCCTTCCTGGTGATATACTAATCTTCCTTCCTTTACGTCATTTGAGAATTTTATTACTCGCATGTCCAGATTTCAAGAAAATATCCTACTCTGTATTTTTACAGAGTACGTAAGAATTTATTTTTTGAAGATGCCGGGTAACATTTAATAAGGAACGACTTGTTTGTACACCATGCAAGAACTAATGATATCCACCATGTTTTGTTATTCTGTCCTCCATTTCATTAGTTCTCTCATTTTACTTATGTAAATGAAAATAGGATTATGATGTTACTTTACTTTAGATTTCATCACTATGATGTAGTAAAATTTATCTCAGTGGAAATTTGTACACGTACTTCATATCTTAGGACAAAGTTCGGTAAAATAATCAGGCATTTGTATCTACAAACCCTATATGCTCTCTATTATTATACTTTCTCAATGCAAATAAAATTTGTACTCAGCCACTGAAAGTTAGACTCGTGTTAGTGCTGTAACTGGTACATTCGCATTTCCTCTTTGTACGTAAAGTGAGACTGTGTACTTTCACAGACACTGAAATTAAAATTTCAATGAAACGCGTTCAAAGATTCATGTGGAGACTAATACGAAAGGTAAGGAAGGAGACTCTGTAATTACTATGTCGATTATGCTATCGTGATTTTTTTTCTTGAAATCTCAACTTATTACCTGATTTACGCCTCGTTAGCGAATCTCTTTAAATTGTTGTTGGTGCGTGTAGTTTGATCATGTCATCTTATTTCATGTTGATATACTTTAATATTTTTACTTGTCTGTCCAATATCCTTAACTCATAACACCAATGATTGAGTGGGGCATGCATGCGATTGCAAACATGAAGGGATTATTTCTTTCTTTTTTTAATTCCTGTGGTATCCCACATTTATTTTTTGTTTTTCGCAGACAATTTTGAACATTTCATTGAAACATTGGAACATCGGTGTAATAATATCCATCAAAATCTACACTTATATAAACGATCGAATAGCCATGATGTCAACGTTATCGTTATCAGAACCATGTTATCATAATCATCATCAACAATAGTCATGTTATAATGCAAATTACTTCATTAATATTTTCACCATAATCATCATCTTCAGCAATCGTCATTCTGTTTACGACAAATACGGAACATTTATTAAAGAATTAATTCGTTTTGAAGTTTGTTCCCTTTAGCAACGACTCCTTTTTCTTCTTCTTCGCACTGTAGTGTATTTACAACACACATGGGGTGCAAGTAAAATCCATATTTCTGATATGAGCTGCAATTACGTCTACCTCAAGATGGACTTACTGACATGGTGGGCGGTTCCAGTCTCTGGCATATTTCTGTACGTGTACATGAATATGATTTTGTAATCGACTCATGGTGATATTATAGGCTCCTACGCCTTAATTACTGCAGTAATTGATGCTAGGTAATTTTCATAGTTGCGCGAATATTGCTGTTTGGCTAAATGAATGTAAAGTAAACAAATCAGTTTAAAAAGGGGGCACATGAGGTGTACTCACCAAAGTCGCCCCGAGGTATGGACGGGAGACTATCAGTCTTCGAGCTCCGCTCCAATGGAGAGAGGGAGAACTTAGTTCTTGACTCTTCACTTGCGCCCAAATCGTTTACATTCTCGTAATATGCAGTGGTACCACCTTTGACAAGATAGTTGAGGAAAATGAGACACTCGTGTTATACGCAGGGACCGTGGAGTCTGGGGCTGCAGGCTCAGGGCTGACCCCTCCCCCTCCGGCCACATTTAGATTAAAAAAAGATGTCTACATTTTCTTAAACCTGTACATTGAACCTTGACTATTCCCGATTGGCAAGCTACCTACCCCCTCCCCTTGAAAATGCTCCATGCCCCCCGTTTCGCACAACCAGGGAGGTGTCAAATCCCTGGCACAACAATATTCACTAAGTTGGGACAAACACCAGGGGGGTGTTTCATAAAGCTGTTCGTAAAGTTACGAACAACTTACGAGCAACTGGTGATCAGTTCTTGTGCTGAATTATGGAAATTCTGATAAGTATAGTACATCAGAACTGATAACCAGTCGCTCGTAAGTTGTTCGTAACTTTACGAACAGCTTTATGAAACAGGGCCCAGTATCACTGAGCATGCATTGTCTTTGCTTGTCACTCGTGAACATGAATACAAAGAAATTCAAAAAGTCATCCATTGTAGGGATAATGATAACATTAAGGAGATAAATCATTTATGAACGGATAGATTGACATTGGTCAAATAACTAGCGTCCGGAAGGCTAGCATTATACTGGGGAAGAAATTCGGGTAATGTTTTGACGTTGTTGTTTTGAATAGAAAAAGAAAAGAAGAGAGAAAGAAATGGGACCCTATTTAAAAATAATTTGCCCCGAAAATATTGACAAAAAGTCATGCCAAATCTTAAACAAATCAAACTCGACATAGGTATACATGATAGGTATACAATATAAAGACTCAATGAGGGAGCTCATGATGAATTTATCGACAAAGGAGCTTATGAAAATTTTAATTATTACAGTAGCATTAAATAACACGATGATTGGGGATAATCATTATTCCGAAGGTTCGTAAATTCGAATTTTCGTTATTTCATCCGCAAATGAAATAAAATAAATAAATAAATAAATAAATAAAACGAATGCAAAAGTTCGTACCAACCAACATTTGGAATCACAAACCTTATTTTATTTTCGGATTAGCGAGTCTTCGGAATTAAGAATCTTCAGAATATTGAACTGTAACCTGTAATTCCACAGATACTTTGATGCAACTTTAATCATGTGGTTAATTGTCCGAATGGAAAACTCTTTTAGTATGGCTAATTGTCAACATTTAAACGGGTCGTATAGTTTTGGGTTAGACCCAATTTCAGGTTTCTATCATTTCTTTTTTGGCAAGAAAATGAGAAACCTCTTATGAAATATGAAGAGCATGTAATTCCATAAGGAATTCAATGTTTATATGATGAAAATTGGTTTTCAAATGGCTGAGATATCCACAACAGAGCGATTCTAATAAGTGTGGGACCCACACTTTATTACGATCGCTTTGTTTTACTTTGTTTTTGGATGTTTCAGCCTGTGGCATTCCAAACCCGATTTTCTTCAAATAAACTTTGAATTCCTCTAAAAAATGCTATGCTCTGTGCTACTTCATAAGAGTTTTCTTGGTATCTCGCAAAAAGTTAAAAGCCTAATTTTCATCTCCACCAATACTGTACCATCCCTTTAAGTGAAATGTTGCATGAAGCAGATTATCATGTTACTTTATTGACTTATGCAAACTGCAATCGTTTTCTCATATTCTGGTGATTTCCTCATATCCTGATTTCACTAATTCGGCTTTTTTAATGGAATTTGTATTGATTCACACCTCCTTTGTATATTGCAACGTATTGATTACGTGCTGAATGGAGGGAGAATAGAAGTCTTTTTTATTCAAAAAGAACACAGTGAAAAAATTCAGGTGTCCAATGCGGCACTCGCAGATAATTCTCGTAATGAACTTGTAGATAAGGTAAAAAAGATCTTAGCTACAACCATAGAAAACAATATATTTGGGATATGTACGCTTAGGTGTTTTTTTTTTTTTAACAGAACCATATATTTTACCTTTGTTAGAGCCCTTTTTTGCGTCATCACGCCTGTGAAACAGAAAGAGAATGGATACATTTGAATTGCTAATTGTGATATGATTAATCCCCTTTTGGGAGATGGAAATGTGTTTTGATTTTGCTTTCTCGATGGAATTTCATTGGTGGATGTTTTTGAAGTAAATTACAGAAATATGAAAAGAAAAACAGGTCAACAAGACATTCAAAACACAGTAAACTTTCTTTTTTCAACAGCAGGCGTACATTCGAAAGTTGTATAGACTACTAGTATATAGTAATGATGATGATAGTGATAATAATGACAAATATAATAATAATAATAATAACAATGATAATGATAATGATAATGATAATAATAACAATGATAATACAAATAACAATAATGAATCTATATTGCGCTAAACACACTCTGTAAAGCACTCAAAGAGCATACATATATATACTTTTATTACCCCGGTCTCTCTGAATAGGAATTTCATAATCATTATACTTCGAAAGTTCACGAAGAGCTATAAGCTACTTTAAAGGGGATGGCTCGTAACTGATCAGTGGGAATCAGTGGGAATGCTGGGGATGATTGTTCCAATCCTTGTGGGATTTATTGAAGAGTACATTATATATCTATTGTTCTGTGAAAATTATTTACTTCAGAATGGTTTCATATTCAAGTAATGTGCAGTTTAATGCCCCGTCACTGTACAGGCATGCTAACCTGGAAACATTAAACTGCACATTACTTGAATATGAGACCATTCTGAAGCAAATAATTTTCACAAAACAATAGATATATAATGTGCTCTTAAATGAATCCCACAAGGATTGGAACTGTCATCCGCAAGCATTCCCATTGTTTCCCACTGATAAGTTACTAGCCATCCCCTTTAAGAGACAAAAATATGCTGACATACTAATGCAGTTTTAATTGATAATGGAAAGATATCCAATTCTATTTTTGGATTTTTTTTTTGACCAATAGAGAATGAGTATATTTGACTTGAAATTTCAGCAGTCTCCTCCTTCTTCAAGAGTCTTGACAATGACTATAATATATGTGTATATACATATATGTATGTATGTATGTATATATATATATATATATTATATACTCTATATATGTATGTATGTATGTATATATATATATATATATATACACGCTGGGGAATAAAAAGAGGAGGCCAGCTGTCAGTCAAACCAATACAATGCATTCTAATAGGTAATACACTGTAGAATAGAGAAATAATGATGTCTTGTTATTAAAGCCCAGGTTCAAGTGTGAACAATCTTGGATCAAATAATTTATGTGCAATGATTACAAATGTTGACGCTTATCACAAGTGCCAATTAATGGATGATGCTCGTTACTTCCGAAGATTCGTAACTCCAAAACACGCAAATTCCTCGTATCTACGCGTTCTTTTAACCTGGAAATTAAATATGGTTCGTTAATCCAAACATTATAGCGATTTTCCAAAGGTCAATAAGGTTCGTCATTCCGAAGGTTTGTTCATCCGAAAACGAAATACTGTTCGTTTTTCCGGAGGTTCATTACTCGGAAAATTGAATAATCTGTGGTGGGTTGTCCGTCCGTCCATCCTGCCTTCAGTCCTTAACTAAGAACAGTTTGTTGTATCCAAATGAAACGGCATATGAAGGCCCATGTAAGGTCAAGGTCGAAATCTTAACATTTCACTGTAATTTCCCCTCATCTTTGTAATGCCTGAAGGTATTTTCATGGAACTTAGTGCGTCTACACACGCGTATTGACAGGAAAAGATTCTGTAGAGAAAGTTATGGCCCATGAAGTTGAAGGTCAAAGGTTAAATGAAAATACTAGGATTTAAATTTCTTTTTATCTATATCTCCGAAATGGCTCGAGGAATATTCGTGACACTTATTACATATGCATGTACTACCTAAGAATGATTCTCTTGAATGGGGGAAAGGGTTTAAGGTCAGTCTAAAAGTCTAAACTTCTGTTTCATGTTGAAATACTACACTATTTTGTCCATACTTTAGAGATTACTGAATGAATGAACTTAATTAACAATAGGTATAATACATACATAACTGTAGGGCGTTAAAGGTAAAGTGAAAATGTTACGATGACATTATTTATTACCCCAATTTTGGAAATAGCTCCCAATATTGTCGTGAAAATAAGGTATTAAAAGTTAGCGATTATTTGAAGAAATTTGTGGGCCATGGAGTCAAAAGGCCAAGGTGAAGGTCAAGAGAAATGCTCGAATTGCTCTCTGAAACAATCTAGACATCAAAATGAAACCTGGTTCAGATGGGTGATGTAAACGCTAAACACATTTGTGGTTGTGCCAAACTTTCAGATAGTGTTCAAATTATGTCATTTTATTTATTTTATTTTTTTTGCTAATCATGCTTATCATAGGAAATTGTCGTTTCAAAATGTTAAGATGTAAGCCTACTATTATACCTATTGAAAGAACAATGCGATATGCGAGAGGCATATACTAGTATACGACCCAGTTGCCATAGTGACATGTTTAATTCAATTTTCAATGTGTGATATCCTACCTTTTTTATTACAACACCGCATTGCTGTCAATGAAAGAAGTTTATTTCATTTTCGAAATTAAAGACCTTGTTTTTCGGATTATCGAACCTCCGGAATAACTAGTCTTATTTCCATTTATGACGAACTGTAACCCTTGCCAATGATTCAGCATGTAACAGATGTGCAATGTCACATCATGGACCTACAACGAAAGTCACATACACCTGACATTAAATATCCTACCTTGATCTCCTGATTCTAATCCTTCTCAGGACTTTATGCGGACGAAAGGCGACAACAATGATGAGCACAACCAGGAGGATACTGATTGGTAGTGTTCCGTATAAAAAGCGATTGTCGTGATTCCGGTATCGTTTCTTGTCTTTATTCTGTGTTTTCTGTGACTTCGTGAGCAATGACATT
Organism: Diadema setosum; assembly: GCF_964275005.1. NCBI lineage: Eukaryota > Metazoa > Echinodermata > Echinoidea > Diadematoida > Diadematidae > Diadema > Diadema setosum. The sequence continues at coordinate 38,093,737 of NC_092698.1, forward strand.
GCCGCTACGATTCCCGTCGTAAAATCACAAAGACAATAACATATATGATCAATTAAAAAACATTATTTTCCCCACGATATTTCTCTATCGTAATAATATATAATTTGCATATGCTATATATAGTGACATACGAAGGGGACGTTTTACAAGTAGTCCCTATAGTCCCTTGAAAGCACTAATGGGTGCGGTGGCGGATTATTTCATCTGTTTGTTTATGTATTTATCTATCTTAAATTTCTGTTTGATATAATGTGAGCTGAGGCAAATGGAAAGCTAATGGCTATAAATTTTAATCCGTATAAAGTTCTGACATTTATTCTATTTCTTAATATTTCTATAACTGGTACAGCCGCCTCAGAGTGCGCGTGTGCGTAGTGATTGGCTATATGTACATGTTACGATCTCGATATTCATTCATTCATTCATTCATTTTATTTAACCACGGTACTAACATCAGCCACGGCTGTTTTTCAGTCAGTCCGTGCAATAAAAACAAGTATACATATTAACGTGATTCATCATCATAGATACAAAGCAAATAAAAACTACATAAAACTACACAAATCCATTAACATAACATCGTAGGCAAGACACAAAACAGGCAAGACTATCAAATTACGAAACAAAATATTTCATTAAAATCATAGATATCTTAAGATAATTAATTAAATAATTACTTGATTAATAAAACAATAGAATAAGATAAAACACAAAATTACCGAAATAATATCTAACACACACGAAAAACACATTTGAGACTATTGATAACAGACTGCTGTAAAACGAACATTGCACATCCCCTCTAACTACCCTAACCTAAGCGTACACACACACACACACACACACACACAACTGCAACCCACCCGCCCCTGCATATATATTCAAAACAAACTCTTTAATAAAATAAAACATATAATCACAAATATTATCTGAACATTAAAAATTCCTTTGCTCTAACTAAAACACTTTCATCCTCATTTACTCGCCTTTTAAATTCACCCCAATTTGTTATCTTAATATCATCTCTCAAATTATTCCACAGTTTTGTCCCATAATAAGAAATACTCCTTCGTTTCAACTCCGTGCGAATCGGTAATATAAAATTCTTTATCGTTTGTCTTAGACTGTAATTATAACTCTTAAAAACAAAATGACGTCGCAAACATCGAGGCACTAAATCATGAACTACTTTATACATAAAATAAAAAAACACGTTTAATCTTTCGATCTTGTAATCTATCTAATTTAAGCATATCATAAACTGTATCAGAAGAGACTGCCCAATCTACTCCCATAACTGTTCGCACTGCCCTGTTTTGTACAACCTGTAGCTTTCGTTCAAAACCCTTTCCCACATTTCCCCACACAATACTACAATAATCAAATTTAGATCGGATAATACATTTATAAAACATAAGTGCGGTTTTTTGACCTATAAAATACTTAATCCGCCTCAACAAATATACATCTTTTACAATCTTTTTTCTTAACGTTTCCACTTGAACTGACCAGTCAAGGTGTTCATCAATCATAATTCCTAGATATTTTACATGCTTTACACGTTGTATTGTCTTGCCTCCAATAACAACATCTCTAATTCTCTTCCTGGATCCTACCAGCATAAACTCACATTTCTTTACATTCAAAACTACTTCATGTCTGGTCAGCCATCGATTTACCAATCCTAATTCTTCATTTAAAGTGTCAATGACGGTGGAAGGGTTTTTGTGCGAAAAATAAATACACGTATCATCAGCGTAGAGGGAGACTTTACACTTCTTTATGCACTTTGCTAGGTCGTTGATGTATAATGTGAACAATAGAGGGCCAAGATTACTTCCCTGTGGGATACCACAATCTATTTTCTGCATCGATGACGTAACACCATTGACAACAGTGCACTGATACCTATCTTGTAAGTAACTCCGAAACCATGTAAGAGCTCTGTCACTCTGTCCCGTTCTTCTGAGTTTATACAATAAAATACCATGGTGGACAGTATCGAAGGCTTTTTTCAAATCTAAGGCCACCATTCCTACCAATCTGCCCTCGTCTATAGAATCTGACCAGTTTGCCGTCACATTCAATAGAGCTGTTTCAGTCGAATGTTTCGGTCTAAAGCCAAACTGACTTTCACTCAATATAGATTCTTCAATCAAATATCTGTAAAAACTGGTTACATACTAATTTCTCCATAATTTTAGCAAAAATGGGTAAAACAGATATAGGTCTATAATTCCCCATGTCACTCTTATCCCCTCCTTTGTGGATCGGGGTTACCCGTGACAATTTCCATTCTCTGGGAAATGAACCATGCATTATGGACACATTGAAAATGTGGGTAAGAGGTCTGACAATGTAACTTGCTACGGGCTTTATTAGGGATGCTGGGATTGTGTCTAAACCACTTGATTTATTTTCCTGTAAACCATTCAACATATCCAACACTTCTTGTTCAGTTATTTCTTTGAAATCAAATTCAGTATTACTCTCGTTTTCTTCTTCATCACCTTCTTCATTATCATCATCATTATTGTAACCATCATCCATTTCTTCTCCTTCATGTCTGCTGTGAAAATCATCATCGGTTGAGATAGTTTCTTGTATTTGTTTGCCTATGTTTGTAAAATATAAATTCATCTTTTCTGCTATCACATTTTTGTCATCAATTTCTATTCCATTTTCCCCAATCTAATTAATGGCACAAGTTTTGTTTTTCTGTGGGAGTACATACTGCAGTGCTTTCCAGATATCACCTGACTGACCCTGGCAAGAGGAAATAGATGCTGAAATATATTCTTTCTTCGCCAAACGTATTTGAGCAGTGACTTTGTTTCTTAATACTCTGTATCGATCCCAGTCATCAGGTGATTGCGTCTCTTTAGCTTTTTTCTTTTGTTTATTTCTATTTTGAATAAGCTCAATAATACATTCATTTATCCATGGTGATTCTTTCTTTTTTACTCTCTTCTTCCGTAAAGGTGCATGTTTATCTAATATTCCCTTGAACTTGTTCTCAAATAATATGTATGCCTTCTCAGCATCTTGCTCTTCAAAAACATCTGTCCATATCAGTGAATTTATATCATCTTTATACAGCAATATATCTATTTTCTTTATATTTCTGCTATACTTATACCTGTGCAGACCGTCTTCCCCTTGCTTTGTATTACCCCATGCACAGTATATGAGATAATGATCACTCAAAGCGATTGGTAACACTTTAACATTTCTTATCTTATCTTCGTTACTTGTTAATATCACATCCACCAATGTACTTGTCACTGAAGTATTCACCTGTATTCACCTGTCTTGTCGGGCTTCTGGAAAGACAGAAGTCTTGTAATGCCCTCCCACTTTCAGCAAGTTTCCACTGTATGTCAACCTGATGCTTCGTCTATATTGCAGTAATGACTGCTACTAATCCATGTAATTATTCGTCTGAGTATAAGAACTTATTGTACTTCTTGGATAGGAAGGTATCTATTTCTGACTTGAATCTGTTGACTGTAGTTGCTTCCGCGGCTGAAATTGGCAGCATGTTCCAATGAGTTACTACCCTGTGAGTAAAATTATTTTTCCTGATGTTCAGACGTGCATGCTGTTTCTGGATCTTTGAATTATGGCCCCGAAGGGAAACTTTCTCTTCCTTTGTCTTGAAGAGTTTAGAACGGTTGGTGTCAGCGAAGCCATTCATGATTTTGAAGACTTGGATCATGTCACCTCTGAGTCTTCTGTAGGCAAGAGTAGGCAGTTTCAATTTCTCTAATCTTTCAGCATAAGACAGATTATGTAGGTGAGGTATTATTTTTGTTGCTCTTCTTTGGACCTTTTCTATGGTACTTATGTCACGCTTGAGTTGTGGGCACCAAACACTATTGCCATATTCAAGATGGGGTCTCACTAATGATTTGAAGAGGAGGGAGAACATATCTTCATCGATATAGTCAAAAGTCCTTCTGATAAGGCCCACAATGCTGTTAGCTTTATTTGCCACTCTTCCTACATGCTTACTAAACTAAACTTGATAAGATGACGTGTACGATTCCCAGTCTATTTCCGGGAAATTGAAGTCTCCCATTATCAGTAAATGCGAGCATTTCTTTTCGTTTGCTGCTTTGATGATTTCAAACATGTGATCATTGTTCTCCTGGGATGAATTGGGACTGCGGTACATGCATCCAATTAAGAGAGTGTCATTCCCTTTCAACTGAATTTCACACCAAATGCTTTCTCTGAAAGCAGCCTCTGTCAAATCGTCTACTGCCATAGCTCTTAACGACTTTCTTGCATAGATACATGCGCCTCTCCCTTCCTGTTTCGTCACAAAGCAGTCATATCCATCTACTTCAAGCTCTACTTTACTGATATCTCTAGTATTTGTCTTTGGGAAAACTTCGGTCACTGCTATCAGATCCGGTTGATGCAGTTCAATATATGACTCAAGTTCAGCTCTCTTGTTCATGATGCTGTCTGCATTCGTGTACATACATTTCATACCCTCTGAGTTCTGGTCATAATCCGAGACAGTTTTTATTTTGTCATTTTGAGTATGGCATGTTTCATCTGTCCCTGTCTCTTTATTACCATCACCCGTTGAAGCCTCTGCGTCCTGGCCCTGATCAGTGGAGTCTGTTTCTGCGTCATTACTTTGACTATTTCCTGTATTAACAGTACCTGCCTCTCCTTTCCTGTCACTTGTCGTAACCTGTGTATCGTGGTCCTGATCGGCGATGTCAGTTATCACTTCTTCCGTAACGCCTGTCAGAGTTACAGAGTCTACACATGGGTCCTCATATATGGCATCATATGACGTGTGGTCCTGGTCGACGATATCAGTTGCTACCACCTCATATATGTCATCCAGAACACCAGTGACTATCTTCCCTTCCCTGTCACTCCTGTCGTCTCTCACGTCCACAAAACACCAGTGCATACCTTTCCTTCCCTGTCACATGTTATCTCTCCATCTCTGTTACATGACGTATTAGAGTTCTGTTCCTGGTCAACAGTATAAACTTTTACATTGTCTTTTTGGGTGTCGTAAATTTTACCATTGACCAATTCCTTTGTTATGATACATAATGTAGATCCTGAATCCTGTTCCTGGTGATCTATGACCACTCCTGCATCGACACTGCCAGTATTAATTGCATCACCATTGTCCATCTCATTATAATTGTTGAGGCATGTTTTAACTTCTGACGTCTGGTCCTGGTCGACGATATCACTTGCTACTTCCTCATATATGGCATCAACCACACCAACAATGTCTACCTCTCCTGTCCTTTCGCTATTCGTAACCTCTGAATCCTGATTGACGGTGACGGTGTATAATGTTCTCGTCTCTCGCGTCATCCATAATATATATTGTCTCACCTTCCCTGTGACATATTATCTCTCCTTCCTTATTACATGTCATAACAACAGGATCCAGCTCCTGGTCAATAATATAAGCTTTTACATTGTCTTTTTTGGGTGTCGTAAATTCTACTATTGACCAATTGTCTTTTTATATCACTCAATGTAACTTCTGAATCCTGTTTCTGTTGGTCGATGTCCACTCTTACATCGACTCTGCGAGCTGTAACTGCATCACCATGGTCGAAACATGTTTCAGCTTCTGACGTCTGGTTCTGAATGACAATGTCAGTTTCCACTTCCTCATATATGGCATCAATCACACCGCCATTGTCTACCTCTCCTCTCCTTTCGCCAGTTGTAACCTCTGATTCCAGATCGACGGTGATAGTATTTATATTTTCGTCTCTCATTTCCTCAAGAACACCAGTGCCTATCTTTCCTTCCCTGTCACATGTTATCTCTCCTTCTCTGTTACATGACGTATTAGAGTTCTGTTCCTGGTCAACAGTATAAACTTTGACATTGTCATTTTGGGTGTCGTATATTTTACCATTGACCAATTCCTTTTTTATGACACATAATATAAAGGGTGTAGCTTCTGAATCCAGTTCCTGGTGAGCTATGACCACTCCTACATCTACACTGCCAGTATTAAATGCATCACCACTGTCTGTCTCGTTATTATTGTTGAGACATGTCTTAGCTTCTGACGTCTGGTCCTGGTCGACGATATCAGTTGTTATTACCTCATATATGGCATTAACCACACCAACATTATTATTGTTGAGACATGTTTTAACTTCTGATGTCTGGTCCTGGTCGACGATATCAGTTGTTACTTCCTCATATATGGCATCAACCACACCAACAATGTCCACCACTCCTGTCCTTTCACTATTCATAACCTCTGAATCCTGATCGACGGTGATGGTGTATATGTTCTCGTTTCTCACGTGGTCCATAATATCAAAGTCTGTCTCACCTTTCCTGTTTCTTGTTATCTCTCCTTCCTTATTACATATCATAACAGCAGGATCCAGCTCCTGGTCAATAGTATAAGCTTTTACATTGTCTTTTTGGGTGTCATAAATTCTACTATTGACCAATCGTCTTTTTATATCACTTAATATAGCTTCTGAATCCTGTTGAACGATGTCCACACTTATATCGACTCTGCAAGCTGTAACTGCATCACCATAGTCGAAACATGTTTCAGCTTCTGACGTCTGGTCCTGTTTGACAATGTCAGTTACCACTTCCTCATATAAGGCATCAACCACACCGCCATTGTTTACCTCTCCTTTCCTTTCGCCAGTTGTAACCTCTGAGTCCAGATCGACGGTGATGGTATATATATATTATCATCTCTCACGTCCTTCAGAACACCAGTGCCTATCTTTCCTTCCCTGTCACATGTTATCTCTCCATCTCTGTTACATGACGTATTAGAGTTCTGTTCCTGGTCAACATTATAAACTTTTACATTGTCTTTTTGGGTGTCGTAAATTTTACCATTGACCAATTCCTTTGTTATGATACATAATGTAGATCCTGAATCCTGTTCCTGGTGATCTATGACCACTCCTGCATCGACACTGCCAGTATTAATTGCCTCACCATTGTCCATCTCATTATTATTGTTAAGGCATGTTTTAACTTCTGACATCTGGTCCTGGTCGACGATATCACTTGCTACTTCCTCATATTTGGCATCAACCACACCACCAATCCCTTCCTCTCTTGTCCTTTCGCTATTCATAACCTCTGAGCCCTGATCGACGGTGACGGTGTATATGTTCTCGTCTCTCACGTCGTACAGAGTACCAATGTCTGTCTCACCTTCCCTGTTATATATTGACTCTCCTTCCTTATTGCATGACATAACAACAGGATCCAGCTCCTGGTAAATAGTATAAGCTTCTACATTGTCTTTTTGGGTGTCGTAAATTCTACTATTGACCAGTTGTCTTTTTATATCACTTAATGTAGCTTCTGAATCCTGTTCCTGTTGATCGCTGTCCACTCTTACATCGACTCTGCGAGCTGTAACTGCATCTCCGTAGTCGAAACATGTTTCAACTTCTGACATCTGGTTCTGAATGACAATGTCAGTTACCATTTCCTCATGTATGGTATCAAGTTACTCTTGTCGGTGATTTTACACATTGTACCAAACCAAAATTTTCTGTGATGTCACAAAGTCTTCGCGTTTGCCATGACTGAGGACTAAGCATATCTCAATTCATATCACCTAATATCAAATAATCCGTACCAGTATCATCTAATTTCTGTAAAACTTTCTCGAAAAGTTGAAAAACTGCCGAGGTCGTATTTGGTGGTCTGTACCATACTACTACAAACAATGGCTTAGAATTTGGCAAAAAAATCTCAACAACAATCATTTCAAGTTCTTTCTCTTCTAAATCAGTTCTTACATTAAAAACAATGTTTTCTTTTAAATACATAGCTACTCCGCCACCTGAGCGGTTTCTGTCTTTCCTAAAAAAATTATATGAATCAATTTTTAATTCATTATCTTTTATGGTGTCATTCAAATGAGTTTCACTTAACGATAATACATCGAAATCTGTCACATGAGTAAGATGACGCAATTCATCTATATTCTTTGTTAATGACAAACAGTTGAGGTGAGTTATTTTCAGACCTTTTTCTTGTTTCAAAGTTTGAATTTGTTCAACAGGTATATCAAGCGACGGTGATGGGCATGCTACCGGGGTAACAGCCGATTTGCTGACTGAAGGATCAGGATACTTGGTAGTTTCATCAGATGTAAAAGGAAGCTGTTTCCAACAACATTTTCGGCAGATCCAGTCCTTATCACTTTTGAAAAAAATCGATTTCTTTCTCTGAGCAAACGAGGTGACACCAATTATGGCATAAAATACACAGGATAGCATTTTGATTATTCCGCACACTTTTTCCACAACAGATACATGGATATCTTAATTTCACTTCGGGAATAAAACACGGAGACAGCACAATATCGTCACGCGACTTACTCGAGAAGTGCGAGGTCGTCCACGGTCCTGACTAGAACTCGTTTCTCCTTGCCATCAGGTGTCGATCTCCTTACCGTGATTCTGCCATCGTTGGTTCGGACGCGTTTCACATTGGGCAGTTTCCTCGCCTTGTTCATTAGGTCTCTTCTGAAGGGGGTCAGGTCCTCCTGAACGAAGATGTCTGAGCCCTTCAGCTTGGTTTTCGCTTCGTACACTCGTTGGCGAATGTTGTACGTTGAGAATCGCACGATGATGGGATTTGGGCGTCCTTCCCTCCTTCCGCTTCTGGGAGTGATTCGATGGCTCCTGGCGATGTCATTTCCAGTGAGCTTCACTTGTAGATGTTTGCTGGAGATATCTCGGACGATATCATCGGTGTTTTCGAATTCATGTTCTGGGACGCCGTAGAATCTGAGGCATTCTCTGCGGCTGTATTGCTCCTGGTCGTCAAGACTAGCTTGCAGGTTTCTCAGCTTTCTCTGCAGTTTGTCGACATTTTCCTTGATTGTGTCTTGTTCTCTCCGTATGGCAGCTAGATCCATTGACATGGCGTCGTAGACATCTTGAGTGACTTGTTGCGTGATTGCCTCCATTATCACATTCTTGATCTTTTCCAGCACGTCATCGCAACACAAAGCCTCCTTTATTCTTGGTTGGAGATTAAGTCCAAGTTCGTCGAGAGTGAATGGGGCTCCTTCGCTCTGTTGAGCAGCTGCATTGCCTTCGCTATCATCAATCGGAACTACTGGAGAGCTTCCCCGGAGCCTGTCGCTCCACTGTCCGTTTGATGTTTTCAGCTTTGCCTTGGGGTTCTTCGATGCCATTTCCTGATTTTTCTCCTCCTCAATTTACCAAATCAGAATGCTTAGTCCAGTGACACAATATGCCCAGTGGTCGGAGGATGTCATATATTCCTCAATATGACCCTTGATATGAAGTTTCGAGGTCGAGAATAGGTGAAAATACGTGAAAATATCACTAGTTCTCAGAGTAGTTTCACTCCAATTCACAAAGGCGGCGACAAATCAGCGGCGACAAAGGCAGCGACAAATCATCATCGATGCCATACAACACGGAAGGCACGGAGTTTAGTCACAATGACAGAAACCAAGTCGAAAATCACAGATTTCTCCACAAGCAAACAGGGGAGTCGATCAGGGGGAGGGGTGGAACAAACATATCATTTTGCCCCCCCCCCCCCCCGAAAAATTTTCTTACTTTTTTGATAAAAAACTCTCCAAGTGTTTCAAAACCCAAAGTGTGCACCAGATTGCTGAATTTCAATTCTGAAAATGCAAAATCTCACCCGTTAAGTCCCTTTCTATACACGCAGTACAAACTTCAGAATATCTTATCAAAAAGTGTGTACCAGATCTGTCACTTCAGTGCCAATAAATTCAAAAGTTCCGTCATTCTCTTTTAAGTTACCCTTCCCCGACCGGTTTCCTATCCATATGGATTTAGATTTGGCAGACTTTGGGGATCGCCAATTTTCCTAATGTTCCACAATAATGTGCATGCGATTGTTCTATTTCAGCTATAAAAAGAATGCAGAAGCTCCGTCGTGTGGGAGGGGGCTACCCTCTTCCACCCCCACCCATCCCCCCCCCCCCGTCAGCTTCTAGTTGGTAGGCCTACACAGTGATGTCGCACATGCGAAACAAGAGCTGAGATACCACGATTTAGTCATTCACATATCTTTGAATATTCATTTTTCTTGCTTAGCAAATGTACTTAAGGAGAGCACTGTAAATAACGATAATTTGCAATATTAGAAAATCTATTGAAGGGGGTTGTGACAAAAAAAGGCTTTGAGTAAAACTATATTTCTAGAATTATAAAGAGTTATTAAATCATAATAAGTATACCAAAAGTATTCATGAAATCGCACGATTGTCAACATAAAACTCCCTCCTTTGGGAGAGAACCCCCCTCTCGCTCGCTCCGCTCTCTTAATCCCCCCCCCTTTTTTTTTAACGGAAATTCCTGGATCCATCCTTGGGGTGGCCACGTAAAATAACTCCAAATACTATAAGTTTCATCATCAACCGTTTGCAGCAAAAAAGACCCCCTCTCTTTTTGAACTTTTTTCTTATACATGAAAGTAAAAAAGCATGGATCGTATGTTTCCTTCAACAGGAATGGAAGATGGTAAGTAGATATTTCGCTGCGAATGTCTAGATGGCCAGGATCATTTAAGAAATGTATATAGCATGCATTGAATTGAAGATTGGAATGAACTTTTCTTATTCTAATTTATTTTATATTAATACATAGCAAGGCAGCGACTTTTACATTAAGAAAAAAAAAATAAGAAGTTAGTTTATGCCATATCCATCAATATTTCTTGTTGAAAAATGGTGCATTTTCTACTATGTTCGTTCGTTTATTCTTGTTTTCGCTTGCTTTTTGTCTTTATGAGAACAAAATACTGATATAGGTTCTCTGTCAGCCAATGATGATTCTCATCAGCCTACAAATATCATGCCAATATGTTGCTTGTGTACATTGTCTTCACTTGGTCAGTGAAAACGATGCAGGATAGTCGAATTTAAAAACGCAATAATTAGTAAAGAAAAAAAATAAACAGAGCTGACAGCTCCAGAGATGTTTTCTGGATCAACACGAAAGATTCAAGGATCAACAGCTCAAACTGCCATAGGCATTGTATATACACAAGTTGCAGATGGTATAATGAGAGCGTACTATATCCTCCAAGTCAAGAACTATTGCCGTTACCTGATGTACTCTGGGTTGACACAAAGGTCTGTCCTAGGGATGTTGGTGCTTCCGTTGTACTTGCCATTCTGCCCCGGGGAAAAATATTGAAAAAAAGAATCGAATGAAGTGTACTAGATATCTACCGAGATTTATTCCCCAAATCTATAAATGTCACGAAAAGAAAGGAAAAGTTAATGAAATACAGACATGACATTAAGAACATGAAGATTCTCAAAGAAGTTATGAACATATTGCATAAAAGACATTAATAATCGTGCCATTAAAATAGCTCTAGTAAACGTGTTGTTAGGGCCCAAATGACGTAACAAAATTCTACTTTTCATTCAATAATGCTAAGAGGAAATGTTGGTTGAAATGTACTTGTTATACAACTAAAAACTTCTCAGAATCTCGGCAAATCCAATGCAAATTACATAGGTTTCTCTCCCTCCACCAAATCTTTCATTAATTAAAGCTGTCAGGATATGAAAAATATGTTTGTTTGTTTTTTTCTTCAAAAAGCATTATCGATATCCTCAATGACTGATCCTCTGACAATTAAATGCTTTAGAAATAACCACATAGGTTAGACATTCTTGTGTTTTTCTGGAGAAGATCACAGAGTTATGCATACAATTCCACCAACTATCAACCTTTATCCTTACCTCCTTCATTGGTTCATTATAACTGTATAAGAGAAGTTAGTGTTTTAATAGCCGAGTTTCTCAGATCTTCCCGGCTTTGATTTCGACAAAAAGCCACTGAACGAGTTGATAAAGTGATTCATAGTTATCATTGGTAATCAGTATTGAATAATAGTTATCTTTCTCAACTTTCCGAAGGTCTTCAACACATACAGGGTAGCTCGACCATGACGTCATACGAAGGCAGCACTAAACTATTTTGAATACATTGTACGCGTACTAGCTTTTTTTTTTTTTTTTTTTGCAAAAAGGAAAATGATATTTCGTTCGTTCATCATAATTCTAATCTGCAGAAAGTAAAGTGGGTCTGAAGGATAGTTATACTTATGTTTGTTTCTTTATTTGATTTATAATAATCGTGAAGTGATCAGCGTATGATGTTGATTCAGTAAAATTCATCATTACTGTTAACTAAAATCGATAAAAAGATATATGTAAACACGGCTACAGGCCTAATTCAAAGATAGCTCAAAAAGATGTGCATCTTCGTTGACAGAAAAAAAAAACATGTGATAAGGCAGAGCACACAAGAACAGCTTATCAAAGAAAGAATAACTGATGATATAACTAGGGAAACCATCACTTCACCTGCGTGTTCCTCCAGTTCTCCTTGGACCTTGTCTTTGTCTACGCGTCCCTTATGGCGTTTCTGGGGTGGGTGTGACCGGTCCACGTATAGTTAATCTAAGCAGAGCGAGTCCTGTCCCATATGCGAGTGTTATAGACTAGAATTACTTGGGTATCATTTCCAGCACATCGCCACAAACAAAAATTCTTTGGTTTAAAGAACGGAAAAGAGAGATTGAGATTTCTTCAGGAATCCCTTCCGAAATTGCGAAGATTCATGCAGCCACGGACACACAGCCATCAGATGGAGCACAGACGACTGCACACCTAGAGACGATTCTGTAATAGACTTGGCGTTTATTTTGTTGATACACAACTGAATTTGATCACGGTTGATGAATTCATGATGCTCTGGATAGTACGCGAGGAATTCAAGAACTGAAGCACCGTTAAACTCAAGTGGTTAATGTGTTTCATCTCTTATTTCAGGAACAATATTGGTGATACGATATGAGGAAACTGAAAAGCCACTTAGAATCAAAAGTGCCCGAGCTGTCATGTTAATGTGTTTGTGTTCGTTTCTAGAGCCTCCTGCTCATGCACGAACTGAAAACAAAATCGAGAACTAACTTGTGATTCTTAGCAACATTCTCGGGAAATACACGGTCGAGTGTGCCGCATAAAGCCTACAGCTATAGATGATGACAAGGATAAATTCCTACAGCATATAGTTTGACTGAGTTTGATATAATGTATACATCATGATAGATACCATATAGCCGGGTTGGAGCAAGATTCGGGAGGGAAGCCTATACGAGGATAGCAAACTTTGGGATCTTTGGCATACGTTTGGGGAACCTCAAGGGCACGGTGTCCATCTTATTCTTCCACAGTGGCAATAATACGTGCTAAGTTTATCAACAATTTGAACATGCTTTTTCAAAGAGAAAATCAAAATGTAGAAATGGCCATGAATTTCGTCCTGGCCACAAGGGGACCGCAGCTGGATGTGCCATTAAAAAACTTGAAAGCAGGCTTTGCTTGAAAGTACATTCACTAAAGTGTATACAGTATTTAGAGTGTTTCTGGTGCGGCAGAAGACGACTTTGTGAAAATTCTCTAATTTGTGGGTGTTCGGCCCCTTTGAGCATGGTTCCCAACATCTTGTACATATATATATATATATATATATATATATATATATATGTTTATATGAATTATACTATTACATGCAGCATACTTATATCGGGTGCAGCTATGAGTCAACTTATGTATCACTTCTGAACAGCCTCGATGAAGGTCTAAAGAAAAGACTGAAAGCTTGGCAATTTTGAATAAACCACGTTGAACTAGTTACATCCGTTGAACGCTTCATCTTCATGTATATAGAACATTCTGGCATCGTAGCAAGTATTCCAGACGAGTTTCGTCAAAGTTTGACTATGCATTTTCAAAAAGAAGATGAAAATGAAAAAAATTGAATTGAATAACCTTGAAACGACAGCCGTTCATGTACTAACTCACATAACAGTGAGTTCTATCCCTTCTGGTTATCATCATCACTATTATTATTTGATTAATAATTTTGACTTGGAGGCTTTTGAAACCTGGGGGGGGGGGGGGGTGATAGGCATAAACTGCCCATCCAAATCACCCTAGGGACGCCACCTGCTACGTGTTTAGTAGAAATCCGGTATGGGGTCTTCAAGGAGAAGCTGAAATATTGGTCCCCAATTTGGTTACCTACTAGATTATCCCCCAGGGCCAACCCCAGTCTGAGGGGGTATCCCTGGATATCCCATGGACAAACTTAAACCTACAGTCACCGATGTAATTACTCATCGCACTAAGTAAGCTCTATCTGGTTCTAGAGAAGAAGATTTTAAAAGATTACTATAATTCTTGTACTTATCTAAACAACTTGGGATCCCATCCCCTTAGAGATTCAATTGCCATAAGTTTGGTAAAGCACAACGGCAAGTACAACAATGATGCAACACATAGGTTGATAGTTCATCAACTTTTTTTTTCTCACTGTTCCCTTGTTTCATTGTAAATTTTTTTCTCGTTAGAAAGGCGAAAGGATAGAAAAATCTACCAATGTTTACAGCAACATCCATTTTCTCCAAAGTCTAGATGTCTAGAGTAGCCTTTTCAGTGTTAACTCTGGCTTACCAGAGGGCCCTGTCGTTACATACAGCGTCCCCAGGTACCGGTACCCAGATTCATATATTTTTTTATAAATAGGCCCTACACCTAGGTCAAGAGGGAAATTGTGTGTAGGACATCTTGTCTCGTTGACGGTCGTAGATGGTTGAACCCTAACCTTCTCGTAACAAATCCAATGCCACGTCAAATTCAGATAATGTGTTCTTAGTGACAATAATGGTCACATTCACTACATTATCTATGCGAATTAGTGAAGGTATACTGGTAGCGCTTTCATTGGCTCACAGGCTTCCGCTTATAGTACTGTACTTTAGTATACGCATTTCACTAATCCCTGTCTCTTACAAACAGTACACTTTCCCTGGAAATGTTATGTCCAGAGAAATGTGTAGGCGAATATTATTTCTCTTGTTTTCTAGAAGAGCAAGGTCAAGTGCTATTTTGATGTCCTCGAAATATAGATTGATTTCTGCCTAAATAACGGTTCTCTTCTCTTCAGATCATTTATTGGGACGTCGAGAGTCGAGAGACGCCTATCGAGAGAGGGCGATATACTGTATAGCTATGACAAATGTTGACGACTCGTGCAAGTGTTGACTGGTATGGGTTATCAGTTTTTCCTCACACTTTGAACAAATACATCACTATTTTTCTGCATTTGATGAATCCAAAAATCTTTGTATTAAGTGTTTGATCTCAAAATGAGCTAATTCCATTCTTGTTAAATTGAGATTTCCTATCAAATCTGTTAAGATATGGATTAAGTTTCACAATAATTTTCAAAATATTCCTTGTGAAACAAGTGAGGTATTATTAGAAAGGTTGTACAGTGTATTTTACTTTATCTAATGGGCTCACTTTCATATGATCGAAAAGGGCACTTTGCCCATTGTCCAATCAGACTCTTCATATATATATATATATATATATATATATATATATATATATATATAAAGGAAGCTTCCCTTCTTTGGCATTCAAATAAATGCTTAATCATAATCCAGTCATGTTGGGACCAATGTAAAATTGTTGTCAGTGGCATACAAGATATTTTGCACCCCCCCCCCCTTCTCTCTGTCAAAGTGAGGCACGAGTGCGAAGCCTTGTGTACTACTGTAAAACAAAGAATGTTCGCGGGCTTTTTCATTTCGCGAACACCACGATTAGCGAAATTAAAATGCACACAAAAGTTCTTGTCTATACTATATGCGTTGAATGCCAGTGGCAATTCGCAAAAAAATTCATGCTGCGAATATATCATCTTTTATAGTACATATACAGAGTGAATACTGTTGGATAGAGACGTATCAAGCCTAAACGTGTACCTCAAAAATTAAAACAGAAATGTATGAATTAAAGGTTAACTGTGGCATAGATATCAAAGAAAAGGAGAAGAATGAAACAGTACAACCATACATTAATGGCTGTAGCATATTATTTACACAATAATGGCAAGCTGTCTGTGAGCGATAAAACAAAGGAACCCACAGGTATCCGGTCAACTCATTTGGACTCCAATGCGAGGCTAACTACAAATTTTATTTTGAAAATTTTGTGATTTGATGATGGATTGCTGTAGTCCCCCGGGCAACACCTTATTATTTTGAGTATAAGCTTATCTGAGCCCCAAATGGGCACCAAAACCATTTTGTGCGAGATAGAATCTTTTTCCCCCAATGAGGATTCCTGCAAAAGTTTGGTTGACATTCAGACATTTTTTTTTTTTTAATGGAAAGGTTGTAAATTACAAATACACAGTAAATTTACCTAATTTGAGTGTTTATCAGTTCAACCCATGGGAATCCACCATTTATGAACAGTATAAATCCCCTACATTGATAATTCCTCCAAAATTTGGTCAAATTAAAAAACAAAAACAAAACTTGTTTTCAAGAAGTCAGGAATGTAAGAAGAAATCTAATTTGGGGTATATGGGCTCCATCAAATGGACGCCCCCTCCCCCATATGGTTCCTTCCCACTGTAATCCCTTTTCTTTGACTCCTGCAATGCTTGGTCAAAATCTAGAGCCAGGTTTTTAAAGGGACTGTTTACCATTGGGAGCAGTGATTTTAAAAATGTTCAAGATATCACATTTGATGCATATGTGTAAGTCAGTTGTACTACAAAACATCTTACCATATAAAAATTTCATGATAAAATGCAAAATATAAGGATATATTACTATTTTCCAAGTAAACCATAACTGTAGACAGTCTAGTCTAGAAACATATTTATTTTAACTATTGTTCACATTTTGATATTTAACAACTGTTGACATTGATTATACTGATTGAAATTTTTACATTAGTTGTTTCTATCCCAAACTCACATTTTAGAACTGTTGAAACATTACAGCTGGGTTTTTGTTTCATCTGAAAATGGTAAACAATGCCCTTAAAGACATTTTTAAAAGATGTAGGCCTACATGTCAAAAGTAATGAAAACTGATGAATATTTGGGCTCTTCCCTATGAGCTGTAGGGCCCCCTTGGGGTACTACCACTCAATTGTGTTTTTATATATTACCACATAATTGTGTTTGGTCAAGTTCCAGCCATCAGTTTTTAAGAAGATGAAATGTAAAATATATATATATATATATATATATATATATATATATATATATATACAGTATATATATAAATATATGATGCATGCTACAAGCAGAAGTAGAAGGCTAATGATTTGGCCCACGTGACAGTAGCTCACTTGAGCCAAACACCATAAAAACATATCTAACAAAATTAGCTCTATAGTAATAACCATAAATCAAACATTTGATTTCTTAACAAACATTCAAATTTCATTTCAGATTTTGTGTCCAGGATGTCCAATTTTGCAGATTTTATGTGCAACTAAAAAATATCAAAATAAGGTAGTAATGAGTCATGTACAGTATTCACAATTTCATTCGTATACACATAAGCACACCATAAGAAACATACAACCACCATGTGTCTTGCCCACTTAGGACAATTCTGAATGCACACAGTATGATGCGAAATGGATAAATGAAATAAAATCAAAAGCAATATGTACCGAGGTGTGAAAAAAGAAGTGTGACAAAATGACACTCGTTAAAAAAAAAGATTAGCAACAATAAATAAACTCGGGTGGGGAAAGCCCTTAATATGTATTGATGTGGAAGCAAAGGCAGATCTGTAACAAAACTTGAGTTTTGTAGTAACATTTAAAAAGTCATTTGTCAAAAGGAGTATTGAAGGTAAATGTTGATAATAGTGAGACGTTGGACCAACAATGACAACGTGCCACTTTATTCCCTTAGTCTCGCCTCCACCTTTTGGGGAGGGGGGGGGGGGATTGCAGAAAGCAAAGTGGCCATTTTGCCATGTATGTGAAAATAAGCTCTCATCATAAACATTAATCGTCATTGTTCCAAAGCTCAAAGTTGATGTGAACTTGCCTTCCTAAAATTGCTGTTAAGACAATATTAGGACTCAAAATACATGTATGAGCATAGATGCCAAGTTCAAAAAAATTTTTATGAGTGAGATTTTCATGACTCAGCATCTCAGCACGCGCGCATGTGCATAGCGAGGGAGCGAAGCAACTGAACGAGGGGAGGTGATTGGGAGGGAGGGGGGGGGGGTGTGTCCGCCCTCCCACGGTAAAGGGAGCTTGTTCAATCTTTAGCTATTAATGGTGCAAGCTGGTGCATACTACTTAAGTGACTATTTTTTACTTATTTTGAAAGACAAAAGGGAAATATGCCTTCAATTGCAACTCTCACTTTAATCCTTTAAAGGGATCGTATAGTTTTGGTTGAGACCTAATTTCAGGTTTCTAAAATTTTTTGGTAAGATAATGAGAAACCTCTTGTGAAATATGAAAGAGCATGTAACTCCATGAGGACTTCAACTTTTATTTGATGAAAATTGGTTTTGAAATGCCTGAGATATCCAAAACAGAGCGATTCTAATAAGTGTGGGACCCACACTTTATTACGATTGCTTTGTTTTACTTTGTTTTTGGATGTTTCAGTCATTCCAAACCCGATTTTTATCAAATAAACTTTGAATTCCTCTTAAAATGGTATGATCTGTACTATTTCACAAGTGTTTTCTTGGTATCTCGCAAAAAGTTAAAAGCCCAATTTTCCTCTCAACCAAGACTGTACCATCCCTTGCTCCCAAAGCGTGAGAAAAATGGGTGTCATGCGTGAGATCGTGAGACAGACCCTAAATGCTTGAGTCTCACTCACAATGCATGAGACTTGGTAGCTCTGTATGAGTTACATGCTAAATATATATATATATATATATATATATATTTTAAAAACATTTTTCATACCTGTACATATTGAGTATATATAAACGCTTGAACTCTTACCTGAAGAATGAAATAAAATGAATGAAAGAGAGTTTCAATAAGAGCCCTTCTCACAAGAGTTCAAAGATCTCCTCATGGCAAGGACAGTGTGGCACACTTTACTACCATAAAGACCATGCAGTTTCGGATGTCACAGAACGGGAAGGCTGGCCCGGTTCAGATATAATGTGTATTCCAGAATCCCGGAACTTTATTGTGCACAAGCTTACAACTGATCTTCATGCAAGTACACACACATGTGTAGAATCTTGATGGAGCTCACCAACCACGCGCATATGCTTCCATGCACGTTTTCGCTAAACCAGAGCTGTTTGTGGTTTTTGTATGTACCCCGGTGGACAGCGAATGAATTTGACCGCCCACGAATCTCCATACTACTGAGTCTTTATTAAAATGAAGAAAACCAAGAGTAACACAACATCTTCCCTTCAAGTAATCTATATTTTTCAATGATAGAGGTTTCTAAACACGTGGAACTTTTGATAACAACAGCATGACATTAATAGCATTTGCTGGCGTTTGGGAGCATGTACAAGCCATGCTTGGATTAGATGAGACTTCTAATGAATACCATGATCAATTGTGGAAATTGGCTGTAACCACTTGAACACCGCATACCAAGAATCCCACAATAAATGACAGGAAATTCTATTCATTTAAGCAATGGAAAAAACAAAACAAAAATAATGTCATTCAAAAAAGGATTACACCTACATTGCTTTCTGTAGTGAAGGAAAACTAAAACCAAAATGTAGGCAATGCAAGAACAGGCTCTAGGGCTTAAAAAGCATTTTCAAAGTCACATGATAGGTAGTCAAAATATAAAACAAATACACACATAAAGCACCCACTGGACCCGTATTAAGTATTTCCAAATTGTGAAGGAAACTTGTTGCATAACAGCATACAATGTACATTTACTACAATGACATAATCCAACATTTTCCTTGATGGGTAGGGTATTCTGAAAAGAATGATGACACATAACTTCAAACATGTGTACATCCTCTGCTTGAGACACAAACTAGGTACAACGTGTGTTAAATTCTAAAATTTATTGTTTGTGATTCCACCATCTATTAACTGATCCTCCCTTCCCTTTATGTTTGAAAAAAAAAAAGTCAGAATCTACACTTATTTAGTAAGATACATCTGAAACATAATAGCACATGCAAAGTAAACCTGCAGTAAAATCTGTTGGTGTCTAGCCTCATCCACAGACCCATGGGAATATCAAAGCCTGGATAGGAGGAGTGGTTTACTCCCCTTGCAATCCAGCTTGTCATAGGCAGGGTCAGGAGTGGGTGAGGATAGGCAACAGTGTGATTTCTAGCAGGACAAAGGACTGCATGAAAGACACATTCATCAAAAGGCAAAGTGGACAATTCAAGATACTTTGCACAGTTTATGGCAGTAATCATGGGATCAACAAAACAGTTTTTGGAATGAATTGTAAATGAGGGACAAAATAGCCTTAATACAAGCCTAGACTTTTCAGTTGCAGTCATTTGGCATTTATTTTGGTAGGTGGTGCTGCTGATGGAAGTGTCTTCACGGCTACTAAGAGTGAATAGTTTAGCGCTGTGCTACCACACAGACAAGACTGAATTTTTAATCATTCCATTGTGTTACAAACATAGAAAAATGGGACAATAGCTGCTGCTATTTCTACTGCATGTGACATTCAGAAATTTGGGTGAACACAGGTGCACGGGCTTCAAACACCTGCTCTGTTTATTTGTAATACCTTAAATGTTTGGAAATAGATGACATCAAAGACTTCACATATTTAGTCTCGGCACAGGGCAGTAAAAAAAAAAATGGAGGTCAAGGAAAACCAGACTTTTTGCAATCCTGCTGTGTATCTTTATCCCTCCCCCCATCCCCCCCCCCCCCCCCCCACTATGATTTTAGAATATCCCAGAAGTCAATCTCATGCTGATGTCCACTTTGCCAATTGAAGTGTTTGGAATCTTCCACTCTCCTACAGGATGGTGCACATGGACTCGGTCTTTGTCACAACTGGCACAGTCCCTTCACCCTTGTAATTCTTCACAGCATCGACGACCTGTTTGACATACAAAACAAACAAAAAGCAGACCAAACAGGCAAATCAGGATCAATGCAATGTTCTCTAAATGCACTAAAGACAGAAACTGCATACAGTTTCTTTAATCATGCACTAATGCAGAATAACATTTGCTATATAACCTTCCATTCTGGGGAATTTAACACAAAACTGCTGAAAACCCCACTATTGAGAACACGAGTAATACTTGGACTCCACTCCCTTGAATAAAATTTACCTCAATTTGTTTTTTGTTTTTGTTTTTGCTTTTTATCTAGCAAGGCCAAAATTATATAAAGGTTAATATGGTATGCTACCAAACAGAATTTTCTATTTTCACACATGGTGTGAGTGCATTCTACAAACCTGTTTTCAATCTACGAAGTTGCAATGATGCTAAGTATATAGCAAAATGAAATTGCTTGGGAAAAAAAATGTAGTCCTTCCCATAACAAAAAGAATGCTGTTTGATTGGTTTTAACTGAAACTACATAAAGAGATTACTTCTTTTATGTTTCATTCAGAAATAATGTATACAAAGTTGGTATTTCCAGCTGAGTGGAAGCTCAGGAAATCAGCTGAAAAAAACAAACAATGATATCCTTTAGTGTTTACATAGAATTCTGAATGTGTACGCTATCTTTCCTCAGCTGCGCTTCGGAAAGATAGCTACATCCAGATCGCCTCGGAAGTGATAGTTTGTCCCATCACC
The DNA here is from genome assembly GCF_964275005.1 of Diadema setosum. Lineage (NCBI taxonomy): Eukaryota > Metazoa > Echinodermata > Echinoidea > Diadematoida > Diadematidae > Diadema > Diadema setosum. The sequence goes on from NC_092698.1 coordinate 38,115,412, forward strand.
TTCACCAACGTTGATTATTTGCTTAATATCTGTAAATGAAAACAATCTGTCTCACAACCAGATTTTGTCAATGAAATTTCATACATTGTAGGACCTTACAGTCACATATTTCAGAATTAACTATGGCCACTTCTTCCACAAACCTCCTCTCCTAATACTGACATACAGTATTTCCATTTATTACATTTTACTGGTATTGTCTTCAGTCTCAGCAAACTAGACAAGAATAGCAGGATAACCTTACCTCCTCAAAGTCTGGAAATGCTCCAGACTCGAGTTTGGAGAACATAACCTGGCCATTCATCTTCACTTCGAATGAAGCTGAGAACAAGAACATATATGAAAGAAACATTTAATGAGTGAGGGCTGGAGGACCTGGAAATCACAAGTCAAAATAAAAAAGAGAAGACCTTGTCAATCAAAGACACACTGAGAACATACTTCTACTTCAGATACAAACTGCAAAGTATATTGATTCTTGATTGTTAATTTCATATTGAAATGAAGTCATGAAATGCAAAACACTCCTCTCTGCATTATTTTTAATTACTATCAGAGGAGATAACTTCACCACAACTGTGTTTCATTGAAGCAAAAATGTATCAAGTGATCAATGATCAAGTCATGCCATTTTGTCAAGTCACATTGTTTGTGCTTGACTGACATTCCGCAGCAACATTGACCATATCAAGCTGTAAGCACTCCTTGACATATGATTACTCAACAATACATGTGGTTCTCTTTGTACACTTCCTGTATATGAAAGTACTCATGAGATGTGGATGAAATCATCTGCTGAGTCAGAGCTCAGGAGCACCACGTTTTTGAGGATGTAAACTATTCCATTGCAGAGGAGAGGAAAGGAAGGACTGCTCAACTCACATGACCTGCCCTTCTTGCCGGTAACCACCGCTTCACTGTCTGCCGCCTCCAGCTGGGCAGCAAGCTCCCGGAAGCGGGGATAGTACCCTCAGGAGCCACTGAAAGACAGAAAGAAAGAACCGGGTTTGGTGGGTTAGGCATCAAGTCAACGCTGACCAAGTGGAACCACATCAGCAATCTAAAACAGTACATCAAGTCACTGTGTAATGTTAGTAATAACAGAACTTGACTTCTATTGCGACAAAAAGTTGCAGGGATAAACGACCTGGAAAGCAATCTTTCAGAGCAAACATTTTAAATGAGTGTTTTTTTTTCCCTCCCTTACCTCACCCATTTCCAAACATTTTTTCGTGACTGGAATACATGTTGGTTACAAATATCTGCCAGTGAGGAGAAAGTAAATTTGTTCCCAGCTAATAAGAGCCTAATCTGTATATCAACACAAAATATGCATAATTTACATGTCTATGTATGTAATATACTAGTACAAGTGTACTAAATAATAATGCAAAACCAGAAACATTTGTGAATTGGAGCCAATGGCCTTTTCTGTGGCATGAAACTTTAGTGCATCATCACTGGCATTCAGGGCATAATGTTGACAAACACTTTTGCACGCATTTAACTTTTTGCAAATCTTAGCTCCTTCGCAAAAGTTTCATGCATGTGAAAATTACTGGTTTTACAGTAATTGAAGATATCTAACAATATATTGATAAATTCATAAAATGCAGAACCTTACGTACATCATATATTATTCTTATGCAGTGCAAGATTTCCCGATAAACTTAAACAAAAGTGGACTTGTATCAAATTAAGATATACATGTATATCACATTATATGTATTTACACATGTATATATGTACATGTTTTGTCTGTGAAAAACTTTGATCTGCAATTTTAAAGACACCTGCACCAAGCACCACCTTTGTAGGTGCAGCACATCTCATATTATCCCTTTAGCATGGTAGAAACTTCTTGCAATATCATCCTCTATTTACTGAAGAAAGCTGTAAATGTCACACTACTTCCCACAGTGAGTTTCTACAGTAGCATTGTTACTGTATCATGAAGATTTATAAACTTACAATGCAGGGATGATGCCACAATATGAACCAGTAAAAATAAAGTTCTAAAGCAAAATGCAAACGAACAAACAAACAAACAAACAAATACAAAAACTATAAACACAACAAAAACAGAAAAAAAACAAATAAACAACTCCTGCCCCCCTCCCCCCAAAGATTTTTCATTCATCACACAAAAACCCTTACAAACACACACACACACTTTATTTCTAGTAATCTTTATTTATACACACACGCACACACACACACACACACACACACACACAAACAAACACATACACACACGCACAAAATCTGTCAATCGAAATGTAAGTTCAAAGGATGATGTTCAGGCAATATCAAATACTGGTGACTCGATACCTCTCTTCACATCTATTGATGAGGGTCCATATTACCATTTTATAGTGCTTCCCACTTAGTTGGCCTGCTGGTATGTGCCATACATTCATTAGCATGTTTGGTAGTAATATGAAACAGTAGAAGAGTAGCAGTGCCGTCATACATCTGAGAAATTCATCATCTTTCATTGCATATTACACCCTGACTCACTTGACACTTACTATTGTCACATGTCAACAATAAAGCAAGTGAGGGCAGTACATGAAAGTGTCTTTGAAGACGACTGGCTTTTAAATCTTACCAAGCTTCTTTATTTTTTAAATTGTTTTATTTGTTTTGTTTTTATCAGATGATGAATTTCACATGTACTGTTGACATCGGGCAAGTTGAATAATAGCCTACGTCAAAGGTCTTTTCAAGTCCTCTTCTCTTTATATTCTATTGATTTTAATCCCTCATAACTTGATTTTTCTCCAAGTCAAAGCTATTTCTTCAGGCCAAATATATTTAACTTAGACAAGGTTGACTGTATGTCAGTATTTCTAGTAGGGAAAAGGAAAGGAAAAGAGGTGCAAACTCTAGAGAATATACATGTAGGACATTAAATGTCACATTATCAAATGAAATCTCATATTATGTATGTAGGACATTAAATGTCATGCTGTCACATGAAATCTGATATGATGTCCTAGATCTCTTTTTTCTTGATGTTGCCACTGCTGGGGGGTGAGAGCCTCAGTATGTCTGCATTGATCACACCACTCTGTTACAAACAACATTAGGAGTCCATAACCATTGATTACATTTCATCAATGAATGTGTGCCATAACCATTTATTTCATTGTATGAATTACATTCAAGTTCGTCATAATCAACTCAAAATGTTGAGTTGTGTGGAATTTTTTTAGACCATGATTACAATCAAACATGTAAATTCTTTAATTTATAAGATTATGAATACAAACATGGTCACGACTGACAATACACCCTCAGTGCAAATTAACCATCTACATTATCGGTTATGTACATGAAATGAAGAAACAATCTATTTACAACAAAAATGGGCAAAACAGTGAATCCAATGAACATTCTCTGAAGTGTTTCATGTACAGTTAAAAGGATTGAGAATTGTCCACAACAAAAACAGGAGAAACAAAAATTAAGCTATGATACAACATTAAATCCAGACATATTTTTCTAAGACTTATCTCTAAAGCAAATTTTATTCTACAAAAATAACCATAACTTCTCTTAATCACAAATATTTGTATTCAGGTGTACCAAATACAGTGAGAATTGCTGAATCAAGTACTGTAATCAAGCAAGAAAATTCACATGACAGATCAAGAACTTTACAGACACGAGTTATGAAATCTTACCTGTCTAAAAAGTCAGGATTCATTGTGTTCCATAAAATAGTATGGTAGTACCTTGGATTCTGAGTGTACATAATATTGTGACCATCATAACACATTGTAATAATAATACAATAATAATAATAATAATAATAATGTAATGATTTTCCCTAGATCTATTAAATACATTTCGTAAGTTAGCTGATCTTAGGGATGTGAATGATTACACTATCATATTGAACTGAGTTATTACGTTACACTAAAGACAGTCAGACATTCTTGTATGTCCTTCTCATCAAAAAAAAAAAAAAAAAAAGATTTCATACAAGCCTGATTAATTTGCCTAATGAATCATTTTGGAGTATTTCAGGATAAAAAGAGTATAGTAATTTTGACTGTTTGCATACAACTTTTATTCTTTCAGAGCCCTCCCTGTTTAGTAGTACTTACGTAGAATGTTTTGTGATAAAAGCTTGTGCCATGTAGCAATCATATTTCCAACTCTCGCGCAGAAAGTCGATGGATACTGCTGTGGCCCGATTTGTTGATTGTGAATAATCAATTGTAAAACATTACTTAGCAACCATGATCGGGTACATGTTCTCAAACTGCAATACTGTCGGTGTATCTTTTTGGCTTATAATTCACATTTTCATCTTATGCAACTGAAATCCTATTTTCAAAGCATTACTGCACTTTTTTCACTAAATGTCCATTTCAGAGCAATAATCGACAGTTTCTGCAGACGTATGGAAACTATGCTTTACCTTGAAGCCCAAAATACAAGTAGAGTATGTACCAAGAAACAGGAATAGCAGGCAATTACTGTAAAACGAGGAATGTTCGCATGCATTTTAATTTTGCGAATTTCGCGAGCGCCAAAATTTGCAAAATTAAAATGCGTGCGAAAGTTCTTGTCTATACTATATGCACTGAATGCCAGTAGCAATTCGCGAAATTTCATGCCGCAAAGAAGGCTGTAGGCTCCAATTCACGAAAATTTCATGCCGCGAATATATCATGTTTTACAGTATGACATACTACTTGAAATATCTTTGAATACTCAAAATGTATTTACTGTCATCTTTAGACAGAAAAGAGAATCCATGATTGAGACATGTTTTCAACACGAGATCTTATGCTACAAGTACTTCACTTTTGTGTCACATACTTACTGAGGGCTTTTATAGTTCATCTTCCAGTTCTTGTGATTTCATGTCAATTCAAGGGCTTCTTCACAATTTGTACAAATCATCAAAACATTGCAGATTTTATATTCCCTTTGAAATAAGTGAAAATAAACTTGAAACTAGTGGGCTAAGGGAGCCAGTATTACAGATTTCATGTTCAGTGTTTCTGTTACAAATATGGAAATTGAAACAGCACACCTAAAAATGTTGCTCACATGGAAAAATACAGTATCAACAACAACAAAATTGTCATGTATAACTGTATAAACTAATCTCCTACTCTGATGAAAGAGAAGCCACATGATGATGCAAATATCCCCAAATCAATCTGCAGGGAGCATCAACATATCACATTATGTAATCACCCCCTCCTTCCATGACAGCCCTTGAAAGGAAGCATACTGACATTCTTTTTGCAATTTATGATGTTCAAGGGCAATTACCCCCTGGACAATTATCCAAGACTCTTCCCCTGACCCAAACCCTAATCATAATCCTGAACCTAATCCTAACCCTAGCCCAAACTCTACCCCTAAACCTAACCCTAATCTGTACTCTAACCTCAGCACTAACCAGTATCAAGGCGGGGGGGGGGGGGGGGGGGGGGGGGGGGGGGGTGTATTTGTCCTTGCGGAATAATTGCCCAGATATGTTTATGGTGACACAGTAATGAGTTCATTGCTATTCTTTGAGCTGTGGAGAATATTACAAGGAAAGCCAATGTAGCTACACTAAAGACCAGAATAAGAAGTTCTGCATCGATCCATTTAATAAACATTTCCACATGACAGCTGAAGGAAAAAAGCAGAAAACCTGCCGCTTTTATCATAATGACCTCAATGCTTCAACCAGATGGCTAAACTGCTAATAAAAGAGAAATGGCATACGTCAACTTATGCAGTGAAAATGCTGACAAGCATAGAGTGGTTATTCAACACGAGTTTGCTGGTTTTTGACATGCCGCATATACATTCTGTATTGCCATGTTTGGTTCAGGACCTTCAGAAAAGTTTGCCTTGTGATATATGCCCAAATTCTTCTTTGTTTTTCTTTGTCTTTTGGCCCGAAGTTTATCTTGCAATAAAAGAAACTTCAATTCCTATAGGATAACAAGTAAAGGAGAGTTTGGGCCAAACAGCTCACCTTGTTAAAAGCAGATTCTTGTTCCACCCAACCTCGCTATAAATGGGATGACCCTGCACCTGCTTATACAACATACTCCTATCTGATGCTACTACTATTCCCTCTTTTCTTTATTTTGCATTTCTCGAAAAAAACAAAAACAATAAACACCCAGAGTCTCTGCGGCAACATTTTTTGATGAGACACACAATTGTCTCATTCTTAAATTTTACTTTCAGACTGATAAAAATATAACACATTTTATCCTGTAACCTGTACAAGGTACATTTCAATAATTGTTTAATTATAAGAGGAACAGAGAGGCTGCCAGGCAAACTTTTTGCAAGTCTGGAATTCCTAGTCCTATCATCACAGAATCCTACTGTTGTTGGTATCACACACCACTCCCACAGGGTAGCCATCCTGAGTGTGAGTCCCATCCCCATCTCTTGGAGCATGGTAGATTCCTTCGTTTGACGTCTCAGTCCAACCTGTTTGTGCCTCAAAGAGCACTTTCTGGATCCTCATCTTGGCGATGCGCTTGGCCTGAATGTCAGTCACTCCTCTCATCTCGTTTCCCACATAGCGACCAAACACAGCATCCTCATCCTCCTCTTGCGATGTGCGTTCGGCAAACGTCAGGACGGTCTTCAGTAGCAGGTTGCTGCTCATCTCTTCTGTGCTGCTTTTCGTAGATGAGGAAGGGGCATCCACGAGGGGAGTGTGGTCCTTTTTCAGTTTTTTGAGTGGTCTGCGTACTTTTAACCTATTGCTGCTGCGGTACTGAGATATGGACGGTCTTGAGATGGATATTGGGGAGATTCTCCTGGTGTACTGTGTCTGGTAAGCGGAGGAAGAGGGCAACGATATAGGCTGGTCTAGCTGAGATGGATTGGTATTGATTGTGCTTATTGGAGGCTGTGAGATGTCCGACTCAGAAGCCACATTGTCATATATTATATCTGCTATATCTCCATTCACTGATGATTCAAGCAAGTCATTTTCCTGCAATGGATAAAATACACAAACAAACAAACAATGTGAAACTTCATGAGTACATCCATGAAATGTGCTCATTTGTTATTCGTTTCTAAGCTGCTTACTTAACTCAGTTTACAAACCAAGCACACGTCGCTTTGCCCTGTGGGTTAGTTCTGCAAAGTTAAACTGAAAGGAGCACAAAAAAATTATTTCTGGTCTTGTTCCAACACATCTAATCTCTCCTGTAGTGATACGAGTTACTGCTCAACACCTCATAGACAGATATCTACCCATCAACCAGTACATTTGATTCAATGCCTGCTAAAACCTACACAGACACATCAGAAACAATGAAAAAGGAAAAATCACACTGTCAGACAAAGGATAACAATATTAAAAGCTCCATAAATATTGCACCAACATGTGTATAAAGCCACAGGCAATGGAAGTGTTATAACTTTAAAGGGACTGGCCAGTACAATGACACAGGTTGGTGTCAGTATATAAGCCACAGGTGGGGTAGTATTCTTCACTTGAATTGAACGACTGAACAAATGGCATAGACAGTAAAACGGACTGTCATTTCTTTTTCTTTTTCTAATTACTTTGATGGACTCGGAGTCAGCCTTGCGGGGTATTATGAAGTCATCCAGGAAGCTGAGTTTGGGGAGGAGCCACCAAGATGACACAGTGAATGCAGTCTTGCACTTGGGATGCTGTCCCTTCTGAATGATGCGGGCATACTGTGTCCGGATGCTTTTCATCTTGGCACGCACTTCCTCCTCTGAAAGAAAGATAGGTCTATTAGCTGACAACAAATTACAGTTATCTGAATCTAATGATCTTAAACTTAAAAAAACTTTAAAAGCCTTCTCGGAGAAATTTTTTGTTTTTGCTGAATTGATGTGTGAATAGGATCTCTAAACAACTTTGTTAGGTGAGGACTGCAGGAGATGCAATGCTAACTCTACTTGGCTTGGTCTAATTAAGAAATTGATTACCAGTATAAAGAAAAGATAATCATACAAGTTAAATGTCAGTCTGTCTTATTATGAAAACAGGCAGTTTTTTTTTTTCCTTTCCAGAACTTCAATAAAAAAAGCCAATTGCTTTGTAATCTTGTGAAAACTACAATGCAATTTATCCATCACTATCAGCTCTTGGTCTGAAATGAAATTCAACAAGAAAGAAAGAAAAAAAAAGAGAGCAGATGATCATTACTCATGCAAGTATGTCAGTCTTTCTTAAAAGGTGAAAGACAACATTTCCCCCCCCCCCTCATCAACTTCAGCTAGAAGCAAAAATATTGTTTTGAAATTGTACAAAAACTTTAAAATCTTGACAAATTAAATTTTATGTTTTCTAGTTTTCTACTTTGTTAATCATCTGACTTTAACATGAATAGGGTTCTATTTGTAGTTTAGATGAAACGGCACTTTTGACAAGGTCTGTGGATTAGACAACGTTCTACGCCCCTTCATGAGACCTACCAATATCAATACCAGAGTCCATGCTTCACATCTTATAGAAGAGACTTCAGAATTATAAAAAAAAAAAAAAAAAAAAAAAAAAATTAAAAGAGAAATTTTTATTGTTTCATTTTTTTTTTGGTAAGCTCAGACAATACTAAAAGAAAAAACTCTCGCCAAGCAAAAACGCCACCCAAAGAGTAGAAACGTCGTATGGCCTAAATCTTTGGAAATATTAATACAATAGGATCTACAGTAAAATTTACATCCCACCACAACATTCATGCAAATTACGCACATGTTACATGATCACCACTGTTGTTACACCAGCAGTGCAAACGTGTCAGCAGAAAGGCTTGTTGTCTTCACATACACAGAACTCACCGTCTTTTCCCATTCGATCAGCAATATCCACCCAAGATCTTGCTCGCTCTTCTCTATTGTGGTAGCCGGAACTTGTGTTGTCATACAGACACGGCAGACTTTTGTAGATTTCAACCAATTCTAGCAGTTTGTTGTGCGTCCAGCCGTGATCATCATGTGAGGTAGCCATTTTATCACCGTCACTTTTGAAGCGTCTACTGTCCTGCGATTGCAGCATGGCCGCCATATTGCTTACAATAATACCATCACATGATTGCGAGTTGCTGCAGCATGATTATAATTTTGTTCTGTGATTGGCCAACAAGCTGTAACGACACAAAAGATCTGGCGTTGCTGCCGCGCCTGCGCTGGTTCTCCGCACGCAACTTTTGTTGTGGCGAGCGGCTGCCGAAAATCAACAACCGCAGGTCCGGTGCCGCTGCGAGAGTTGCACTGCGTGATGCATACGAAGCGGCAGCTCGCTAGCAGCTGTCGGAAGTGAACCGGCCCTAGAGAAGAAGCCTTACAAAAATAGTAATGCATACAACTGTACTCGTCATATCATACAGAGTCAACAAGTCTAGATAATTTCGTCTAGATTGTCCAAGAGCAACGTAGTTCTATAACACACTATACTTACCAGTATTCGATTTCAATCGTCTTCTTCGAGTCCATAATGAATGTAGCGTCTCACTCGTCGCAAAACTGCACACTTACAAGCGGCACAGGAAAAATTTTGTATGCCTGACTTTTTACAGGAAAGGGACGTACGGAGCTAGCTCGGAGTACAACGCACATGCACATTTATCATGGCTATTGTGTGTACGAAGAACCGGTAGTACAGTAATCGGTATCGCAGATCGATCCCTATAACAGAAAGTTAGGGATGCTGTCCTCTCGGTTTGGTGTCAAACCTCACAATATTGTCCTTGAGAATTCTGTGACGAACACAATGTACAAAACTATGAGGTATTATATTTGAGATAAAAAAAATAATCCTTTAGTGATTGGTGAGCTTCACGTGATTACTAGTATGTATTCTAAATTACTGTATTTTGTAATGTTGACGACACTCCATTGCGACATTTTCCGAAGCCGGCACTATTTTTTTTTTTTAAATATATGTCACTGAGCAATTGTGACATCACAAAATAATTCGGACGTTACGCACATATGCTTCGTATAATAAATGTGACAATGACAATGACAATGACATTTTTTTTCCCCATGTCACTCAAATATAGAGTATTGGGGAAAATCAAATCATGGCACAGAGTAATAACACAAAAACGAAGAAAAATACAATTTATAACTACTATTTACGTTATTTACAAATCAACAGCAAAGCACAGTAGATAATATACATTTGATATAATTGGCGAAAATCTTGAACGAAATGCGTTTGATAAACTATTTACATTATTTACAATCAGTAGTAAAAACAACAATAAAAAAGATGCATGTATGTATGAATGAAAATCTTGACTGAGTATGCATGTGGTTAATTAATATATCAAAGTATGCAGATGGGTTTAAAAAAAAATATCTTAGATTATATTGATTAAAATTTCTGCTAGGCAACACCGGGTATTAGCATTATCATTTAAAATTGCTCTCTGTATCGAGTTCAAGACACTGTTACAATATGAGATTGATTTAAAAAAGAGTGAAAAGCAAAACAAAACAATCCAAATAATTAAATATATATACAAACAAGGAAAAAACTGACGAAACACAACTGTACAGTATATATATACACATTAATGAAATAACAGAATTAAGATATCAAAAAGGGAACAATACTAAAGTTTTATGTTAAATGGATCTTCATTATCTCTATCGAAAATTTAGCTAGATTTAGCAGTTCCTTATTACATTCTGTATTGAATAACTGATTCATCTTCAATGCATTTGGGCGGATCCTATAATACGGTTTGACAAACTTTTTTCTGCATGACTCCATCTTTGGGCATTCAAATAAATAATGAAATTCATCCCCTATCCGACCCAGGTTACAAAAGCTACACAGTCTGTTTTGTCTTTCAATTCCCTTATATCTTCCAGAAACTACAGGTAAACGGTGGTTAAGACACCTAAATTTCGCAAGTGAAGTTCTATAAAAACATGGCAATTTAGTTAAATAAGAATCCAATGATAAGGAGCTCTTAAAAACCCTATAGTTGATGCACTGCGTGCTAGTGTTAACTTTATTCATCCATTTTTGAGTATACAAATCACAAAGCCTGAGTTTAATTGCTGGCCTCAGCCACTTAATAGACAAGTGTCCATAGTCTTGCCACACATTCGACAGTCCTAAGTCGTTTAATATTTTCTGGATGTGTAGTAACCATGGAGAGGAATAAACGTCATGTTGGTGTAAAAGCTTTAGGATATTGCACATAATCGTAGATATTTTAACTTCTTTACCATTTATAGTTCGGAACCAAAAATTAACCATTCTTTCCTTTATTGTTCGCGACATTTCAAATCTCCCAAGCTCACCAAGGGCCATGCAGTTCATTGTAGTTTTTCTTAATCTTAGCACCTGTTTACAATAATTTGTATGGAAGGCTTCAATTTGCTTTAGATTAACGAATGTAACAATATACAAAGCAATTATGACATCACAAAGCGACTCTGACATCGAGCGCTGCTTCGTATGTCACTGCACTATGTGAAATGTATGAATTCCTAACGAAAGCAATAATTGTGACATCACAAAGCAATTTCGTCATCGCGCGCTGTTTCTTAGGTCATTGCACTATGTAAAATGTAACAATTTGAAAGTAAAGTACAATGTGTACGTGTACTAGTTATTCTGACATCGCGCGCCGCTTCGTCGGTCACTGCACTTTGTGAAATGGCAAAAAAAAAAAAAAAAAAAGATAGACGTGACATCGCGCCGGTCACCATAGGATTCCTCCCCAACATCGCATCCACCATACGACTTCATATCTAACATTTCCCCTTTTTTTGTCTTTTGATAATTTACAGTTTCTGGGTAAAACTATGACCCTCGATGTCTCCCAAATCACTTTTCACTCGGAGGCTGCGCGTCAGTGAATCATACTACTAAAGTATTTTGGAACCCCCCCCCCCTTCCACATAATATATTCAACTAGAAACTCTCAAGGCACTGAGTATCGCATGCATACTTATCATCACATTATCAAGTTGTTCCTGGATTTGCAGGGGGGAAAAAAGGAACAGAATTAACTGGGTGGAAATCACATTGAAAAAAAAAAATCGCTCACACTCTTCCCAGAAAAGAATGACCAAAACCAACAAATACAACGAACATGCATGGCCACATCATTAGTAACCCCACCACGACAACGTACGGCATGATATATCTACGTAACAAAAGCAAACAAAATACTTGTAACAATCAAACAAGCAAACAGCAGACAAATAAACTTGCTTTTGCGTTTTTGCAGCTCTGGCAAAGTCAAAGGTTACAAATGTGAGACATCATGAATAAAATTTGATCTGATTGAAAACTTTGGTTCCTCTGTTTGTCTGATACTTTCCTTTTAATCATCATCATACTGTACACATTGTAGTTTGAAGACTCTATTTATTATGACTGATAGAATAGAACTGTGAAGGGAGAAATCGCCTTCTCGCGGAGCTTGAATGTCTTTGAGTGATACCATGCTGAAAGATATCTTATTGCATCTCAAAGGAAGCTCCTCCTTAGGTAAAATTACATCTTATACAAAAAAGTTTGAAAGTTTGGGATTTATCATCCTCATGCTTCATAACTGACAAAGTATTTGGTGTTGTCTTATAAGATGGATCTTTTAAAGGGATTTTTTGACCAACGAAATCGAACTGACTATGAAAAAATTATATCAGAACTAGATAAATAAGAAAAATGTAATAGACCTCCACCGTTGTCGAGTCTAGAAACATTTATGTGATTAGTATTTTAGTACCTTACACGTAATTGCGCAACAAAATAAAGGGGGATTTTGAAAAGAATTATATATAGCTTCTTCGGACGGGATATAAAGATCTACTTTACACACGCGTCCTACGGATAAGGTACAAATAAGTACGCAGTGAAAATTATAGTTGTGTGCAAGAATAGAAGAAAAATGAGAGAGGCAGGACAATGAAAAGTGCCCTTACATGTTCACTTCGTCTATTTTTGTTTGTTTCTCAGGTCACACTAACTAAGATTCATATCAGCTCGCCCTTAGTGGCCACGTAATCATGCAAACATAACTACACTCATTGCACATCGATTATAGGGTCATTACTGCATCAGGATTCAACATTAACTGTTTGTCTGCGGGTGGCCCGAAAGAAAGACATGTAGTGACCAGAAATAAAAGCGAAGGCAAATCAAAGGTAACAATCCATTTTGAATGTTAGTTGCTCCGATCACAAAAAGGAAAATTTGGTTGCCCAACACCAATTTTCAGTTGTCCCAGGTCACCGGGCCATCGCAATGTTGAGCCCTGGCTATATTATGATGTTTTTATTTATTACACAATGGATATGCAAAAGTGCAGTGTAGCATTTTTGTTGCGGCATAGAGAATTAATGTCATCTCCGAGAACTAAAGGCTGAGCAGGCCTATACAGTATGCCCCCCCCCCCAAAAAAAAAAAAAAAAAAATACAATCGGATTCCCGCATTGGTAACTTCCAATATGACTAAACTGTTTGAATGCTATTTCAGGGTCTTAAAATATAACATCTTAGCTATATTTTGAAGAAAAGCCCATTAAATTTGGTTAAGTGGTCACGGAGAAATGTGGATCGTTGTAAAACATGGGTCTGATTCTTCCAAGTTTAGCACTTGGATGCTCTTGGAAGTGAATGATCAGAACTTGGAGAGAAGGGATTTCTGACAAACTCTACAAAAATCCTCATTCTCTTTGAGCACTGAACCAAATTTGACGGGGTTTAGTGTAAGATGTGGGTAATAAGTTATAGTTTCATACCCTGAAATTGTATTTGGATTAATTCACTATTTTTAAAGTTATCGTTGAGGATGGTGCCGTTGTATTTTTTTTTTTTTGGGGGGGGGGGGACATACGGTATAATGTTGTCGGGAAGTCAAGGTGACGCAAGCCTTCAACGAGAAAACAATCAAATAAAATAGACACTTCTATCATACAAGCGTTTCAAATTCGAGTGCACAGAATCACCCGTGATTAAAACACAGGGAGAAAGAAAGAGAACGAGAGATTTTTCACTTTAAAATAGATTTAAAGTGAATGATGAAACAACTGTAAGAGATGTATAATGAACCTTTCACATTCTTTGAGTTGTTTTGACTTAATAAATTGGGATTATCCCTACTTTTTGTTGAGCCGTGATATTTGTCATGATGCTTGGGTATCTTGTAAGAAACTAGTTCTTCAATTCAATTCAATTCAATTCAATTCAATTCAATTCAATTCAATTCAATTCATTTCATTTCAATTCAATTCAATCCAATTAAATTTATTCAGAATTTTCTGTATTAAACATAATACATATTACAAATGAAATTGTCATTTTTCCGAAAACAATAAGGCATATTACACTCTGTACATAACTGAACATAACTGAAATTCGTGTGTACAGTGGACTGTTAAGATTGAAAAAAGAAACTAAAACACGTTGATTTGGAGGTATTCAGGAAAATGGAACAAACAATGATCTGACTGGATTTTGTTTTGAATATACCACATCATCAATTGTATAATTTTATAAGTTTTAGGTATATGTTTTAGCATTAAATAAGTTTGTTACGTAAGATTTGTTGGTACGTTTAAATTAAATGATCAGATTTAAAGTTATAACACACGAAATAGTTTTAGATATCATTGTTTAAAGTATATAAAATATATCAAGTGATATAATGCACACACTCAGACGTACTGGACCCGCTCTGTGGAATTCTTTAATAGATACAGTATGTTCTCCCATTACTATACTACCTTTAAGAAGAATCTTACATTGAAGAATACATGCACGATGATTATATACATATTGTGAGGAAAATGCTGTTATCTCTCCCCCCCCCCAAAAAAAAAAAAAAAAAATACAACACATGTAGTACAATGATAAAAGCAATGTTGATATTGTCTTTGGATACAGGCAATGTGTTGATAATTATCTCAAAATTGTTGACGTTGAACATTGGAATGTGAATAAAATTCAGAGAAGTACAAAACAACAAAATTTAGGCTTTTTACACAAAATGAATATCATAGTAAAGAAGATTTTATTGAAGAATATGTGTAGTAAATAATGAACAGTGATGATAGAAGACTAGCAGGATGCACACGTAAATGACAATGTGTAGACGCTAGCTAGGCTACATAGACAATTGCACAGCGTATGTCGTAGTTACCGTATCACAGAATGTCAACAGACGAATTCAGAATTTATGACATAGGTTTTGGCTCTTGTAGATCTTTTTGGTAGACAAGATTGGATTTTGGAAGAACCTTATGTTATTTGAATGTTTTCACAAGTATAAAATGAGACTATGTGGTTTTACTGGCAAGTCTAAAATCAACCGGCAACGGTGAAACCCGTGTGCTAATTATAGCTCAGTCAGAAAACATAAAATAGTACATGTGGGACTGAGGTAAGATCGAGTGTATTCACGTACGTGAAATGGCATTAAGAAATGTGTAATTTCACTGCTTACCTTTTATACTGAAGAGAAATAAGTTGGTGAATAGCCAGAATTCGTTTTGGGAGTGTAATGTCCAAAGATGAGAGTGTAATTTTTGTTGTATCCAGGTTAATTCCCCGGCGAACAATGGTCGCTGCAGTGTACTTCCCAATTGAATTTACCGCTGTGCGTGACGTAAAAACTTTTAGCCAATCAGTGTTCACAGGCGTATTGTCTGCACTTTAGGACTCCGGGTCAAGGGGTATAAAAGGGGGCCCGGGAAGCTTGAAATTTTACCCTGGCTGAGAATTTCGTTGATGATCTTGACCCTGTACATCCTTGATGTCTTGTTGATGCTACATTTGTGATCTGATAAAGTCTGAGGCTATAAAGTTAGAGCAATCGTAAGTCTAAAATTCTCTAAGTCCCTAAATTGTTGTTAGCATTGTTAGAATATAAACTGAGATATGAGGATATAAACAAATACTTAGAAAATATTAGTGATGGTCTTCCTAGTTAGGGAAATTGGAAACAATTTTATTAAGAAGATGGATAGCAAATTTAGGGCTTCTTTCCCAGTGACTTAGGCGAAAATAACTCTGCTTCTCAATAGAGTAGGGACAAGTATGGAGTATCAATTGTTTGAGAATGTATTTATTTCTTACATGCTCACAGTCTCTTAGGCAAATTTATTAAGAGAGGATGTTATTTTTCTTTGCTAAACAGAGAGATGGCGATGATGCAATGCAGGGTCTGGGACCCTGGGATAGGGGGTCATGAACGATGTCTCCTAGGATAGACTCAGTCTAATTATTGTTGTTACCCAAGTTGTTATCCAGTTTGTTGCTAGAATTTTACCCAGATTGGCAACTAAGTGTTTGGAATTTAAACTGTGTTAGGATTCTAGTTGGTGTCGTCTAGAATCTAACTGTTAGTTCTGCTTTTGTATGAGACACTTGTTGAGACTTAGTCATTCTAAGAGAAGTGTGACTTAAAATTTTTTTTGACAGTGTCAGCACTTAGACATTTTTCAAGGGAAGTGTGAACTTAGAATATTTTACGGTGTCACTAGTCAGCACTTAGTCATTCACAGAGAAGTGTGACTTAGAAATTTTTGACAGTGTCAGCACTTAGAAATTTTTCAGAGAAGTGTGACTTAGAAATTTTTGACAGTGTCAGCACTTAGAAATTTTTAAGAGAAGTGTGACTTAGAAATTTTTGACAGTGCTAGCACTTAGAACTATCTATTTTCAAGGGAAGTGTGAACTTAGAATATTTTATGATGATAATGTGATGTGCAGTGGATTGTAGTTTAACATCTTATGAAGACATGAGGTGGTATGGTAGGGGTCCAACCCACCGACCGGGTCCATAACGACCGGCCGCGCATTATAATGGCATTGCGCGTACAGAAAGAAAATGTACGCATGGGACTACGCGCAACGGTGTTCGATTCTTCACTGGGCTACGCTACCGAGTAAAATGTGGCGAAAACAACTAAGTATTCCCTCTAAATTACCGAAATTTAGCAAAATCGAATAAGGTTTATCGTGTAACTACATATAACTAGGCCTACCTTTGCTGACTCGTTGTTAGATGTAGAGGCGTATCCTTCCGTAATAAATTTGACGATTTTGACCGCAAAATTGTCACCGCCGCTTGTACGATCGTGCACAGTACGTTACACACACACATGACATAAACATTTTGTCGCCCGCTTGCGCTACGACCGTACGAGTTGATGCAGAAACGAGAAATGAATACCGTGAAAAAACAAACCGACTCATCTAATTTATTTCAATTACGATGAAAAGTTTCCTAATGAAAATCAAGTCAAATTCATCAAACAGTCCTTCAAAAGTAATATCGAAGGATTCAAAATATATTCAAATATTATTGGGGAAAAAATTACGACTAGAAAAAAACAGCAGCTTGTCGAAAAAACGCGTTTAAGTACGCTTTATACGTATTGTCAATAGAGGGCGGGGTGGTCGGTCGATATGAGCCGGGCAACTGAGTGCGGAAAAAATGACACCCCACGCGTTCGAAGCCGCCATCTAGAGCGCGTACCTCAGATCGCATTTTCAGTGCGCGCTTGTGAATCCGGAGTATTTTCTCCACACGTGAGTAAAATTTCAGGCAAATTGTGAGATTTTTCACGTTTCTATTGATAGAAAAACGTTAGGTGTCCGATATTATGGACACCCAACCATACCATGGTAACGTTAGTGCTCTTTGCATTTGAATACCGAATAGGTTACACAGATATAGGTGTAGGTTGTGATGAGTGTTGGGCAGATTCCCCTTCCCCTTTCCCCTTCCCCCCCCCCCCCCTTTCCCTTTCATTCCCTGATGAGGCGAAAGACTGACGGCAGATTCTACAGCTTGATGAGTGACGTGTTACCATGCCAAACCAGCAGTTGTGATGTTTGCAGTGTCAGAGACTGGGTTCGAGATGAAAGACAAGTTTGATGCTTTAGCTGAAGGTTGAGTCTCGATGATGCTGAAACTACAAGGGCTTAGTTGCAATCTGGCAATTGATGTCCTACTCCTAGCGTGATGTGGTCATGGCAAGCTGCTGTTCTTTCCTCTTCCCCCCCCCCCCTCTTTTTCCCTCCTTGCGTTTCTGTCCTTTCACTCATTACTTTTAATAAATTTAACAAGTGTCAAAATCGAGTGTGTCTAGGGCAGGCCTGACTAGTGCACAGTAACGGTCGAGGTGCTGATTTAGTGTCAGAAGATAGTTATTTGAAAGCGGTGTTTGTGTCCCACCAGTGATAGGTAGGAGTGTGACCCACTTGATGTCTATGCTATCACCGAGTACCGGGCAGTGAGATACCTAGGTTGCAGGGTCTGACACCGACAGAGTGAGTGCAGAACTTGCAAGGAACTGTTGACAGGGCCTAGAAATGTATCTGTGGAGTGTGTGCTGGTTAAAATCCCGGCGGGGTGAGATCCGGATAGTGTCATGAGACTAGTGGAAAGACGCGTGTTATTTATTCTTGTTGTTTGCGTATTTTATTGAGCCGTGCTTTATAAAGGAGAAAACCAAGGAAGACTGCTTGCAGTCAAGATTTGGAGACAAATGCCAGGAACAGAGCTAAGTAACATCTAGAATGGAGGACCGGTAATTCAATTTCAGTTAAAGACACTATAAGTATAAGCAAAACTTGATAAAATCTAAGTTCACACTGAGTGTAGCGTTAATAATACTTAGAAACTGAAGGTGATTTAGTAAGTTAGTATGTAAGTAAAGAAATGCACTCATACTTCTCCTAAAAGGTAACAATATAAGAATTGGGGCACAGAGTATAAGTATCAATACTAGGTCTTCTAAAATGGAAACAATCCGTGTGTAAATGTTTGAACTGTACAATACTGTAAAGTGTACAGACCGTCAGAGTATTACATGTAACCACACTTTGCGACAATGTACATAGAAGTTTGGAATTAAACGTTCAGTGTTGTTGTGAATTCAATTCCTGCTTGTACAGACTAAGTTACGAAGAAAGTCAAGTGTTGTGTGACGAATGACTGCAAGTCTGTTTAGTGATCTGTGGTTGCAGTTGTGATAGTGAAGTAATCTAAGAGTAGCAGTAGAATAAGACCATCATCCCACGACCGCGTCCATATACTGTGGACAAACGAACCCGTCATCGACGCTCGAGCCAGTTTAAGTAATCAGTTTGATAAGAACTTTGTGACTGAGAGAGAAGGAATTACTAGTAGTTAGAATACACTGTAGGAATGCCAGAATGTGGGTGCCGCAATTTACAAGTGAAATGTACATGACAGTTAGGCCTGTTGAACTTACGCTCGAGAGTGGTCGAGAATGCTTAGCATGCCAGTCTGACTGTGTGTGTGCTGGAAACACGTGTGGAGAAATTGTCGCTGTATGGAGTGTTGTGGTGCAATGACTGAAACGTGCACAGCTGACTCGTGGTATTTAAATATCAACACTAGCTATTCTGACAGTCACGATTATGCACAAAAACACTAAATATCGAATTATCAACTCACCTATATTATGCTGAATGCTTGAATGATGAGATTGTTAGAAACTTGGCATAGAAGTCTTGTTGAAACAGGAGATTTTAGTGCAAAATCACGAGACTCACTGTATTCGAGTGCTAGTAGTAATGGCTTAGTAGGACTGTTTGGCGGTCAAGTCAGTTATCTCATTTGCATGTACGCACTTTCAACCAATTGCACATACAGTGTGATAGTGGCATTCAGGGTCGATTAGGCACTTATAAAAGGAGCTTTCTGATTGGTCAGTGTTTGTCATGAATAGATTCTAGTTAATCTCCCTCTCTCTCTGTAGTTCTGCTGACAATAAGAAAGTTATGTTGTTGGCAAGGCGTGGTTTACCTGAACAAACCTGGTGGCAGCATTACCTTCGAATGAGTGATAGTTGATGAGATTTGATTGATTGAGCTACCGTTACGGAGATCTAGCCTTGTTACTGTTTGGTGGCAGATAAGACAAATCTTTTAAGATCGCCACCCCAAATTGGTACATGGTCACGATCAAATACCGTTACATATTTTTGGTGGCAGCGGTGGGATGGTCACGCTGCACTAGGTGAGATTAAAATTTTTGTAAGCGGTGGGATGGTCACGTATACTTTCAGAAGTTAAAATTTTTGTAAGCGGTGGGATGGTCACGTATACTTTCAGAAGTTAAAATTTTTGTAAGTGGTGGGATGGTCACGCTGCACTAGTTGAGAAATAAATTTTTTTTTGCAAGTGGTGGGATGGTCACGTTACTTTTAGAAATAAATTTTCTGTGAGCGGTCTGATGGTCTATTGTATAGGTCTAAGTCAGGCATTTAGTCAGTGAATTTTTGTACCAGGACAGTAGAATAAAATTTGTTGGTGTGGTTACAAAGAGGTTGCTAGTTTTGGAAATAGTACTTAGGCTTATAGCACTAACAAATACTTAGTGGTTAGAAGTGAAGTACAGAATATGAGGTGATTGTGCTATCTTGGACACTGGTATTTCATGACAAATCATTGGAGTTTTGGAGAACTTATGCCGTTGTGGAGATAAGGCAATGTAGTGACGTTGAAGTTGTGAGTTAGTAGTAGGTGAACGGCAGGGAGCTGTGAGACCTAAGATAGTGATGTGAAGAAGTTACAGTGACGTTGGTGGTGAAGTTTGAGGTTAGGACAGCTGGTCTGTCGAGAGGCTCATGTAGTATACCTGTGTTCTAAAATAGACTGAAAATTGTGAGTACTAGGTAATAAAGTACTGTTTTTCAATTTGGTTGGGAGTGTAGGAGAGTATGAGAGCATATTATAGCGTATTAATACATTTAAGATAGTTGAGTATCAGTAAAAATGCACACTTCTACCTTAGTGTAAGTTACAACTCTATTCACGAACTGGTTAGTTAGAGTTAAAGTGAAAGAGTAGTACATAGGTGACTAGTTGCGTAGGGGAGCTTGCTCCTGATTGTTTGTAAGAGACACGTTCACAAACCCCATTTCTACGCTAAAAATAAAAAGGCGGTCATGACTGAAGCTAGTCCAGTGAGTCCTGTGACGATGACAGAGGGTACTGGTGGGGGTGATGATGTAGTCACTAGAAGTTGGGCTGTTGATGGTACGGATCCAGAGATAGCTGTCAGAATGAATGAGTATGGTGATAGCATCCCGCCAAGACGACGACGTGAATATACCGCTAGTCAGTTTGATGCCAACCCCCGATATGTTGCGAGTGATGTCCCAACTGAAGTGATGATGCGAACCGCAGATGTACATCGCAAGGATGTCATTCCCGACAAGTTCAGTGGCAAGATGCCGTGGGCTGATTATCGCCGTCATTTTGAGGTTTGCAAAGAGTTGAATTCGTGGACTGACTCTGAGGCTGGGCAGTATTTGGCGACTCGTTTGCAGGGACCTGCTTTGAAGGTGTTGTCGAATTTGCCTCCTGGTGCACCCATTTCTTACAAGGACTTAGTGAAGCACTTGGAACATAGATTTGGTCCAGGGGAGCATGCTGAAAATTTCTTGATGGAACTTAGAATGAGGCGTCGTGGGAAAGATGAGACTCTGCAAGAACTCGGCCAAGCCATCCGTGATTTGACTGCCTTAGCTTACCCCGAACTGAGTAATGATGCACGTGAGAGATTGGCGCGTGGACATTTCTCAGAAGCAATTGATGACTCAGAGATTCGTAGTGGCATATTCCGTGCGCATGCAACGACTTTAGATGAGGCAATCCGTGCAGGGCTCGCGACAGAATCCTTTTTGAAGGTAGAGAAAGCTCGCGAGAGATGTAGGCCAACTCGACACGTCAGGACAGTGGAGAACCAGGTCCAGGCTGCACCTGTGAATGACAAAATGAGACATGAAATTGATGAGCTGAAATCTACTCTCAAACAGTTGACTGAAGTGTTGAGACAGAGTGATGTGAGACCAAAGATTGATAGATCTACTGTCACATGTTTTGCTTGTCAGCAGGTTGGACACTTTAGTAGGGAGTGCCCAAATCGTGGAGCTCAGCAGGGAAACGACAGGAGGCCTTCCCTGTTGGCCAGGGGACGGCCCAACTACCAGCGATCAGGCCCACACAACTAGATGATGAACAGCAGAGTAACAGAACTAGAATTTGCACTATCAGTGATGTCAGTTACACTATGTACATTCCCGTGATGATTGATGACAGACAGTTGCATTTCTTAATTGACACTGGAGCAACAATTTCATTAATTTCTCATGATGTAGTCAGCACAATGCATCAAGCAAATATGTGTCGTTCTGCAGTACAGCTTTCTCAGGCAAATGGATCTGCAATTAGAGTGTATGGAGAGATTGAAGTAGAGATGAAGATTGGAAGTAGAGTACATGAAGTTGAGTTAGTGGTAGCAGATATTGAGCAAGATGGAATTTTGGGGATGGATTTTCTCCAATGCACCAATGCGAGAATAAACTGTGAAGAGGAGTTAGTTGTGATAGACAATGAGGTCATTTCCTGTGCCAGTATGAGTGATGAACGAAGCCGTGTTCAGAGAGTTGAAGTTAGTGCTGATGAACCGATTGATGATGTACCCAAACACCTGACAGACTTGTATAGCGAAGCAACAGCCAACATCGATGAGCGACAGCATGCCAAAATAGCCGAGATGTTAGCTGAGTATGGAGACGTATTTGCAAGAGGAGACAATGACATAGGTCGAACTACGATGATGTATCACTCCATTCACACGACATGTAATGCACCACTACGACAAGGGCCAAGACGTCCGCCTATGGGTCTGAAAGATGAAATCGACAAACAAGTGAAAGAAATGTTAGAACGAGGCATAATCAAGCCATCATGCAGCCCGTGGTCTTCCCCTGTTGTACTTGCATGTGGATAAGAAAGACGGCACCAAGAGGTTTTGTGTAGATTATCGCCTACTCAACAAACACACTGTGAAAGACTCGTTTCCCCTTCCAAGAATAGATGAGTCGATTGATGCTCTTGATGGTGCAAAGTATTTCTGCACACTAGACTTAGCCTCTGGTTACTGGCAGGTTCCCCTTGATGATGATGCAAAGTTGAAGTCGGCTTTTGTCGTGCCTGGAGGTCTGTACCAATTTGAAGTGATGCCTTTTGGGTTATCAAATGCACCGTCTACTTTTGAGAGATTGATGGAAACTGTGCTGGCAGGACTTCATTGGAAGATACTACTCATTTACTTGGATGATGTTATTGTATTCGGCTCATCAGTGGAGGAGGTGATTGACAGACTCAAACTCGTTCTAGATCGTCTGAGGAGTGCTAACTTGAAGTTGAAACCCAAGAAATGTCACCTGTTCAAGAGAGAAGTCCTCTACCTCGGTCACATTGTGTCTGACAACGGAGTACGCACAGATCCTGAGAAGATAGAATCAATCAAATCGTGGCCTACACCTGCTAACACAACTGATGTCAGAAGTTTTCTCGGCCTGGCGTCATATTATCGCAGGTACATTAAGGACTTTGCTGAAATTGCAAGACCACTTCATGTCCTCACTCAGAAAGAGAAGAAATTTGACTGGAGCTCAGAGTGTGAGACGGCATTCCAGACTTTGAAGGAGAAGTTAACAACCTCCCCAATTCTAGCCTACCCAAGAGAAGGAGTACCATTTCTTATGGACACTGATGCAAGCAAGTATGCTATCGGGGCTGTGTTATCACAAGCACAAGATGGGCATGAGAGAGTCATAGCCTATGCAAGTCGCACTTTGAATCGAGCAGAACAAAACTATTGCGTGACGAGACGAGAGCTGTTAGCGATTGTTCACTTTCTGAAGCACTTTCGTCATTATCTCTACGGTCAAGAAGTCCAAGTTCGAACAGATCATGGCGCACTGACATGGTTACTCAATTTCAAGAATCCTGAAGGTCAGCTAGCTAGATGGTTAGAGATAGTTACTCAGTATCGTCTTACCTTGGTTCATCGCGCTGGAAGAGTTCACATGAATGCTGACGGATTGTCAAGACGCCCTTGTTCCCAGTGCGGCCGCCTAAATGATGCCTGTGTAGGAAACAGAGACAGTGAATTAGATACTGATGACTAAGCGTGTCGAGTAGTTAATTGAAATGGTGGAGTAAACTACGAAGTTATTGAAGTTTCAGACATTTGAATTTTAGTGTTGTTGTTGTTGTTGTTTCTTACTTAGGTACAAGTTATTCATGGATGATGGCTGAGAATACAGCTTTTGATGTAGATGAGTTGACAGAGAGAGTTGCTGCAATTACTTTGCTTCCCTCTGTGACGTTTGAGAGAATTAGACGAGCACAGCAGCAAGATGCTGACATCAAATATTTGTTGAGATGGAAAGAAACAAATGATGTGAAGCCAGAATGGAAAGAAGTGTGTGCCCTTTCCTCTGCAGTGAAAACCTATTGGGTGAACTGGGATTTACTGGCAGTGCGAGATGGGGTACTGATGAGAAAATGGGAGTCTGTTGATGGTAGTGATGTGACTTGGAAACTTGTTCTCCCTCGTACACTACGACCAGAGATTTTGATGGAATTGCATAATTCTCCAACAGCTGGACACTTAGGGGTACATAAGTTGCTTCACAAAGTACAGCAGAGGTATTATTGGGTAGGACTTGCAAGTGATGTGAGGTCGTGGGTGAGAAAATGCAACACTTGTGCCATGATGAAGAATCCGCCCAAGAGACTTCTTGCCCCTTTGCAGCAATATGGAGTTGGAGCCCCATTAGAGCGTGTTGCCATGGATATCATGGGACCCCTACCTAAGACTGATAGAGGGAATGTCTATGTGCTTGTCATCGGAGATTACTTTACTAAATGGATTGAAGCCTTTGCCATTCCTAATCAAGAAGCTGTGACGGTTGCTAAGGTCTTTGTTGAGGAATTCATTTGTCGATTTGGGATACCCAAAGAGTTACACACTGACCAGGGACGCAACTTTGAGTCCACACTGATGAAGGAAGTGTGTAAGTTGTTAGGAGTGAAGAAAACTCGAACTTGTCCTTACCACCCTAAGGGAGACGGCTTCGTTGAGCGATTCAACCGCACTTTGACGACTACACTAGCTGCATCACTTGACCCTGATCGTCATCAGAGAGACTGGGATGAGAGGATACCATTCGCTATGATGGCCTATCGAACGTCAATCCAATCGTCGACTGGTGAAACTCCCTCTATGATGATGTTGGGAAGGGAAACTACTCTTCCGGTAGATTTGACGATAGAATCACCAACACCTGATGATGAAAATGACAAAGATGATTATGCATACAGGTTAAGATGTTCGCTACAAGATGCACATGAGAATGCGAGATCAAAACTGAAGTTAGCAGCTTCTAAGCAGAAACAGATGTATGACAGAAACACTGTGATGCGTACATTCAAGAAGGGTGACTGGGTTTGGTTGCAAAGTATCCAGAAGAGAAGAGGTCTATCACCTAAGTTGATGATGAAGTGGCTGGGTCCGTACCTTGTAACCAGTAAACTGTCTGAAGTAGTGTATTGTATCCAACAGTCACAGAGGACCGCACCAAAAGTGGTACACGTTAACAGACTTAAGATCTATGATGGTCCCCCCCCGCAAGAATTGGCTTGATGAGACTGTGAGACGCAATCCCCATAGAGTTAGACTGCCTCCACTAAGATTTAGAAAGAATGATGAGTAAATGACTAACCAGATCATATTTGTTTTGTTTCTACCCACCTGATTGCTCACAGATGAAGTGCCGTTTCTGTTCATCATACTACAACACGTGGGAGGTGTATCGCCAACATCTCAATAATCACCATGAGACAACCATAACGGGCAGATGTAGGATCTGTGGGAGGGAGGTCGAGAATCAGCGAGCGCTCGATCTCCACCATGGAACACACCATCCCCATCGAAGGCTGCCCACCATCCAGTATGGTGTCGCTAGCGAGACGTATCGCAAAAACTGGATGAAGAATAGGTCCCAGGTCGAGTTGAGGGGGGAGCGGATAACAAAGAAGGAAAGGCGAGACAAGGAAGAGAAGAAGGAAAGGAGAGACAAGGAAGAGAAGAAGGAGGAAAGGAGAGACAAGGAAGAGAAGAAGGAAAGGAGAGACAAAGAAGAGAAGATGGAGGAAAGGAGAGACAAGGAAGAGAAGAAGGAAAGGAGAGACAAAGAAGAGAAGAAGGAGGAAAGGAGAGACGAGGAAGAGAAGGAGGAGCTAAGCAAGGGAAATGAAGAAAAAGTAACAACGGTTGAAGTGGAAGATGAAGGCGAGTGGGAGGAGATCTTCAGTGATGGTGACTCCAGTGATGAGGGCAGCAGCCACGACGACTCTGACAGCGACTCTGGCAGCAACTGTAGTGATGACGATTGCAGCGTTAAGAATGATGACGACGCTGGCAGCAACTGTAGTGATGACGATGGAAGTGCTAAGAATGATGACGACGCTGGCGGCAACTCTAGCGATGACGATGGCAACGTTGAGAATGGAGACAGCACCCCAGCAAAGCCCAGTACAGAGACATCGAGGAAGCGCACTATTGATCTGCGGGACGACAGCGATGATGAACTAACCATTCTTCTGAAAAAGCCGTGTGTGGGGATCCGCGTAATCACTCGCATCGAAATCAGGAGCAAGGTTTATGTGACAGCACATGGACAGACCCGGCTCCTGAGAGAGACAGTGGATATTGTTCACCCAGAATCAGACCTGTGTGAAGTGAAAGAAGAATAGAGTGTGATATGAACTGTATATAGTTACTGTTGTTGTTGTAAATAAGTGTAGATATATGAGATGTAACATATGTCATATATTGGTGTTGTAGGATATGAGTAGGAACTTTATTAATTCTGCTCATTCAGGAAGATATTAAAAGTTATAATTTGGATCTGTAGGTGGTGGTAATAATCACTGGGACAGTGATTGTCGAGGAGGGGGATAGTGTGAGGAAAATGCTGTTATCTCCCCCCCCCCCCCAAAAAAAAAAAAAAAAAAAAATACAACACATGTAGTACAATGATAAAAGCAATGTTGATATTGTCTTTGGATACAGGCAATGTGTTGATAATTATCTCAAAATTGTTGACGTTGAACATTGGAATGTGAATAAAATTCAGAGAAGTACAAAACAACAAAATTTAGGCTTTTTACACAAAATGAATATCATAGTAAAGAAGATTTTATTGAAGAATATGTGTAGTAAATAATGAACAGTGATGATAGAAGACTAGCAGGATGCACACGTAAATGACAATGTGTAGACGCTAGCTAGGCTACATAGACAATTGCACAGCGTATGTCGTAGTTACCGTATCACAGAATGTCAACAGACGAATTCAGAATTTATGACATAGGTTTTGGCTCTTGTAGATCTTTTTGGTAGACAAGATTGGATTTTGGAAGAACCTTATGTTATTTGAATGTTTTCACAAGTATAAAATGAGACTATGTGGTTTTACTGGCAAGTCTAAAATCAACCGGCAACGGTGAAACCCGTGTGCTAATTATAGCTCAGTCAGAAAACATAAAATAGTACATGTGGGACTGAGGTAAGATCGAGTGTATTCACGTACGTGAAATGGCATTAAGAAATGTGTAATTTCACTGCTTACCTTTTATACTGAAGAGAAATAAGTTGGTGAATAGCCAGAATTCGTTTTGGGAGTGTAATGTCCAAAGATGAGAGTGTAATTTTTGTTGTATCCAGGTTAATTCCCCGGCGAACAATGGTCGCTGCAGTGTACTTCCCAATTGAATTTACCGCTGTGCGTGACGTAAAAACTTTTAGCCAATCAGTGTTCACAGGCGTATTGTCTGCACTTTAGGACTCCGGGTCAAGGGGTATAAAAGGGGGCCCGGGAAGCTTGAAATTTTACCCTGGCTGAGAATTTCGTTGATGATCTTGACCCTGTACATCCTTGATGTCTTGTTGATGCTACATTTGTGATCTGATAAAGTCTGAGGCTATAAAGTTAGAGCAATCGTAAGTCTAAAATTCTCTAAGTCCCTAAATTGTTGTTAGCATTGTTAGAATATAAACTGAGATATGAGGATATAAACAAATACTTAGAAAATATTAGTGATGGTCTTCCTAGTTAGGGAAATTGGAAACAATTTTATTAAGAAGATGGATAGCAAATTTAGGGCTTCTTTCCCAGTGACTTAGGCGAAAATAACTCTGCTTCTCAATAGAGTAGGGACAAGTATGGAGTATCAATTGTTTGAGAATGTATTTATTTCTTACATGCTCACAGTCTCTTAGGCAAATTTATTAAGAGAGGATGTTATTTTTCTTTGCTAAACAGAGAGATGGCGATGATGCAATGCAGGGTCTGGGACCCTGGGATAGGGGGTCATGAACGATGTCTCCTAGGATAGACTCAGTCTAATTATTGTTGTTACCCAAGTTGTTATCCAGTTTGTTGCTAGAATTTTACCCAGATTGGCAACTAAGTGTTTGGAATTTAAACTGTGTTAGGATTCTAGTTGGTGTCGTCTAGAATCTAACTGTTAGTTCTGCTTTTGTATGAGACACTTGTTGAGACTTAGTCATTCTAAGAGAAGTGTGACTTAAAATTTTTTTTGACAGTGTCAGCACTTAGACATTTTTCAAGGGAAGTGTGAACTTAGAATATTTTACGGTGTCACTAGTCAGCACTTAGTCATTCACAGAGAAGTGTGACTTAGAAATTTTTGACAGTGTCAGCACTTAGAAATTTTTCAGAGAAGTGTGACTTAGAAATTTTTGACAGTGTCAGCACTTAGAAATTTTTAAGAGAAGTGTGACTTAGAAATTTTTGACAGTGCTAGCACTTAGAACTATCTATTTTCAAGGGAAGTGTGAACTTAGAATATTTTATGATGATAATGTGATGTGCAGTGGATTGTAGTTTAACATCTTATGAAGACATGAGGTGGTACCATGGTAACGTTAGTGCTCTTTGCATTTGAATACCGAATAGGTTACACAGATATAGGTGTAGGTTGTGATGAGTGTTGGGCAGATTCCCCTTCCCCTTTCCCCTTCCCCCCCCCCCCCCTTTCCCTTTCATTCCCTGATGAGGCGAAAGACTGACGGCAGATTCTACAGCTTGATGAGTGACGTGTTACCATGCCAAACCAGCAGTTGTGATGTTTGCAGTGTCAGAGACTGGGTTCGAGATGAAAGACAAGTTTGATGCTTTAGCTGAAGGTTGAGTCTCGATGATGCTGAAACTACAAGGGCTTAGTTGCAATCTGGCAATTGATGTCCTACTCCTAGCGTGATGTGGTCATGGCAAGCTGCTGTTCTTTCCTCTTCCCCCCCCCCTCTTTTTCCCTCCTTGCGTTTCTGTCCTTTCACTCATTACTTTTAATAAATTTAACAAGTGTCAAAATCGAGTGTGTCTAGGGCAGGCCTGACTAGTGCACAGTAACGGTCGAGGTGCTGATTTAGTGTCAGAAGATAGTTATTTGAAAGCGGTGTTTGTGTCCCACCAGTGATAGGTAGGAGTGTGACCCACTTGATGTCTATGCTATCACCGAGTACCGGGCAGTGAGATACCTAGGTTGCAGGGTCTGACACCGACAGAGTGAGTGCAGAACTTGCAAGGAACTGTTGACAGGGCCTAGAAATGTATCTGTGGAGTGTGTGCTGGTTAAAATCCCGGCGGGGTGAGATCCGGATAGTGTCATGAGACTAGTGGAAAGACGCGTGTTATTTATTCTTGTTGTTTGCGTATTTTATTGAGCCGTGCTTTATAAAGGAGAAAACCAAGGAAGACTGCTTGCAGTCAAGATTTGGAGACAAATGCCAGGAACAGAGCTAAGTAACATCTAGAATGGAGGACCGGTAATTCAATTTCAGTTAAAGACACTATAAGTATAAGCAAAACTTGATAAAATCTAAGTTCACACTGAGTGTAGCGTTAATAATACTTAGAAACTGAAGGTGATTTAGTAAGTTAGTATGTAAGTAAAGAAATGCACTCATACTTCTCCTAAAAGGTAACAATATAAGAATTGGGGCACAGAGTATAAGTATCAATACTAGGTCTTCTAAAATGGAAACAATCCGTGTGTAAATGTTTGAACTGTACAATACTGTAAAGTGTACAGACCGTCAGAGTATTACATGTAACCACACTTTGCGACAATGTACATAGAAGTTTGGAATTAAACGTTCAGTGTTGTTGTGAATTCAATTCCTGCTTGTACAGACTAAGTTACGAAGAAAGTCAAGTGTTGTGTGACGAATGACTGCAAGTCTGTTTAGTGATCTGTGGTTGCAGTTGTGATAGTGAAGTAATCTAAGAGTAGCAGTAGAATAAGACCATCATCCCACGACCGCGTCCATATACTGTGGACAAACGAACCCGTCATCGACGCTCGAGCCAGTTTAAGTAATCAGTTTGATAAGAACTTTGTGACTGAGAGAGAAGGAATTACTAGTAGTTAGAATACACTGTAGGAATGCCAGAATGTGGGTGCCGCAATTTACAAGTGAAATGTACATGACAGTTAGGCCTGTTGAACTTACGCTCGAGAGTGGTCGAGAATGCTTAGCATGCCAGTCTGACTGTGTGTGTGCTGGAAACACGTGTGGAGAAATTGTCGCTGTATGGAGTGTTGTGGTGCAATGACTGAAACGTGCACAGCTGACTCGTGGTATTTAAATATCAACACTAGCTATTCTGACAGTCACGATTATGCACAAAAACACTAAATATCGAATTATCAACTCACCTATATTATGCTGAATGCTTGAATGATGAGATTGTTAGAAACTTGGCATAGAAGTCTTGTTGAAACAGGAGATTTTAGTGCAAAATCACGAGACTCACTGTATTCGAGTGCTAGTAGTAATGGCTTAGTAGGACTGTTTGGCGGTCAAGTCAGTTATCTCATTTGCATGTACGCACTTTCAACCAATTGCACATACAGTGTGATAGTGGCATTCAGGGTCGATTAGGCACTTATAAAAGGAGCTTTCTGATTGGTCAGTGTTTGTCATGAATAGATTCTAGTTAATCTCCCTCTCTCTCTGTAGTTCTGCTGACAATAAGAAAGTTATGTTGTTGGCAAGGCGTGGTTTACCTGAACAAACCTGGTGGCAGCATTACCTTCGAATGAGTGATAGTTGATGAGATTTGATTGATTGAGCTACCGTTACGGAGATCTAGCCTTGTTACTGTTTGGTGGCAGATAAGACAAATCTTTTAAGATCGCCACCCCAAATTGGTACATGGTCACGATCAAATACCGTTACAATATATATGCATTGTTTTTATTCTCTGTTGGTTTTAGATACAACATGTATCATGATTAATCACTATATCATCAAATTCCAGCATCAAAATGTATTTCTGTTTTGTTATATTTTCATTTTTCGTTTTGTGACTGCAAAACAATATCGCTTCACCTTCTTTTTGTTGGGAAGTAAAATGACAGATCTTTGTGTTGTATTTTCTATATTTCGTTTGTGATTCTACGTATTGCATGTACATGTTTGTATATTCGTTCTCTGATTTCTGTTTGTTTTCGTACAAAATGTTATGTTTTTTTATGAAACAGAATAATGTTCAGTTTCAAGTTCAGTTCAAAACAAAACACGTCGATTTGGAGCCATTCAAGCAAACCCTTTCTTTGCCGATGGGTCAAAGGTGCATAAATTTTGCACAAATTGACGGGTAATTGCTATGGCATACAAAGGGTTAATGGAGCAAACAGTGATCTGACTGGATTTCGGTACAACGTATTGTGGTATATGAATGCAGAAGGCTGTCCTCAAATAAGCAAATAGCTTGAAGATACGATAGCCTCATTCTAAAAACGCAAATGTTGAATCAACATTAAAAGGGCCGAGGAGTGACAGCATTTTTGAAGTGTTGCATCCAGCTTTTAAGATAACATTTTAAATGTTGAATCTAGCAGGAAAACCAACACTTTGAAAATGTTGTCACTCCTCTGCCCTTTTGAATGCTAATTCAACATTAATAATAGGTGTTTTTAGAATGCTGAAAAAGAAAAAAAAAAATCTTTCTTCAAAAGCATCCTAATGTATGAATTTGCTAAAAACAAAAATGCTTATGGAAAAATAACCATGCAATCAAGCGATACTACTAATACTAGTGTCGTGTAATCATTGAGATATCTGTGCACATTTTGAAATATCAAAGAAATCCTTGAAATGTTCTAGACCGAACAGAAACGAATTGCTAGTAATTTACGTATATATAATCAAACTATAGAAAACACAACTTTCTCGAAAGTAAAAGCGCTCTGAACTATTTAGTATTACCACTGGTGCTTACACGACTACGGTGCATACTGTACTGCGCCCTCAACACGTTTGTACCAAGGGTGTGTGTGTGTGTGTGTGTGTGTGTGTGTGTGTGTGTGTGTGTGTGTGTGTGTGGTGGCAGCGCAGCATGCATTCAGTGCCGTATGCATTCACAGCCATGCTTTTTCCTCGCGGGACAAGGCGTCCTAGACAACTCGACCAGGGGATAACTCGACCAGATCGAGTTGTCCATTGCAGAGTCGGGTTTGTGATAAGGAAAATGTTGACGAGCGGCCGCGGGTTGGAGCCAAAGAGGTTGTTAGAACCTCTTTGGTTGGCGAGCTTTCCCGCGTGCCCGCGTTATAGCTCTGGCTTTCAAGGGGCCTTCGATATATAAAAGTAAACTGCTTTTCAAGGAACACATCGAATAGTGAAACATTCACAGTGCTTGAAGGCGGAATATTCCCATTGGACAGTGATATTAAACCCGCTTCAGTTTGACCAAGGAGCTATTATAGCTCCTTGGTTTGACAGAGCCGCCCGGCGCAATGTTACATGCCAGAGTTTGTGTGCGACTCATGAAGACATAACTTACGTTTACGAAGTCGAGTATATGAATTTGTCAGCTGTCACTTTCAGAGGGAAAATAGTTAGGAATACCTATTCACACATGAAAATGTAGCACACAATATATTCTGTTTTGAAATACTCACATAGACCTAAATGTCAGTGCAGTAGAAAAAAAAAAAAAAGGATGGTTTTACGACCGACCGCAAACGCGAGGGAAATTCGGGAACAATTTTGAAAGTTATAGTCCGAAAATAAGGCGTAGAAATATTCTTGCCAGTCAATATGACTAACAAATAATAAATTGATAATCAACTTTCAACTTGCTGTGCAGTTTGTACAGTCTCAAATCCTGATATTAACTGATATTATTCAGAGGGACCCACATACTACAAGCTCTGTCTTTTCAGTGGGTCCCTCCATTTTTCACATTTAAAACAACGGTATACATGTATTTCGCTTTGATCACTTATGTTTCTTTCTTGCAATACAATGTATGATTACTTTAGGTCCTCAATTGTTATAATCTTTTTATTTCACTATGTTCTACTTACCTTATTTTCTGTTACAAAATGAAGTGAAACATATGTTTTTTGTTGAAAAATGAAATAAACTTTGAACTTTGAACTTTGAACTGATCATTATTTTTTTATGATTCAACCAGGAATAAGACATTGATTCACTTTCTTCCAGCAAAAATAATTTTCGGCATTTCTTTTTTGTAGACAATTAATGCAAAGCAATAATATTGTGAGGTGATGGCATCGATCATTATACCTCATCATATAATACATCATTCATATCAACTCAGAGTTCAAAAACTGTTGTGCAAAATTTCATAACTCCCATTTGCTTTTAATTAGATTTTAACCAAACATTCACTGTTGTGCAGTGTCATACTTATTGTTCTTTAGCAGGCTAAATTTCAACATAAATGCAAAACATAATCATCCCATCATCTAGAAATGCGTATTAGAAAGACGCCGGTTTACTATAGTACTCTGTAGCTGTGCCAGGATATTGAACAAATTATTTTTTCTGCAGAGACTCCAACCCAAAGCACCTTCTGATCTGGAGATTCTCCCGCCTGAAACCCCTAGCAAACGGGAGACTCCAACTTGATGTGTGCGAAGCGCGAAGTTCCTAGGGTTCTAGATGCTCTCTAAGGCTTATTTTTTCAACATACGATAGAAATAAGTAAGAAATCCCTTCCAACAGGAGACAAAGAGCCAGGGTGGGAGAAATTAAATCTCAAAAACGGGAGAACGGGAGATTTTGCAAAAATGGGTTTTCGACGGGAGATCTCCCGTCGAAAACGGGAGAGTTGGAGTCTCTGTTTCTGTCATGAGTGAGTGAAAATATCAACATGAAACATATATGGATTGTTATTGGCACTCAAAAACAGTGACCAAAATATTGTCATATATTATGCATATCAGTATCATAAACCTTGATGTGGATACTATTATGACAGTCGAAGGCGAATCTATAACCATAAACCACTGCACTCCTTGACACTCCTGTCATCATTGTTATCAACTTTGACAAAATATGTTTCCCAAACCGAATGCAGCTGCCATGGTGGCTGTCGTGTATAGAGAGAAAGCTGTTTCGTTTTCATTCTCAGGGCAGGAAAGTGTCTTTTAACACCACTTTTCTAATCTGGAAAAGTGTTATTCTAAAAAGAAAAGAAAAAAAAACCACTCACACACACAAACAAACAAAGTGGTGACAAATAGTTTGGTTCGAGTTGTCCTCCGGCATACAACAACAACAACAACAACAACAACAACAACAACCCATCAATATTAATTATGAATTATCATTAACATCAACAACAGCAACAGCAATAGCAGCAGCAGCAGCAGCAGCAACAACAACAGCAGCAGCAGCAACAGCAACAACAATAACAGCAACAACATAGGGCAACTTGAGTGGAGTCAAGTTTAGTTGTGCAGGGCTTGGGTCGGAATTTTTAGGGTCAAGTTTTTTTTAGGTCGAATTGTCTAGCCCCTCACACAGCACGCACTTGTGGCCCGCTAGTGGACAATGCAATGCAAATGAGTGGTACCGGGTGAAACTGACTGAAACGCTGAACGAAATAAAGCGGAGAAGTAGTGATCGCTGATACCAAAACTGGGACTCAATAGTGGCACACGATATGCCACTTGGGGCCACTTGCAGTGCGCAAGAAAGAATCGAGCTGGCAAGGACCTAAATTCTACTGTGGTGCTGTATTGCTGTTTTGAAACGCTTCATATTTGCTTGGTCGACCTGCTCAAAGCAAAGACACTGCCGAGTGCTAGCTGCATGCTGCAAGCACTGCACCCGCAACGCAACGCCACGCTCTTATCCACAGGCACAGCAACTGTCTGACAATAGTTAGCATACAATCGGTGAAACATGGCTCAGCCTCAGTCTCAATACGGTGGATTGGTAAGCAGCTGACAAGACTTTCATATCTATGGTTCTTTTCATGTATGTTAGATCGATACCAGAAGACTTAGAAAATATGTTAAGAACTCGACGCATTCTGCTAATTCTGTAAATTTGTAAATTTATCAATCATGTTAACGTTACCTTAGAATAAGTTAGATGTCTAGATCTAAATGGATCCGGGCTAACTCGGCCCACGGGACAACTCGTCCCACCCGTCGAGGGTGGGCCGAGTTGTCCCACCCGTTGGTATCGATAGTGATCGTGAGCGCTTGTCTGTGTTTGAGGTTATTTTGTCTTTGTGACGTCTTTTTTAACCGTAACTTTTATGGAATTGTGCTCAGTGGTTTCTGTAAAGAATATTTGCCAACTTTTGGGGGATACAACGACGTAAAAATGAAATTTCAGACGTTTTTATCGCGGTTCGCGATCCCCATAGGTTCACGTTCATTTCGCGCGGTGGGCTAACTCGGCCCAGCTAAGTTTTAGCTGTTGTTTTGTCAGTAAATCTCCGTAAAAATGTCAATTTTATCATGTATGAAGGTGTATTCAGGGTTCCTTCAACTAATTTCATCTTCGAGGGAATTTAATTTTGCACATGTTTGGTGAAATGTTGGATATTTGTTCGCATGATTTCATCTTTGCCGTATCCGCACCGCACCGGTCTCGCCACCAGCAGCTCGCTCACGCAGCACTGTAGCAGAGCTGAGCAGCGCGGCGCGGGGCTGGGCACCCGCCAGCCGCGCGAACGGCACAGAGGGAGCAGCCAGCCACACCGTAAACGTCGCTACGGATACGGGCGGTGGTTGAAATTGGAGAAAAAGGCGTCATTTGCTGCACTTCCCAATTTTCTCGCGTGAGTACTAAATTCTATGCAGTAGTCAGTTGGCATTTTCCTATCCACTGTCTTGAACTTTGAGCTGAGAGCTAGAGAGGGAGCAACTTGTTTCAACTCAACTGTGTTTTGCTGCAACGTCGCGTGAATTGGGCTGAGCTGGTGTGCTACCGCCAGCCAATGCCAAGGTGAAAGGGCAAGGGTTTCTGCTAAAGGCTGGGCATATATGGGGTTGCTTGACTCTTTTTTTTTTTCTGATTTTTTTTTTTTTTTGGTCTTTTATTTTTTTCTGATATTTTTTTTTTCCAGGATGACTCAATAATATGTATTCCAACCTCATGCAGTTTGCAGTTGTCATTTTGCTGTTTTTCTGTCTATCCCCCAGCATCAGCGTTATTATTATTATTAATGATTGATACTGAATAAAAAAAAAAAAAAAAAAAACACACACACACAACACACACATAAAATATCGATTTGGATGCATGCTGTATTATTGGCAATTATCACGTGACTCGGATGGCACTATTCGCTATGTTGGGACACTGCTCCTTAATTTACGAATATGTAGCATTTGTGAAATAATACGAGTTTTAATATGTGAAAATGTTACTTTTTTGTGTCTGAAATGATTTACTAGTACTATGGTGAAGTCTGTTTTCAAAGTGATATTTATTCAATGTACTATAAAAACAGAAATACTGTTGTTACTGCTAATGATTGACAAATTGCCCTACACGTACATCGATATAAATGTTTATGTAAATATGATGATTTATTGAGATAATTATTACATCGATGTAGGGCAATTTGTCAATCACTTGCATTAAAAAACATCTCGATGGAAGAATTTCATGAATTTGAAGAAATACTGTTATACCAGTACTGAAATGAATGGAATATATAACCTTGTAACGAAAGCAGCAGATAAAGCAATAGTAAATTACATTGTGATCGAAGTACATCTATGTAGCAACCTAAGTTATCACTTTATCATTGAATTGTCATATAGACTGCACCTTGCTACTAACAATGAATACTATTGGCCCTGAAATTAATTTTACATTAGTACATGTATGTTCTTTCTTTCTTTTACGCCCAAGTACCAGGTATTACTTCTCTGGCAGGATAGACCAGTAAACTCTGTGGTATTGAATTGCATGCAGACTTGTGCAGGATGGATACTGCAATTAGTAGTAGGGCCTGGTAGGGGAAAATATGACCAGGTAAGCTCTGAGATTGTAATGTAGTACTAGTTTTGGAACTACATTGCATTAAAGATCAAAAGTGGGATTTTTTTTTGTAACACCTATAACTTTCGACAAAGCGTAACATTTGCTAATATTTCACATTTTTTCTTACCTGCGCCTAAAATTGTATTATGATGGCCTGCTATTATGTAGGCCCACGGTAAGACAGCAAACTTGAATTTGTTGAGCTTCTTGGCTATTTCATTCTTTTCAATCTCAGATCATTATATTTTGTTCAGTTTGTAATTGTATAGGTTCATAGGTTGACACACATTCTCATTGACCTGTATGCTGTTTCTTTTTATCGCCCTCATTCCTTTCCCATTCATGTGTTCATCCCTTTCACACCACACCTACTCTTTTGTTTAACATTCCATATTAAGTTCGGTAGTCCGAACTTAACTTCCCTTGTCCAGTCGGCCACTACATTGGGATGTTCGACAGTGACATAGAAAAAGAAGAAATAAGTTCTCACCTCAGCTTGTTGACACCTTCGTCCAGTTTATTTTCATTTGTAGTCATAGTGAGTTGGTTTTTTACATTGTAGTTGGTCTCTTTTCATTCCTGTTACTCTCAATTTCAATTTCAATTTACATGTATTTTCATATAAAAAATGTACAGTAGTCTGTCTCGGCATGAAGTCAAAGGGGAGTTTAGAATTGGGCTATGGTACTAGAAATATGATGGGGCCTATACATACCAGCAAGTTTGTTCAGCTGCAACTTATACATGGAGAATAAGCTCATCAGGAGTCACATTCCAATAGGGCTCCTACTGAGAACCAGACTGTGTGACCATGGTAACCGGCAAGCTGCCACGTACAAGAATTCTGAAATCAGGTACAATAATGAAGGACTTGTGGAATGTAACAGGCAGGCTGATCAATACCTGCATTCCTGGTTAGGATCCCTCCAGAGTAGAAGAATAGACAAGGAAAAAAAGCAACAAGTTTATTACCAGGTACCCGGTATGCACTTGCGTGCCATAGCTGCTAATAAGTTGTTGCTTTAAGGCTGCGTTCACATAGAAGTATACTATTCGGGTATTCGGGCTCGTTTTTCGAGGGCACGCGAATAGCTTGAATCGAACGATAGGATTTCCTCACACCGGTTCAAATAGGAGGGCACTATTCGAAAGTACCGAATAGCTGCGAAAAGTATAGCAAAGTGGGAATCGAGCTTGTTCGATTTTCTTGCAGCGTATACCGTCTCTCGTTTATGAAATAATGACACTTTTGGTCTGGATTTTGCCCTTTAGCAAAAATAAGCATGTAGACTGACATTCTGATGCAGTTTAGAAATTGTTAATAAGATTTGCTGGGATGTAGGAGGAAGAAATCCTCACTGCATGGGATGGTGAGTTGACGGTGCGGGTGATGGTGTACTCGGTGCCCGAATAGCGAATAGCGATACTTCTATGTGAACGCAGCCTTAGGCTGCGTTCACATAGAAGTATTCGGTATACGGTATTCGCTATTCGCTATGCGCCGTCAAGTCGACCCAGTACACCATCACCTGCACCATCCGGATTTCTTCCTTGTACACAACCATCCCAGCAATCTTATTAAAAATTTCTAAACTGCATCAGAATGTCAGTCTACATGCTTATTTTTGCTAAAGGGCAAATTGAGACCAAAATCGTCATCATTTCATAAACGAGAAATGGTATATGGGCAATTCCGCAGTTAGGTGGACATGACATGGATAAAAGAAATGTGCCTCTTTATCTTACCCTTTAATCTAGGTATCAACTAATGCCATGGATGTTCACCAATCATTAGGGTCTTTCAAATTCAGTAGATTTTATTTTTCGTATTCATTGATTTTGTGAGATCTAAAACCATCATTTAAAATGTACATGTGGGACTGGGGACGCTGAAATTCGCTTAAATGCAAATTACAGTGGGTTCCTTTGAAATTTTTTCCTCAAAGTTTTGCTAAAGGGTAAAAGATGAATACATTTAAATACTCCAGAAGTCATGTGACATTTTGTCAATTACAAAAGGGTGAAATGACCTGCGGAATTACTCCGGACAAATGTAACGTTACTAACCGTAACGTTACTAACCATGCTTTTGAGGGTCTAGCTAAAAAATTATTGGTCGAACTGCTAAAAAAATTTGCATGAACATTTGTCATGATGGAATAATTGAAATTAATGCAACACTTTGTTTGAAGTAACTTGAATTTTTGCACACTTTTTGTTACAAGACATTGATTTTTTTGTCATGTCCTTTTTTCGTAACGTTACTAACCAGCCCTTTAAGTTGCTATAGCAATTCTAATATTTCTTGGATTGTGTTCATTCTTTTCTCTATCATAAACCTGGGAAGGATGAACATGTTTCTGACCTAATTTTGACTTGAAGTGAATAAATGGTAATTTAGTGGTAAAAACAAATATCTAAATTTGTTCAAATGTAACGTTACTAACCGCGGAATTGCCCATATGCTGTTCGAAAATCG
This sequence comes from Diadema setosum, assembly GCF_964275005.1. Classification (NCBI taxonomy): domain Eukaryota; kingdom Metazoa; phylum Echinodermata; class Echinoidea; order Diadematoida; family Diadematidae; genus Diadema; species Diadema setosum. Next base: position 38,155,087 of record NC_092698.1, read on the forward strand.
AACAAGCACGATTCCCACTATACTATTCTATGCTATTCGGCATTTTCGAATAGTGCCCTCTTATGTGAACCGGTGTTGGGAAATCCTGTCGTTCGATTCAAGCTATATTTGTGTGCCCTCGAAAACGAGCACCGTATACCCGAATAGTATACTCCTATGTGAACGCAGCCTAAGACTGTAAGAGTATGTTTGAAAGAAGGTGGTGCGGTGCAGGATGTTGGGAAGTTCATTCCAATAACTAGGCCCATGGTGAACATAATACACAATGGATTTTTTGTTTTGTTTTGTTGTTTTGTTTTTTGCGTAAATTGTTTCGGGTACATGGAAGGTGATATGCATCCTTCTGACATGTTGGATATTGGTCCTATTAGTTAATTTAGATATGTTAAGTTTATGTAAATTATGTTTATGACTTGAAGCATGTAGGACTAATGTTTACATAGCTATCCATGTGCAAATTCATAGAGCAAAAATCAACAAAACACTGATGTATACCCGGTACCTCCAACTTCATAATAAATGGGATCTGGCTTCTACACTGTGTAGCTATGGAGTAAGTTCCTGTTGGTTTGTGGGGCTGTCTCTGGTGTGCTTTGGATATCCTTTCAGTCCCTTATATGTTTTGCAAAGTCTCCATGGCCATGCCTCAATCTTGTAAGCTGCTCTTTTTTTTAATCTTTACTGTAATTCTTATTTTGACTATTTGTAATCATTTTGATTTATGGTTATTTGTCTTATACTGTATTGCAATCAGTGGAAAACCAATAAATACAAAAAAGATCAACAAAACACCTAGCAATGATGTCAGAGCATTAATGTGACCAGAAATTAATTTTTTGTGTAGGTTTGGTTTGTTGTTGTTTTTTGTGTAGCTTTCCATATTTGTAGTTTACTTTTCAGACATACCCCTAATGAATTATCCACATTTAGTTTTCCACACAACCTAATTCTCTCCACTCACCTCCACACGTACGTCCTCAAACTCTTTTGATCTGTTTCCATTCATGTTCAACTTCACCTTGTGATCACCTGTAGGCCCTACCTTTATTTTCCATCGGTTCCTTCGGTCCTCGGGTGAAACTACTTTCCTCCTTTCGTTTTTGGTTGATTTGTCTATCTTATGATTTTAATATGTAAATTAACTACCCTGGAAAAAGTAAGTGGGTAGAATTAAGAAAGAGTCTACCACAGGAACTGACCGAGAACAGACTGCTTTCTTCAGCCCCTACAGCTATAGTGAATATTCAGTTTTGAGAGGACATTGTCTAGTTTTGCGGAGTGACTGAGCATAATGTTGGACACCGAAATGAGTGTTACAATAATGCAACATTTCATGAAGTGTATCTGGATTGACATATGTACAATAATCTCATTTCCTGCGATGCACCTCACCTGGGGCAGAGTTCATCAATTGGCAACTATCTGGTAAACTACATGTATGTTTTACAGGTAGGTCAAGAGGTGAAAATCTAGAAGAAAGCAAACTATCGACTGAAGTAGACCTCTTAACTGAAGTAGGACTGAAGTCAGTGTCGTAATGGTTCCATGACATTTGCTCCTGCAACAATTGTTCACTTGAAATTCTGCATGCTAAACCAAACAAAAATTCTACGAAGGAGCATTACTCTAACCCTACTCCTATCACAATCCTAACCTTGATCCCAAGTCCTTGGAGAAAATGATACACCAGAGCAATTGTTACAAGGTCACAGGAACAAATGTTGTATTACCGTTATAACACACTATAAAATGTGGTGGAATTGAATTCACATTTTATGAATGCACACTATTCACTGATGATGAAGTGTGATGACTCAAAAAAAAAAATGATGTTTTTGTCACATATGTTTTTTAATCCATAGTACAGCGCTACTTGAGACTTTCGTTTTTATTAAAGATATCAAATTTGTCTACATTGAACATCAGTGTAGATATGCACACACTAGTTGTTCTATGTAAATATGAATTCGGAAAAAAAATACTGGTGTGCAATTCACATGAAGTACAGGGAATAATTTTCCAACTCAAATTTGATTAGCAATTTCAGCTGATGAACAATATTTCTAATGGTATCCTGTACACTTCTATGGAAGAAAACTGCTATACAAAAATTAGTTTGTGTAGCAGTGGTGTAAAAATGCATAGCAAATTGCGATGCGATACCAGGAAAATTATTCCCTGAAGTATGCAGTGTTTCAAATCAAATCTCATTTGACACTTGACAAACACATTGATCACGCATAAGAAAAGAATGGGTTGATGGAAGAGTGAAAGAGAGACGGGGAAAGGAAGCGGAAATATTGGCAGTAGGCGATCTATAGAGCCAGACGAAGAATCATTAAAAAATACAGAACTTTACAATGCAGTTGTGGAAAGAAAGCTTTGTACACAGATGATACTTGGTAATGTGATAATTAAAAATGAAAGTATTATTTCAAGTCAAATGAGAATGTTCTGTTATTCAAGAAAAAAAAATAGAGAGGAAATAATAAAGTAATAGATGTTAAAATGACAAAACAAAACAAAACAAAACATACTTTACATGCTCACATTAATATTATTCAACACTTGCTGTGATCTTGCAGTCTTGGAAAGAGCAGTACCGGTACATTGTAATCAAGGGCAGGCAGGGCAACAGTCGAAAGGATGCAATGGCCACAAAACAACAGATTCTTTTGTGAAGGAAGATGAGAGCTTATATGCGTGACCTTACGGATCGATGCCTATAGGCAGTGCATGTTGTAATGTTTCTTTTGTGACCCTGCATGACTGCAAATTATGTAACACTTTGAGTACCGTGCTTGAGAAGGAAGACCATTTGAGAAGCTATTCATCTTTGCTGCTTGTTTAAAAAAAAAAAAAAAAAAAATGTGCATAAATTCAACAGTATGAGTGCAGGACAAGCAAGGATTTGAGAATTTTATAATCAGCCTTGTTTTGTACAAATAAATAAAAATGTAAAAGATTAACACATATAATAGGGATAAGGCATGGAAAAGATTAAGATATGTTTAAGTCCAAGTTTGGTTCAATAGATCATCACAGTATACATAACATAGATACAGTAGAGGGAGAGAGAGAGAGATTTACACTGTATATACAGTACATATATAAAAAGGAAATTACAAAAAAGAAAAAGAACTTGATGGTTGGCCATTATCGTGCAGGTACAGGTGGGAGAGGATTTTTCTCTTGAATTAGGGTATAACCCATGGCAAAAATGGCAATGTCATCAAAACAAAAACAATTCCTTTTTATTTTTGAAAGTACACACAAAAGGTAGGCCCTACAATCATAAACAAGGCCAATCTAGCTAGCACTACATTTCATTACCGGTTTCATGATATCAACCATTCAACCAAACCATCCATATCTACAGGTCAAGTAACTGACCACTGGATATCAAACAATTTATTAATTTCCACGGTAATGCCCATAAACAGACTCACCCCTTGACTTTTGCTTGTTTGTTTTTATTAAGAAAAAAGGTAACATAAATTGGACAGAAATAACTTTTGAGTAGAACGCAGATCTATACATAAAATCAGCAACAACAACAGCAACAACAAAACATTTAACAGTTAAAATCAAATGCATATAATGACCTTCATGTAGTTCACATCGAATGATCTGCTACATAATTTGATTTCTTGTCTACTGGGGATACGGGTACGGAGTGGCTGGCTGCTCCCTCTGTGCCGTTCGCGCGGGTGCCCCGCGCCGCCCCGTGCCTCGCCGAGAGTGGGCATGGGCATGGCGCTACTCAGCTCTGCCACAGTGATGCGTGAGCGAGCTGCTGGTGGCGAGACCGGTGCGGTGCGGATACGGCAAAGATGAAATCATGCGAACAAATAATCCCACATTTCACCAAACATGTGCAAAATTAAATTCCCTCGAAGATGAAATTAGTTGAAGGAACCCTGAATACACCTTCATACATGATAAAATTGATATTTTTACAGAGATTTACTGACAAAACAACAGCTAAAACTTAGCTGGGCCGAGTTAGCCCACCGCGCGAAATGAACGTGAACCTATGGGAATCGCGAACCGCGATAAAAACGTCTGAAATTTCATTTTTACGTCGTTGTATCCCCCCAAAGTTGGCAAATATTCTTTACAGAAACCACTGAGCACAATTCCATGAAAATTACGGTTAGAAAAGACGTCATAAAGACGAAATAAACTCAAAGACAGACGAGCGCTCACGATCACTATCGATACCAACGGGTGGGACAACTCGGCCCACCCTCGACGGGTGGGACGAGATGTCCCGTGGGCCGAGTTAGCCCGACCCCATCTAAATCATCGACATCAGAATCTCCGTCCACCGTCAGCTGACTGTGAGCTGTGCACTGCCACTGACTCCAGCTCCATCCAGATCGGGGCCAGCCGTCGTGGTCGTGGCCTGGCCCACTTTGTTGTAGAAATTGTACAGCTACAGTATGGCAATGTAACATGCCATGCCTACAAGCTACACGCAGCCGCTGTAGCGACAGCAGCTGCACCTCCTTCGCAGACGTTGTCATTTTTCAGTGTGGTTGTGCGACTCCTTCATCATGTTCATGAATATCTTTATTAATCGTGGAAAACTAAAATACAAGGAATTATCGTAATCTATGATAATCATTCAATAATCGGTATGCCATTTTTTGTTTAATTACGTCAAGAACTCACCGAAATCTGTGGCTGAAATCAGGTCTGTAAACGTCCTTATTGCTTCACTCCTCATCTGCGTGTTATTTGAATGACATTCACTCTCGTATACTACAACGTACAACGTAGGTAATCGGAGAGGCGCCCTCTAGCTCTCCGACTACCTACGTTGTACGTTGTAGTATACGAGAGTGAATGCCATTCAAATAACACGCAGATGAGGAGTGAAGCACTAAGGACGTTTACAGACCTGATTTCAGCCACAGATTTCGGTGAGTTTTTGACGTAATTAAACAAAAAATCGCATACCGATTATTGAATGATTATCATAGATTACGATAATTCCTTGTATTTTAGTTTTCCACAATTAATAAAGATATTCATGAAGGAGTCGCACAACCACACTGAAAAATGACGTCTGCGAAGGAATAGAGGTGCAGCCGCGTCGCTTCGCGACAGCGGCTGCGTGTAGTTAGTATAGGCCTAGTGTAGGCCTACCGTATTCTAAATTTTTGACCTCCATGCCAAAATTTGACTGCATGCAAAAGCGTAGGTCTAGTCTAACTAGTTTGTATACACAGCCCTGTCGCTGTACATGAATATTTACACAACACAAGTGTCGCGACAGGGCTGTACAATGTACCTATATTGGAGGCGACGCATTCACCTAATTCCCAAACAACAACATGATTTTAAATTTAGTACACCATATTTGCTACTCAGACTAATTTATATACAATTTGTAGTCTTAAACTTGATCTATTTAGCTTTCTTGTTTTGTTATCGATATTGCATTTGCATGTAAAGTTATACAGAATTCACAACATACCGAAAACGAAGATTTAAATATTGTATATGCTCACTTGGTAACCGGCAGTGATTCGAAATGTCGCAGCACTGCAAAAACATTGGGAAAAGATGGTGCTATACTTAAAGGGGAAGTCCGGACAATTATCAGCCGTTTCCCGTGTAAAGAACAATATTTCATGAACCTATTACCTTTTTCCCAACGAGAAAAGACCATCAGATACATTTACTATGATTTTTTTTTAAAGTAAAGTAATTCTTCATGTTCGAATCCGTCGCGAGCAGCCCTTCGTACTATCTGTCCCAGTATGCATTGCGCGTGACGTCACAGACTCACTTTCCTCAGCAGAGCACCGCGAGCGCAGCCCAGCTACGCATCGATCTCCCATTGCACTGTTGACTGCAGCGCGGTACAGGATGCATGCCTGTTGAGGTCTGCCTAGTTGGCGCTACCACAGGAGTCATTACACTGTTTTAGGAGTGCTGTTGCCAAATGCTGTATTCCTTTATTCAAATGATCTTCGATATATATCTATATAAAATCCGTCAAAGATTAATGTAAAATAGTTGCAATGTTATAACATTTTCATTTCATTGAAATATTATATGTATTGTAATACTGCCGTACTTATTAGTGTCCACCCCATCATTTACAATTCATTGGCTATTGTTGTCATCAGAGTGATCAGGCATACATTTACGTCTGCTGCTGCCAAATGCTATCCCAATCCGCGATCGTTTTTTTCGACTTCTGAGTGTGAACAATCTGAAATCAGTCTGTCATTTTCAGAATTATTGCCTCTCCTGTTGTCAGAGACTGTTGAGTATGTCTGACGGTGGTAAATTACGACAGTATAACTTGAACCGCGGAAGAAACGCGGAAGAAACGCGCCAGCTTCATCATAGTACCGCCGCCGGTAACTGCGACCAGCAGCCCCGTACACATAGCGTAATGGGACTGCGTACTGTAGCATTCAGGATCATGATAAGGTAGCATCGCGGATAAATATCAACTTAAAATCGAAATATTTCTTCAATTTGAAGACTTAACAGTAAAGTTAAAGTATTGACAACAGGCTTTGGGTAACGTTTGTTTCTGCCAATAGTCCCTTTCTGTTCAAATTGATGACTTAATGTGACTCGGTCGAGAGGAACCTTGGAGAGCTACACTGAATTATTGACGGCCAGCACAGGCGCACACACAAAGAGATTGCGCACACATCACACGCGCACAATCAAATCCATTGACGACCGGTTATGCGCTGGCCGTCAATTCAGTGTAGCTCTCCCAGGCTCCTCTCAACCGAGTCACATTAAGTCATTAATTCGAACAGAAAGGGACTATTGGCAGAACCAAGCGTTGCCCGAAACCTGTTGTCAATACTTCAGCTTCACTGGTAAGTCTTCAAGTTGAAGAAATTATTCGATTTTAAGTTGATATTTATCCGCGATACTACCTTATCATGATCCTGAATGCTACAGTGCGCAGCCCCATTACGCTATGCGTATGGGGCTGCTGGTTGCAGATACGCAGCCGATGGGGAGTATGACGAGGCTGGAGCTGCATCGAGTAGTACAAACTTGTCAATTAAAATATTGGAGAGCCATCTTGCGCACCTTTCCCGCTCATTTTCTGGGTTCGGAATGGCAAAAAAACTCTTCTTCTGGCCATCGCCCGGTTTATTAGAACACCCAAACACATCGGCATTTTCGAAGTGAAGCAATAGATCATGCCGTGTGCATCTGCTGCGTGGCCGGAACCACGCAGAACGCTACCGCTTGCTCGGCCCGTATCGCCGTTGCTCAAGCAGGGCTCCCCGAGCCAGCTGACGCTCCAAACAAAAAGTAATGTGATGCTAATACGTCACGCCGTCACGTGATCTTTCTCGCCGACGTACAGAAATTGAACAGTTATGATTCAAAATTAGTGATGCTAAAAAATCAATTGCGACGAGTTGGGAGGATATTTTTCAATGAAACTTAGTCATTATGGTCCTTGATTTATGTAGAATATGGTGAAATTTATTCAAAATCGTCCAGACTTCTCCTTTAAGTATTTAATGGCATCCTTTTCATATGTGAGCAGACATTCTAAGTTCAGCAAGATAAAATTTACTTAAAAAGTATTTAGAAACATTTTCAAAATGTAAATTCGGGTCAGAACATTCAACAGGTATGATTTCTAGTTTTCTTTTCTTTTTTTTTCCTTTTTCAGATGTTTTGGCAATCTGAAGGTATAGAGACCACACACATTTCTGTGACTGACCCGTTGTACACTTTATGAAAATTTAGATGTTGTGTTGAATTTTGACGTATGAAAATTCTGTCCAAGAGCAGAGGAAAAAAAAAAAAGAAAAGTCACCTCATCTTGCCATATTAAAAATTCACATAATTTTAACACTTTGTGTGTCAAGTTACATTGTAAGTTATTACATTGTTAACTTTTTAACTGTTTAATACTATTTCTCAGGATCTCATAACATATCAGTGGGAGGTTCATAGTCCTGATTTGATTTCCTAGAAGGAGCTAATGTGGAGTATTGATGCTGGCCTTTATTTGGTACAAATGTGCATGTATCTATCTAGGACCTTGAGGAAGTCCACAAAGAAATCAACGAGCCGGAAGAAGATAGGAAGCTGTTTCTCGGAGGCCTCAAGTCAACAACAACTGAAAAGCATCTGTATGAGGCCTTCATGAAGTATGGCATTCTTGTGGACGTGTGCGTCATTCGTGGTCCTAACTACAAACCACGTGGGTTTGGCTTTGTCACCTTCCAGAAGTCGGCTATGATGGAGGGTGTGTTGGCTGATGCACCAGACATGCGCTTCATGGTTGAGGGGAAGTATGTCGAGTTAAAAAGGATCGAGAGGAAAAAGGTATGGTGTCCTAATTTAATGCCCATTTATTTTTTTTTTTTTTTCAGGCACAGGGGGAGGGGTGGTGTTCAGGATTCAATTGTTTTAAAAGAATTTGTTAAATCGAAATAGTGACTTGTTTTCTGGTATGGTTTTATTGACAGCTCAGCAATGTAACACTAGATGTCAAAGTGCATAATCATTCTGCATATGCAGGTGCTGGTCTGCTCTGCAGATGGTAATCTTTGAGTAGTTAAAGGCAAAATTTACCATTTGCAGATGAAACAAAACCCAACACTAGTGCTTTAAAACAGTTCTAAAATGTGAGTTAGGGATAGAAACAACCACTGTAAAAATTTGAATCCATATAATCGATGTTAAATATTGTTAAATACACAAAATGTGAACAATAGTTATAATAAGAATGCTTCCAGACTAAACCGTATACAGTTATGGTTTATTGAGAAAAATGCTGATATCTCCTCATATTTGAGGCTTTATTGCAAAAATTTTATATGGTAGGATGTTTTGTGATACAACAGACCTACACATATGCATCAAATGTGATATCTTGAACATTTTTGAAATCACTGCTCCCAAAAGTAAACTGGACCTTTAATTCTTCATCTTTGTATATCTCTGGACTGGAGTGGAAGTAAAATTGACCTATTTGATATGGTGATAATAATGCACTTGTCAATGTAATGACGCACCCCACTACCCCCGGACATGGGTGCATCATGGTCATTTTTTGACTGACAACACTGGGTTTTTGACGGACACCACAGTCACTTTTTTGACGGACAAAACGCTGCAAGTGACGAACACCACAGTCACTTTTTTGACGGACAACACGTTGAAAGTGACGCACACCTCGGTCACTTTTTTGACGGACATCCTCGGTACATTTGACGCACCCCCGAAAATACTGAAACGATTTTTGCATACGTTTTATTCAAGCAATTTCATTTTCTTTTGGTTCGTGAACATAATTTGTAAAAGTTTCGGCAAGTTTCCCTTACCCTGGCCCTGTAAGCACCGTACCGTCATTCACCGTACATCACGCTGCTGCATGCTACGATACTAAGTATTCCGTACATTTATAGTGTGTATTCTGTGCATGCAATCCATACATTGTACATGACAATCACATGTCTGCAGATGCGCTATGTGTTCGCGGCTATTGCTAGTCTGGTGGATGCATACTGCAGCGCAGGTACACACCACGCCACGGCATTCCCGCGAGTACACACAGCCCAGTTGTCGCTGTACGTAGAGATTCGCACTACATACTAACAGCGTCGCGCGTCTCGTCGGGCTAATCCCGCGAGCAGAAAATGGCATGCGGCAGGCAGTTTCGTCTGCTGCCGCTTCTTTTACTGTCAAAAATTCGCCTTTGTCACCACAGAACATAATTTAGAAAATGTGAGGAGAAAGGGTGGCTTTTAAATTATTTGCTTGCCAGATTCTGGCAAGCATTTTCCCCTCTTATTCCAAAACGCTTCCCGACTTTGATTTTCACTTGCCGCGGGAAAACGCTCACTGTAATTTCACTCGCGGTACGTGTATACGGTACTAGTAGCGTGCAAAAATGCGTGCAGTTTTCCATAGTAAGTGACGCACCCCTCGGTTCAGAATAATGCATGTTATTTTCCATAGCCAAGTGACGTACCATGACGCACCCCTCGGTCAAAAATGTGACCGACAATGATGGGGTTTTGACGCACCCCTCGGTCAAAAATTTGACGGACAAAGCTGGTAAAATGACGAACACCTGGGTCACAAATTTGACGGACCAAACGAGGAAATGACGCACCCATGTCCTGGGGTAGTGAGGTGAGTCATTACATTGACAAGTGCATAACTTGTAGTTGTATTAAGAAAATAGACAACAACATGATATCTCCACTTGTGGTGTAGCATTGGAATGTTGATTTTCGGATGGGAAGATTACACCTTGAAGGCAGATTAACAGATGAAAGCAAACTTTGGAGATGAACTTGATCCTGAATATTTACCTGTCAGTGATAGGTGTAACATGTAGCCCATGGTATTCTGAAAATGATTTTCATCTCTAATGAAATTTGGATTTATACTGTCCTGAATGACAATATTTCAAATTGGCTGTACAATAATATGAGCGATTACAGATACTTTGCACTTCTATGTAATGTAAAGTAATTTATCTTCCATCATTCATTTGTAACTGGTTAGCCACCCAGAGAGAGCAAAAGCACAAATCTTCCTGAGGCAGATGAAGATACCTTGCGGATCTTTGTTGGAGGGATTCCGGATGTGACCACAGAAAAGATATTAAGGAATTTCTTTGAACAGTTTGGAGAGGTCGGAGAGGTCATCATTCCCCTGAGCGAGAAGTCCCAAAAGCCCAGAGGATTTGGTTTTGTCACATTCTTCTCGACAGAAGTGGTAGCTAGAGTTTGTGGTAAGTAAAGTGTGCGTGGAATCTCTTGCTTCTTTGCCTTGCCACTTACACTATAAATGTGTGCATTGGTCAACAAAATCATGTGCTCATGAAGCACACTTTCATTAGGTTACTGGTCACTTATTAACTGCTACTGTTGTTTTGTGGCCAGTAACAACCAGTTTGTAAGCATATTATCATGTAAATATCTTATGCATATATTATGTGAGTGGACCTGTAGCCATGACTGCCTTTGTGAGTCAAAGATGCCATTTGTGGCCTTTGTATAGGACAAAGCTTTGCAGTTGTGATATACTGTTAAAGTGAAAATTTTCGCGGCGTGAAATTTTCATGCATTTCGTGCAACCAGAAACTAGCACGAAAATAAAAAGCATGCAAATATTTTTGCTTGCCATATGTTCCAGTAGATGATGCCTTCATTCCGCGGAATTAAAAACATGCGAAACCCTTCTTACCCGACTGAGCGCGAAAATATCCTCTTTTTTGGTAGTTCGTTTCAAGCTTAAAAATAAGAGAAACTCTGCTCCAAGTGTGCAGTAGAATACCAAGTAACATCTTCTGCTTCAATTGATATATGGCTGACTAGTTTTGTGTGTATCATGGCTGGTCGTCTACTTGCCAAAACTGTTGACTTTTATCATTTCACTTACTCAAAATATTGATTAAATTTTCCGTAGCTGTTGGTGGAATCTTTGTCAGTCATGTAATGTTTTGTCTTCGGGTGTGCATGATCCATTGTGCATGGTTATTTGTACACATAAACTATGAGAAGATATTGCTCATTTTTCTTCATCCAGAGACAAAGTACCATTACATTTGGGGAAAGAAGTGTGAGGTCAAGCGGGCAGTGGATCGTGACAAGATCAGCAAACCATCTCAGAGGACGGGCCAGTCAGAAAGAGAAAAGCAAGCAGGCCGAGGAGACAAGAGGAAGGGTGACTGGAGTGGCATGGGGGGAGGCAAGAGAGGCAGAGGAGGAGGTGGAGGCAACTGGATGGAGAAAGAAGGCAGAGGAGGTCCAGGAAACTTCATGGGTGGTCCGAGGGGCCACTTTGGTGGTGACATGGGACCAATGGGGAGACCTAATGACTTCATGGGGCCCAGGGGACCAATGGGCCCAAGAGGTCCCCCAGGACCTGGACCTGGATGTGGTGGACCCATGGGACCAGGAGATTTCATGGGGCCTAGAGGGCCAATGGATGGGCCAGGGGGTCCAAGGGGCCCCATGGGCCCTGGACCATATGGACCAGGACCTGATGGGCCTGGTCTTCGTGGAATGGGACCACAAGGACCAGGTCCACAAGGTATGAGACATCAAGGACCAGGACCTCAAGGGCCTGGTTCCCGTGGAATGGGACCCCAAGGGCCAGGACCCTTTGGACCAGGACCTCAAGGCCCGGGACCACAGGGCCCAGGACCTCAGGGACCAGGATCTGGAGGATTCGGACCTCATGGACCAGGACCTAGAATGTCAATGGAACCTGGAGGCCGAGATCCAGGTGGATTCCAAAACTTTGGAATGGACAAATTTGATGGTAGGAATTTGAACACTGAGCACACGTACAATAGGACCTCAAAGGGATAGGACAGTATTGGTGGAGATGAGAATTGGGCTTTTAACTTTTTGCGAGATACCAAGAAAACACTTATGATATAGTACAGAGCATACCATTTTTAAGAGGAATTCAGAGTTTATTTGATGAAAATCGGGTTTGGAATGACTGAAACATCCAAAAACAAAGTAAAACAAAGCAATCATAATAAGTGTGGGTCCCACACTTTATTAGAATCGCTCTTTTTTGGATATCTCAGCCATTTCAAAGCCAATTTTCATCAAATAATCATTGAATTCCTCATAGAATTAGATGCTCTTTCATATTTCATAAGAGGTTTCTCATTATCTCGCCAAAAAATGGTAGAAACCTGAAATTAGGTATCAACCAAAACTGTGATCCCTTTAATTATCCTGCCACTTCAGGACCGGCGGACCTCCGGATAATCAATTTGGCAGGATAAGAGAGATATGCTCAAATACAGCACTTTCTAGCATATCATGCTAGGGCTATACGCATGTTATTACCAATTTACTATCATAATGATTATGGGCATGGCAGTGTGATGTTTCATACTTCATTTGATGTGGAAATGAAATAAAATGTTAGTACAATATCCCTTCATGTCCCTTCATAGATTGATAGATAGACTGTTCAATTGATACTGACTGACAGTGAGATTGATGTAGCGAATCGTCAAATACTGCCACTGCACTGTACTTACTGTACCAGTGCTGTGCACTCAGTGCCAGTGACAAGCTCAGCACCAGTCATTGAACTCACTCTCATGAACTCACTTAAAGGGGAAAAATCCAGTCCAAAAATAAGTTAGTCTGATTTAAGAAAAAAAAAAAAAAAAAAAAGGAAAATCTTACAAGTTCAATGGTATAAATTTGACTGAAATCGGATGAAAAATAAGGAAGTTATGAAATTTTGAAGTGTTGCTAATTTTTGCAAAACAGTTCTTGTACAGTGTATATAAATATACAAATGAGTGAGCTGACCATGTCATAACCGCACATTTTTCCTTTGATCGTGTACAAAAAAATGATGAAAATACAATGTTTCTGTCAAAGAAGTCCAAAGCACAATGTTATTCCTGGTTGAACAATTTCAGAATAGTGATCAGTTAGATATCAGGATTTGAGCCTCCGGCATAATTGCTTTTGAACGAAAAACTGGAGATTTTAAAATTTTATGTACAAACTATACATGGCAAATTGTGAGGGGATTACATGCTCACTTTGACATTTGCATATTCATATTGACCGTTCAAGAACTGTTTCCTAAAAAATGAGTGAAACTTCAAAATGTCATAACTTCCTTTTTTTCACCCGATTTTGATCAAAAGTATACCGTTGAACTCACAAAATTTTACTCTTTCTTACCAGACTAACTTTATTTGGACAGGAGTTCCCCTTTAAAACTTACAGTCTGCTGGAATGATCCAATATGTCCCGTCATGTATTTGTACGGTTATGGTAGAACATGTGTTGTTTTTAAGTGAGATTTGGCACTGAAAGTACATGAAAACAAAAAAAATTTCAACCAGTCGACCGGAGGATAACAAAGAATTCAGATAAACAATTGCAGATAATCGAGGTCCTACTGTACTAAGTAATCAAATTTAGAAATGTTCTGAACTTTCTAAATCTAATCAAGTTACATGTAGTTCTACAAAGTGTATCATGAGCGGATTTAAAATGAACATTATGTACTGAGCTACACTTCGTGGCTAGAGAGAGTTTGAAAAATCATGTGGCAAAGGTACACCCACATATGTAAGCTTTTGACCAGTTGCCAGTTTGTTTACAATGTACATATACACTGTAGTCAATCTCTCGAATCTTGCTATGTGTGTCAAGTTAATACAGTTTACTGCACCTGTAAATCAAACCAGAGAGGACCTTTATTACGTCATTTTGTCACTCAAACTTTGCTGAGAGTGTAATCCTTGTATTTTTCTGCTGTCTACACAGAGGGCATGTTTGACAACATGCCATCGGAGGAGATGATGCGCCGCCAGTTTGGTGACGGTCCCATGGATTTCAGTGGATTCCCTTCAAACTTTGATGGCCCCGACAAGTTTGGGCCAGGTCCTGGCAGCCGAGGCTTCTCAAGTATGGATCGTGACTTCCCCATGCCTGGTGGTGGTAGTGGTGGTGGTGGTAGTGGTGGTGATAGGGGAAAGGCCGGATCTAGGGAGGCAGAATTCTTTGGGATGGACATGCCAGGGTCAAGCCGCCGTGGGGAAGACTTTGGCCAGGAGGGACGAGGGTCAAAGGAGTTACCAGGTAAATATTGACATCCTGATGTAAGGCAGTCTTTCCATCGTTCCCTGGCTGTGATCTAGAAGTGATATGTAGATTGCTCAAACACTCCAGATTTTGGTTGAAATTATAAACTTTCCACATTCTGTTGTTTCCCCCATTATGTGCACAATTGTGATTCTGTTTAAGTTGTAAAGCAATGTGGTAAACAGAGTTAAAGAAAATAGTATTACATCTGATGACTACATTATATCAGTGGTGGAAGTAGTCTTGTTGCTTGCTTTTCTACCATATCCACTGCAAGCCCACAAGCTCCATGAATGCTAGCAGTGTTGCAGGGCGAAGACAGAAACTTAAAGGGGATGGTCAAAAATTTGTCCCATGTGATCAGGCATGTCTGTCATGTATTATATATCCATAGGCCCTACATGTGCTTAGAAATGTAGCATTGGTTGTTACAAATGCATACATGGCAAAATTGCTGCTTGTGTTTCCTCTTATATTTTAGCATTGCTTTCTCAAATGATATTATGTTCAAACTGTATGGATAATCTCTACTGAGCAAGCATTTTATTCCTTAGAGGTTTCATGGTAGTTGTACTGGCTTAGTCCCCTTGTCCTTGTATGAAAAAATAACCATTTGCAAAAGAAATTGCAGCCATAATAATGTGACTGATAAGGGCAGGTAGAATATTCTTATCTTTGCCAAGTGTGTTGGCGAGAAATCTTTGCGAATATTAGAAATCAACCCTTCTTCCTCAAGTCCTGATTATAAGTTGCCATGAAGATGGGCGTGTCACATTTGATGAAAATCCTATTTTGCATGTTTCTGTTTGACTTTGCAGACTTCCCAGAGAGCAAGATGAAGGAGTACTATCGTCAAATGTACATGTGGAGGTACAAGTGGTACCAGATGATGAAGATGTGGAGTTCAGCAAAAGGTTGTCACTCTGCAGTCACGTCTTTATGTCTTTGAAATCAATCCCTCAGCTTGATGAAAAAAAAACAAAAAAACAGCCAATAGTGTAGTAGAAGTGGATTTTTAAAGTTTAGAAAATTTGGAAAAGTGTTTTCGTGGTAGTAGGACATTATTTCTCATGATGTCGATAATATATACAGTGCATTTGTGTTATAAAGAATGCAGTTATAATGAAATTTTTTTGAAAACAAAGTAAAAATTCAGGTCCTCAAATTATCATTGATATGTCCATATTTATATCACTGTACTAGTGTGATGAAATTTTTGATATAATGAAAGAAAACTTGAGGACTTAGTTATAAAGGGAGCCACTTGTAGTAATATTTATACTAGAATAGAATTCTGTTTATGTATGTAATGTTACGTACTATGTACCAGTCAAAACATTTCTGCGTAAGTGAGAGGCAAGCTTGGACAGGAGAAATGTCTGTTTAATGTCATATTTCTAATTGGCATGTATGAAATCATATCCTAGTAGGAAATAATGTCATATATCCTAATAGTACATATAATTTCATATGTCCTAGTAGTACATAGGACATCAAATATCCGAGCAGCACATCCTAGAACGGGGCTGTTGTTTGCATACTGGTATTCATTTCCACTCCAGATCATAAAGCTTGTTGTGCCTTCATATTACATTCTTTATGGTACAATGAAGTTCCGGTTTTAAAACTCCTGAACCATTTGGTAAGAGGCTACAGATATGATGATTGTCGTTCTTTATGTACTTGGTTTGAAAAAGTACTCCTTTTAATGTTTTAATCAGTTTCTCAATTATATTGCCATCCAGTCCTTTTATAATTTGGGCTGCACATTCACTTCAGGATTTCTGCGCTTGTAACCACCTGTTGTTAATCAAGCCCGCCCTTTTTCTTCCCTTTTTGTTGACAGCTGCTGCCTCGGAGAGCAGCAGTGGGCGTGAGAGTAGCAGCAGAAGCCCGTCTGGTGATACCTTCTCCAGAGCCAAGGAGGTCATGGGTAGCGGCTATAGGAAGGAAGGGGATGCTGCCAACCAGTGGGGGTCCTCACAGAGCAGAGACAGGAGTGCCTTGGTTGGAAGCGGTGATAGCTACAAGAACTCTGATGGGAGAGATACTTACAGAGGCCTCGGCTCAAGCTATGGTGGCATGTCATCGGGATACAGCTCTGCTAAGTCTGACATTTCCCCACCTGGAGAAAGCAGCCTTGGTAAGTAGCATAGCAGAAGGGAGCTTATTTTGTTTGATAATCTCATGTGTTAACGATGAAGAGGGGCAATCTGTCAGTCAGTTGCAATAAAGTTGCTTGTCAGTCCATACTGGTAGCCAATCTTCTAGGTCTCAAAGTTTGGGTCGCGTTGTGGGTGTGCGAGAATGAAGAAAGATTGTGCCATCTCACAGCTGGTGATTGTGACATAACAGTGCACAAACATACATCACAATGACAGCGCACTTCAGAGGCACTGCCTAGAAACAGATGGTGGACTGCTGACGTGACAAACTTTGCAAAGTTTCAGTGGCTAGCATTCACACTGCCCAAAGATCAAGGAGATTAATGGGTGTATGGGAAATATCCTTAGTTTGAGTGGGAAGTTTCGCGAGAAGTTTCACCAGAAGTTTTGTGGGAGGTTTACGTTCACACTGGCAAAACTTGAGATCTTGAAGATCATGATTTTGAACTTCACAATCTTTTTCCGGTATGACTGTGGCTATTGTAATTGTCAATGTGGGGTAGAGATGTAGCTCTTTCCTCATAAGCGAGGAGAAAAGGTTTTGCCCAAGGAAGACCAAAAGGAGCGGACTTTATGCCACCATTCTCACTGCTTCAAACTTTGTGAATCATCAACTATCCAGTGGAGTTTGTATAGGCACCATGAAGATAAACTGTTTTTTGCTTGGTATTTTTGATAGTACTCTTTTCACATGACATTTGATCCAGGATACTTGCCACTATGACGCTTATTTTCTCACATGAAAGTTTGAAAGCATCGCTCGATACTCGGGGAGTTCTGTGTTGTTTTAGAATCCTGTAATTGTCCAACTTTACCCCGTTCCATACAGGAACCTGATGGCCTGCATATTAGGTCTGTGGGCATTTCAGAAGTCAGTATAGAATGGGTTAGTTGAAATCATGTAAACCGAACTCATGAGGAATTAATGTGTACTATTAAAGTGGCACTTTTTTTATTCATTTTGTTCTCAGTTTGTTTGTATGTTTCTCTTGCAAAGACCCTGTATTCTCATTTCCTGGATATGTGTATCTTGTCTTTACACAGGTGGCTATGGAGGGAGAGGGAGAGGTCCGTCATCCTATGGCGGTGGAATGCCTGGCTTGTGATCTCTTCGAAGCGTGAAGGTTGAAACATCCAGATAAAGGAGGTAAGGTTTTTTGTTACCTTTGAACTCTGTTGCCTATCAGTGGACCAGTCTTAATGTCTACAGGATGAGATGCGTGTGTAAAGAAGGGATCAGATGGGTCTAGGGCAATTACCCCGTGGACAATTACCCCAGACCCTTCCCCTGACCCTAACCCTAATCCTAATCCTAAACCTAAACCTAATCTTTACCCTAACCCAAACTCTAACTATACACCTCACCTTAACTCTAATCTTTACTCTAACCTTATCACTAACCAGTATTTAGCCTGGGGTAATTGTCCTCTGGGGGGTAATTGGCCTGATACTGATCAGATTTACATTGTACATGCATGTATATTTTCATGTCGCTGTCTCCGTCATTGTCTTTTAGACTTACTGCTCTCTGATGCAGATGCTGTCTTTCCGAAAGTGGTGCCAAGTTAATAAACTGTTGAAGATGGCGACAGACTAGTGAAAAGAAAGGGATAAAGTACTAGAGATATTTTTAAAAATTTCAACATTCACATGTTAGTTGGTCAACTAATGGTTCCGTCCTATGGAAATCTCTTGTTAGCCATCCTAGTCAAGTGACTAGAGTATAACTTGAATTGGACTCATGTTTGGTATACGTCAATTATTTATCTTATTTTCATGTGATGGTTCTTGGGAGCAATGTGGTATTTGCGACAGCACTAACAAAATTTATTTGTTCATTTTCTCAGAAGAAGTAATTTCTGTTACACAGGAATAAGGAAAGTGTGTTTAGGTCTTTGTGAAAATGAAAAAGGAGTTTGCATATGCCTTGTTAAATCATGTCTTGCAAAATGTTACCTTGTATTGCCAGCTGGATGTTTTGTCCAAGGATGTACTGATTCACAAATAATCTTGATACAATGTTAATTATTTTGCCCAAAGTTTCACTGCCATGTTGTTTTATTCAAGTCCTACATTTTACCAGTTTCATGTATTTTTTTATGTAATACAGTTTTACAATATTTAGTCTTTGATAATTAAGGGGTCTTACCTTTTTGCTTTTAATGATATACCTTTGAATGAGTAAAAAAGGGTGATAGACATAAATCAACGTGTAGCAGAAGTCTAGTAGACTATACTGTACCTAGATTTTACACTGATTTAGTCAAACCGTTCGTGGTCATAGAAATGTACTGGTACTTTGTAATCCAGGTAGGCATGATATAACATAGCAATAGATATTTCCCTAATCTCAGTATGAATAGAATATGTGTAGTTGTTGAGACCCTTTGCAACATATGTTATCTACCCCTAACCTGCCCAGCTAAAGGAACACTTTCACTTCTCTATTATCAGATTACAGTCACTATTTTGTATGTTCTTTTGAGCTAGTTCTTGTAACGTTGAAATGTTATAGCATGAATATTAAATCTGCACCACTATACTTGAAATGTGTCTATTGTCATGATAATGTGAATCTTATTTTTTCTGCAGAAGTTGTAGCCACTTGTTGCAGGGGACCATCAGTCTATCGACCTAGCCAGTGTAGACTCAAGAGAACTTCTGTTTCTCTTGATCAGCTCCAAGCCTAGTGATTAGACCAGTCTTATTATTCACTGTTCTGAGTGATTTTACCCACATACTGTTTAAGCTGTTGTCTTTGTGTTTAAGTTTTGCCAAATTTAGTGAATCACTGTTGGACCGCAAATTTAACAACACTTGAAAATGTTGCCATATAATGCTAAGGTTATGCTCTCACGAAAATGTCCATAATCCCCTCATTCGCGAAAATAACAGCTTATGCAGTACAAGGCATGCAGTTACTATCATGCTGTCTCAGAGCTTCTTATATGCAGATTACAAATTGAATATGGTATCTATTTTTGTCATGCTTGTTTGTCTGCTTCAACGTAGGATCTATCATAAATGCAAATGAGGCTTAGGGTTTCAGTACCGTATTATGTTTTACAAGAGAGTTGGTGGACTTAAAGACTCATACTAGCATATAAGACCTAGATATCTGCAGTCCAGTGTTATTTTCTAGTTAGTTTAGAGATACTGTTTTTAACCATTGCCATATTCCTTTGTTCAGATCTGTTATGTGCACCAGGAATATGTCAAATGAATGACATGCACTATGAGTTCAACCAAACTGTGATGTATGAAGTGAGTGTTGCAGCTGAGATTAAGGAGAATAAGCCTGTATCATGTAATTCACATTGTGATGTAACCTTCTAGTGACATGTAAAGGAGGGTTCATCACAGAGATAAGTTAAATTCATTGCAGAGAGAGAGAAAATTGGACTAAGTGAAAACAGTCAAGCTAAGATGACAGATTAATAAAATATACACTGAATTAGACAAATATCCATAGCTTAAAATGCAAGTTGGTCCTAAAACACAGCTTCTAGTGTCACTGGTAAAGATCTGGCTTTGTCACGAGACAGCCTTCACTTGCATAACAGTTTATAGCATTAAATCCCACTAAATTAAAATTTTCTGTAGTATCATAAATTCTTGGATTCACAAGGCATGTCGAAGACAATGTTCGTACACATCGTCCAAGACTTCGGTAATTTTATTGCACATCGATGTCAAAACAGAAAGTTTGTGGACGTTTTTTGTATGAGGCAAATGACTAAGATGGGGCAGAAATACCATGATAATGCAACCAAACTGTAGTTTGGTGATGATAGAACACTTAACAACATAATTCAAAACAGGTGCACTCATATTTATCTGATTCTGTGCTAACATGCTGCCTTGATTAGACAGCTTTGTTTCTTTACGTGGATTCTCCTTTATCTCATGTCACTGTTGGATTATTAATATGTGACAATTAGTTCAGCCTTAGGAGATATAGCCTCCATAATCTAAACAAACGTTAAAGATAACGTGAAATGAACCTTAGAAATTAGACCTGACAGCTCTTTCACTCAAAGGATTCTCATACAATGGTGCTTTAAAAAGCCCTGTATGCCTTTGAGGTTCATCCTGATTCATCAGTAGTTAGGCCATTGCAGTCTAGCCCCATAGGACATTTTCATGATTATGAACAAATGGTATTATCTGTAAACTGAACAAGCAACTTCTTATCAGAGGTATCAGTCATGACTTTCTAATTGTGTAGACCTCTTTGCCTGTGTTTCCTCTATGCCTAGTGTAAATATCATGGAACTTCTTACAGTGATTATAGAATTTTTAAAGTTTAAGAAAGTTGTCACTTTTATCTTTAACACATGAGTCTGTTATGATCTTGCTTCAGCTATAGATATGTTTGTTCATGCAGTTATCATGTGTTTTATGTGTGATGACAAAGCCTATCTTTGTCTTGAATGTAATTAGATGTTTTGTACTGTATATGCCATTATTTCGCAGGGTTTTGATTTTAGCAAATTTTACAAGTCAGACGCTAGTCACAAATTTAAAGGCACACGAAAATGGTAACTCGGAACCCGACATGAATGGAACTTCCATGCGTAGTGCTCATTTTACTGTTCATTGCTGTACTACACAATTGTGAATGTAAACACCAATGAAATTGTTCTTGACAAAAGTCATTGCGTTACATGCCATCTGCATACTAGTAGCCAGCAGATGTAGGCTAGTTACTGTATAAAATTGACATAATGGATAATACAGAGTTGTTATTTGATGCTTGCTGTTTGGGGTGCCATAATCATTGCTAGGCTTTATGCAGGAGCAAATGACTTATAGAGCTAATGACATTCAGTTCCTATCACTATTGGGTCAAAGCTAGTTCTGATGGGAGAAAAAGCTAATCACAAATTGGCATCTGTAGCATTAATGTGTTGCTTATCACTAATTTTGACAGAAGTTCTAGTACCAACTGCATGTAGGCTTAATTCACACTTGTTTCTGTGTATGACCTGTGTAATTAATTAAAGGCAACACGCCAATAAACACATTGGCATCGCATGTAATGCGAGGTGTTAGACAAGTAGATCCTCACTTCCTCACTTCAGGGAAAACAATTGTTCAAAGTATTTTGTTTTGTTTTGAGAGTTAATCAGTGGGTTTTGTTTTGAGTTGTTTTGTTAGACTAGTTGTTTAACCTAGTTGTCTTGTTACCGTAGTAACCAGTATGAAAGTGAAAGTCACAGCGGCTAGCCACTGGGAGTTGTGTCCATGCCCTTTATTCTGCCTTGAAGCTCAGGGCTGCCGTCATACTGAGATTTCTATTCATACATCAAACCGGATAGACTACATAAACTATTATAATTCAGGGCCAGCAGGGATTGATGTGTTTTGTCACAAACATAGACCATGTGTATTGTGTTTCATTGTGATGGCTCACACGGTAACAGTAAATGGCATTTAACTCGGTGTAACCATCAGTGTGTTTTTGTAAACCTATCCTATATTAACTGGCCATCATAGCATGAGTTCTCTGTCTATGTAGTAAAACCAGGCCATGGTCCACCTTATGGACTTAGCAGTTTTTGTCACCATAGCAACAACCTCATAATCAGAAATAAGCTGTTATCGTCTGGTATTACAGCCAGTGGTCCCTGCCAGCTTTAATTTGATTGTCTAGGAGGACTTGTGAGATACATCTGGTGTTAGTTTGAATGATACATAATTATGATTAGAAAGTCACAACATAACAGTTCACAATATTACTCTAGTAACAACTGTCTTTTATCTTGTGTTGGAGTGTACATAATAATTTTGACTTCATCAATAAATCTTCTTAGTAGCTGTTGCCATGTTTACTTTGTTTACAACCTCTAGGTCTGTTGCTTTCTTTAACTAGAAAAGATAGTGTCACTAGGCTATCAGTGATCATAAATTTACTGAAATAGACCAGTGTGAAACAGTATTATGTGCTCACAGTATCGGTTTGTCAGTAGATTAAATGTTAGACCTAATGTTCTTTGTAATTCAGGATTTGCAACAAGTCTAAGTTCACAGCATCTTCAAAGGGGTAGCTGTCAAGATAGCCTAGAATTCTCAATTACTTTAAAAGGTGTTTGTGATGACATTAGCTATGTGACTAGACAAATTTCACATAATCTTGTTTTTTGACAGGTTTGCTAATAAAAAGCCCCCAATCCATTCCAAGAGGAGAAAGAATTGTGTGTTGTCTGATTTTTATTTCCTCTGGTCATACATGCTTGATTAAAACACTGGAATATCCTGGAGATTTTCTGAGTAAATTCTGATCATATGTCATCTCCTAGACTTCAGTCTCTTTCACACTCATTTGATAAATTTTGCATTGTTTGTGACCATAAAATATCAGAGATTATGTTATGGGTGTCATGTGTCACTTCGGAGGAAGAAACCATCGTAAGCATGATCTTTCAAATTGTGGATGTGTGAAAGAATACTTATGCTTTTTATTACTATGTTCGGTCTAGTTCTTAGCAACAGTCTTATATTCCACTCGGTAGGCCTAAGTTGATATATTTCCTCTTTTTTTTTTTCTTTTTTTTTGTGGGGGGCGGAAGGTTGACTTTGACAGGCAATTTTAGATCCAGGACAAGCTACTTATTCACATGTGCATAACTTGGTGTGTTAGAATGTGTGTTTGTGTTTTGTGAGTGTGTGTGTGTGTGTGTGTGTGTGTGAGAGAGAAAGAGAGTACAGATTAAACAACAACGACATAGGGATACACTCATATACTTCATCCAAAATTATATACCCAAAATATGATCTCTCATGAACTCATTATCTTGTTCATTTGACATGCAGTAGGAAAAAAATAAACTTTGTAAGCCATGTCAGTGCTGGTTATTGAAAAATTTTGATACTGTGTAGTTTATATTCAAATTTGGGTGATAACAAACCAATTAAGCTATCATAAACGGTGCAACAATCTAGTCATTGAATTTCATTTTCCTACAGTTTCTCAAGCTGTGTGATTTTCTGTGTGTATCTACACACTATGTTTCCCCTGAAGACTGGAAAGTAGTATTACACGTACTTTTCAATTCCATTCAATTCAGTTCAGTTCAATGTCTTACATTACTTTTAAAGAGATATTCTATGTTATCACAATATTCAATTCAGCCATTGCTGTAGGCCTCAGACAAACTCTACTGCTGGATTGTTTTATGTTACAAAGTGGACCTATGAACGAGAGGCATGTAAGGTGCGGCAGTCAATTTTGGCCCTTGTCCCATAGATGTTACCTTGGCATTTCATGTTTTCCTTAAATGGATCCTGCATTTTGATTGGCTGCAGTCATCCTATGGCACCTACCATGTGATTGGCTCCTGCCATGTGATTGGCTAATGTCTTCAGTGGTGATGACAGTGCGGACATTATCCCTGTACCATCTCAGATGCATACCTTGTGTGTCTGATATAAAGGTAAGGCCAGAGAGGTAAGGTTTATGTGGTAATATCAGATTGTCACATTCATGTTGAAACCTGACCTCATTTTTAAGTATGTTGTACAAAAAACAAACAAACAAATCGTCTATCTGCTGAAATTCAGAGGGTAAATGATCAAAGGAAAGGGAAGAAATAAGCATTTTTCTGGGCCACAATTTTTTGTGTTTAAACGGAGCAGAAACTTGTCTGAAGATAGACTCCACCCCTAGCAATGAGGGAGTGATCTTATTGGTGAGTGCATGGCATCCTGGTTACTAATTTGCTGTGCGTAGACCGCTGGCAGTAAGCTTGAATGAGCATTGCCTAGGTTGCTAGGAGCATACCTTCTCTTGTCAACAGGTGAAAACTGTCTTACTTCCCTTGATCACAATTACATCGGAAGGAAAACTTTGAAGGTGATATCCAAAAAAGAGTGATTCTGATAAAGTGTGGGACCCACACTTTATTACGATCGCTTTGTTTTACTTTGTTTTTGGATGTTTCAGTCATTCCAAACGCGATTTTCATCAAATAAACTTTGAATTCCTCTTAAAATGGTATGCTCTGTACTATAAGTGTTTTCTTGGTTTCTCGCAAAAAGTTAAAAGCCCAATTCTCATCTCCACCAATACTGTACCATCCCTTTAACTTTTTGCGAGATACCAAGAAAATACTTATGAAATAGTACAGAGCATACCATTTTAAGAGGAATTCAAAGTTTATTTGATGAAAATCGGGTTTGGAATGACTGAAACATCCAAAAACAAAGTAAAACAAAGTGATCGGAATAGAATATTGGTCCCACACTTTATAAGAATCGCTCTGTTTTGTATATCAGCCATTTCAAAACCAATTTTCATCAAATAAACATTGAATTTCTCATGGAATTACATGCTCTTTCATATTTCATAAGAGGTTTATCATTATCTTACCAAAAAATGTTAGAAACCTGAAATTAGGTCTCAACCAAAACTATACGATCCCTAGGGGAATCCAACACCAGTTGAAAGTTAGTTTACTAGATAATGAGAAAGAGATATGAGCACAACAGTAAAACTCAGATCAAAATTGGATGAACATGAAGGAACTTTTTTTTTTTTCAATTTTTGAAGTTTTGCTAATTTTCACAGAATACTCTTCAAATGGTCACTATGAATAGACGAATGAATGAGTTAGTAATGTCACTGCCTCACAACTTGCCATATAGTTTGTACGTAAAATCTTTAAAAGTTTTTTTGTACACTATCAGTACAAAATTATGAGGTGATATCGTCAGTTCAATCATTTGCATATTCATATCAATAAATGTTGCTAAAATGAGCCAAACTTCACGATTTCAATACTTGCTTAATTTTGATCTGATTTTGATCAAATTTTTACTGTTGTGCTTGTAAAATTGTACTTTTTCCCCTGTTAACCCTCACTGCTAACTATTTTGAGTTGTATCAACAGATTTTATGCTTCAGATGGAGTCATTAAAAGGAGAGGAGGAAAGAAAGTGAAACTGTTTCTGAAGTGTCATTCATGGACTGCTTTGTGTAGTAGTATTTATAGTATGAAAAGGTTGAGGGTTGGTGGCCTATAGGGCTGCTTGCATTAATACAACAAGATCAGGAGGTTCTAATGAGCAACCAGAGACATACTGTTGTGTTGCATACATACCAATAGGCAGAAAACAATTCCTAAATCATGAAGAATTCTCTTGTCGTGAGAACAAATGTCTAGTTTTTTAGGAAGCCTCTTGCAGAATCAGGGAGCCTTTGTTCAAGAGAAAATCCACTCCAAAAATGAATAAACTTAAAAGGAGAGCGAAAAATTTCCCCTACAGAACAACGTGAAAATGACAAAAACAGATAAGAAATAAGGAATAAATGACATTTTCAAATTTTGCATTTTGTCAGAAAACATTTCTTGACCAGTTCTTGCGAATGTCAGTAATGACAAAAATCTCATATTTCAGCTGAATAAATATAAAACTTGCCATAAAACCACCAAAATAAAAAAGTACAATTGTTAACTCTGATATATCTTGGTGTGAGAACATGCTTTTCTATAAGCTAAAATGTTTTTCAAATTTTGTTTACAATGTATAATATACATGAAGGATTGTGAGGGTATGACATAATCAACTCGCTCATTTGAACATTCATAAGGACTGGTTAAGAAATGTTTTCTGAAAAAATGTGAAATTTCAAAATCTTCCTTATATCTTATCCAATTTTTGTCATTTTGGTTATTGTTTCTATAGGGAATATGTTTCTCTTTCTTTTGAAATTCATTCATTTTGGAGGTGGATTTCCTTCTTAAGCAGAACTGAACTCGCGATGTGGATTCTCAAGACTGGAGACAGGGCAACAAAGCAGATTTCACCAGATTGCAGGCCTTCATGAACGTAAAGGTCTCTCCCTTGTTTCATGACTTTCGATACGATACTCTCACATGGATACACACCAAAAGGATACACTGATCTCTCCTTGCAGAGTTGTACCTATCTTTTACAAACAGGCTTGTCGACAAGGTGTTTGGTAGAACAACAATTTTTACAGCATCTCTTTGTGTTCTTCCGATGCTGTAAAAAATAATAATAGATATTTTCCATTGTGTTCTGTGTTACTGAAAAATAAATGACTTATCTGGCAGCTACTGAGGTATATGTATCATTCTACCAAATTTTTGATCAGAATTCATGAATTGTTTAATTTCATGCAAAACACGAAATAAAAGGATACTAAAATGGAGGTAACATCAGTGTTCCACGCTAAAAGCACATTAAATGAGAGCATGATACAAGCTGGCTGGAGATGAGAGGAAGGGAATGAAGACGTGATGGAATGGTATTCATGTTACAAGAATAAGATGTGGAGACAGTGTTGATGTGGAGTAACAGGTGCTGATTCTATACTTACAAATCCTGTGGAGAGATGTGATATTGAAACTAATGGTGTATAGATTAGTCAAATACTAGTCAGTGATTGGATACACTAGATCACATGATAAGCAGAACATTTGTAATGGTCTCTCATGGATCGAACATGCTTTGGATATTCTCTCACTGGAGGGCATTTTTGTGTAAAGTAAATAACAAAGATGCCAAATGATACAGGAGTGATATTTTTAGTGCAGTCTGTGCAGTGTCCAAAAACCTGAGTGACTGACAGTTGTGGTATGTAGGGAAATGTGACCATAAATTTGGGTAAGCACTGCAGCCAAGAGACACAAAGGCTTAACTCTCTGGTGTGTGCTTGGAAAAGAAGCATCAGGTATAATGTATTCTAAATCAAAGTACTTTGACTGACTCACATAGCACAAGGGTTGATGAACTTAGTTATGGAGAATGTAGGGAATGTTCCAGCCTCAGTGTTTGAAATGCTATTTTGGGGGAAGTTGTTAGTAAAGTCCCTGGACTTTTTAGGGATGTGAAATCTCCCTTCATATCATTCAAACATTCTTTCTGTTCTCTTCCTCACCAGTCATCACTCACATGATACAGCGAACTCCCATTATAACAAAGTCCTTGAGACCGCCATTTTTCTTTAGTTTCGCCACTTGAATTAATAAAAATTATCAAAGATAATATTGCGGCCTTAATATTTATTTCGTTGTAACTGGAATTTCGTTATAATTGTGTTGCTTCGTTATAACGGGAGTGTACTGTACATGTAAGGATGGAGAATACCATCTCAAGAGATATAAGAGAGAGAGAGAGAGAGAGAGAGATAAAGAGCTAGAGAAATCAGAGTGCAAGAAAGTGGAAGGAGAGTTTGATATGCATCATGATAACTTAAAACAGGTTACAGTACTTACTGTAAAACACAATATTTTCGCGGCATGACATTTTCGCGAATTGGAGCCAACCCCCTTTTTGCGGCATGAAATTTTCACGAGTTGCCTCTAACATTCAATGCGTATTGTGTAGACAAGAGCTTTTACATGCATTTTAATTTCTCGAATCTTGGCTCTCACGAAATTTGCAAAATTAAAATGCATGCGAACATTCCTTGTTTTACAGTAACTAAAGTGAGGACATAAAATTACTTCAGGCAATCATTAATGCAGTCACAGACTTTAGTGTCATGGTCTAGTGTTTGCAGAGTTTTTAAATGTAAAGTGATTAGGTATACAAAGAAAAAACATAGGACCATATTGTGCAAGTTATGATAATGTAAACTTAGAATTCATTGATTTTGTGCAAGTCTCTTCCCCTAATAACAATTACTTCGTGTCAGACCAATTGCAAGACATGAAATTTGTTTTGCATCAAATTTATCAAAATTACCAAACAACTAACATGGAAGAGATTCCCCCTTCCCCCCATTCGCACCAGGTCCCACATGGTGATGACAGGCGGAAGAGATCTTATCTTTTATAGGACTGCTATCTCCAAACTGCTATCTCGACTGTAATCGAGATGAGGGAATAATCAGGGTTCAGAGTGAGCCTTGCCATTTGACACCAGAGTCTGGACTGCGCACATTTGATGAATACAGCTGGGCCGCTATCAAGTACAAGCCCAAGGTCACTCTCCCCTCCAAATTTCGTCCCCAACCAGCTTCGCTGGAACACTGGGGGGAAGTCCCAGTGAGCATCTATGCTATGGTTTTGGAGGGGATGTCCTGTGGTGTGGGACCTTGTGCGAACATGGGGATATTCAGACATGTTGCACATCTCATGATATCACTTTATTGAAGAAAACATATGACAAATTATGAATACCTCAATCAGGTCATAACCCAATCATACTAAGGACTCTTTGATGAACAGTAAAAATAAAAATGTGATTTCTTGTGAAATCATGAATGGGGGGGGGGGGGGGGGAAGTATCAGCATGAAGAATCTGATGCAAGGAGCAAACTCTTGTATAAAACAGTTTTGACTAATTTGCATGTGTATGTGATGTCCATTGTACCACCTTCATCCATTAAAAAAAAAAAAAAAAAAAAAAATTCTCCTTGATTCTGATCAAGATTTGAACATGTTTTCACACATTTAACATTGTCAGTTGTGTTACACAAATATAGCTGTACTTGGAGAATATCAGGTTTGTAACTTTGTGTGAAAGGAAGTACAATGTAGGTACCTCTTTTTGTGAGAATACTCTACAGAAGTCATGCAAGTAAAAAATAAAATGCTCTTCAGAACAGCCATTACATGGGCTTGCTATTGATGTGTTGTCTTACATACAGTCAAGACTTTGTTTCGTAATATCATTTTGTGTGATTTAGTTTATACAGTAGTTTTGCTCAAAACTAATGAAGTCTGCTGTGCAAGAGACATTGTGATTGGGAGACCAGGGCCCTGTTTTATGAAGAGTTATGATTGATTATATAGTTGAGTTCTATGATAAGTCTATGGCAGCCTGTGTGGTAAGGACATTTATAATCGATTTTATCTTTTGATAAAATGGGGCCGTGGATTCAACAAGTTGCCTGATCAAAATCCCTGTGACCCTTAAAGAGGAATTCCAGTCCAGTTATAACTTAGTCTGATAAAGAAAAGCAAAATCTTAACGAGTACAACAGTGAAAATTTGATCAAAATTGAACAGAAATTAGGGAAGTTCTGAAATTATGAAGGTCCGCTGATTTCTGCAGAACAGTTCTTGTACAGTTGATATGAATAAGCAAATGACTATCATGGTAAGCTGATGTCGTCACCTCGCAATTTTCCATTGATTATGTTTAAAAAAAGATAATGAAAATTCATTGTTTGTTATCAAAATGTAAAACTTGTTATTCCTAGCTGAATAACTTCAGAATAATGACCAGTAGATATACAATTGTATTAGGATTTGAGACCGCACCATAATTGCATTTGAATGAAAAAAAAAAAAAAAAAACACCCAAAAAACGGAGTGCAAACTATATGGCAAGTTGTGAGGGCATGACAACATCACTTCACTATTTGCATATTCATATTGACTGTTCAGGAACTGTCCCTTGTAAAAGTAGCAAAATTTCAAAATGTCATAACTTCTTTTAAATATATTTTATCCAATTTTGATCAAATTTTCATTGTTGTGCTATAAAAATTTACCCCTTCTTTTCAGACTAATTTTCAACTGCACTGGGATTCCCCAGATATTACAAACATTCCCTGAATTATGCGTCATTGCCACTGTGTATTAAAAGGTTCTGTTGCAATGAAAAGAGTGCAGAGAAAGCCTTGAGATTTAGTTTGTATTGTTGAAGAGTTTGATGTTGAAACATTGCATTCTGTACCCCCAAGATCCCTTTGTGTGCTTTGAGTACTGATTGGAACAGAAAAAGCTATAGAATTGTACACACTCTCCAAAGTCTGTAACAGAGAAAGGGTTAATAGCATTCTGCATCTTTAGCAAAGATCCTTTCTCAATTGGTGAAAATTGCCATTAATCAAACTGTCAACATCATTACATTATTAGCAAGTGGAACTACAAAAGGTAGAGTACATGATGTATCCAGACAAGAGCTTCTCATACGGTTTTCTGCAACAAGTGCAGTTTTCAATTTATTTTGATACGAGACCAACAACAGACAGCTGGGCCAGGATGACGGAGAAAACAAAGCTGGTAAACAAGCATTATGAATCATACCATGTTGCCAAAAACAAGGTAAAAATCATTTTCTCTCCCCTTGATATAAAAACAAACAAAAAACATGATACAGTAAAGTGCTGCACATTTTCTTCTTTCCAAGACATGTTCAAAGTCATTTAAGTCTAAAAACTTACGAAATCACAAACAAAGCGGGTAATTTATTCCACTGACATTGCTTCACATTTTGGCTGCCTGCCACACATCCTGTGCATCGCAGTGACACATGACATAAGAGTTATACACCAAATGTGCTTGCACATCACAACACTTTACTGTCAGCTTAGACTGTTCCTTGTAAAATAGAGGCAGCGGTATTTGGGTAATTATATACTGTATTTTACTTTCAAGTTTTTTGTTCCATATTGTGCTTAGAAATGCCAGTATAAAGCCCTATTTAAGTGTTTATCATTATTATTATTGTTTTTGTTATTATTATCATTATCATAATCATCATTATCATTATCATCATTGAATATTCTTCTTTAATCAAACTGCATTCTTGATTTTTCTGTCCACATACCGTAGTTTTAGCTGAAACTGAACTCTGAGAAATGAATCTGTTGACACCCGGTATTCAGCACAGCTTTACATACAATAAATTTTCTGCATAACAAATGTTTCAAAAATATGTTTTGTGATACCCAACCCTCTTTTTTTTTTCTCAGTTTCACTCTAGTTTGTATCTGGACAGTTGGGATGAGATATTATCCTCGGCACCATAGACATGTGCATTACACCTGGACATGTAATATACACACCCTGATTAAAAGTTGGTTTCAGTGTTGAATCAACAGACAAATGTAGAATTAAATTCAGGGAGCATGTACAAAAAGAACAACACTTACCAGATCAAGAGAATAGAAGACTGACAATTTACTTTAGAAGACAGCAGTTTCTACATAACTGCCATATGCCTTGGAAAGACCACAATAAGCCAAAGGCAGTCTTTCCTAACTACGATCGCGTGACAAGGCAATGTTTAACACAATAACGACACACATGCATGATAGGCAAGCTTAGTATATACAATCATACCAGGTGGAGTTCCTGATCAATTCAAGCTGAATGCATGCATTGTAATGTACAATGTTTCAATGCCATCTCCCTGTACCTTCCCTTATCTTACCTATGACATCTTAACTTTATGCAAAAAACCTCTTGATAAAAAAAGAGCACATATGTACACTTTGCACAGACGGATGTAATGCTTTCATGATGGTCCAATAGAAAAGTTGTACTCCATCAAATAATAGCTACAATTTTCTGAAATACAAATGTATTTCATCAATTTGTCTATGTACAGGCCTCAACAGAAAAAAGAAAGTTTTTCCAGGTAAGTAATTATAAATTGATGTTGCTCAAGTTATATGCAAGATATGGGTAATCTGAAAACCTCTGGGTTGTATGCAAAAGATGTTAATCTTTGGAATTCAGTTTTAATAAACTTTGCTAACGAACAGCTAATGTTGATAGTGTATGGGGAGGAAAGACATAAATGCATTGCTATGGCCAACTCATACTTCTAGTACATTTGTACTTCCAAAAATGAACGAACTATAGCAGCACTGAAGCCACAACTATACAGATTATTTGTATCCACTAATTGTTCCCCCCCCCCCTTTTATTAACAAAGTTACGAAATGGATCACAAATGTTCTTACAGCACATCGAATGGAGCTGTGTTAAAGTCAAGTTTTATGTATCTATGAACAAGATGGACACCAAACATTACAAAGACAAAAATGGATTGATCATTCATGATTATCAAATTAATAAAATAAAAATATCTTTACAGACAGCAATTTTCACAAATTCAATTCCTCGGAAACTATCATAAAACATATCACTACATAAAAATCAAACAATAAAACACAACTAATGTGCTACTTTGTCTATGGAGGGCAATGTATCAGGTGATTCCTTAATTCACAAAGGAGTGGTATAGAGTTTCTCACTATAAAGGGACTATACCATTAGTTGGGGGAGGTGCTAAACTACTGACCCAATGACTGGGATATTTGATTTCCCATTGGGTTGTAAGTAATACCCCTACACAACTTACATACCCAGCCATACTCATACCTCCTATCTCCACTCAGAGACCCTCCTCTGACCTTAAAGGTCATATATCCCTTTTGCAAAAATTTGGCAGGCTTGAAGAACAGTCTCCACGCATCATGTATGATATCTCGCATTAACACACCTCACAGTATAAAAAAGAGAGAAATAAAAAATGAACCCTATGTCACTTGACAATACGCTCCCCTTGTGTACCAAGAATAACAAGCTGGAATTTGTTTGGGTCTGATTGAATTCATTGGAAATCTAGTATTGTTACCCCCTCCATCATATCCAGTGGTTAGGGGAAATTGTCTGAATTACCTACCTCTAGAATATACCAGCTTATTAAAGGAATCTAATTTTAAGGGTTGCAAAAGGGATATTCAACTTTAACGCACAATTATTTCCACAGAATCTACATCACTTGCTGTCTCTGTACTTGTATCATCTGGACATGTGAATGCACAGTGGTTGCTATGTAACACACTGCAGAGGAACACACTCTATTTTCATGAACATACAAGGGCATCTCGTTCATTAATCATTTTTTACTGTTGCTCCTATATAGAGTGTTGTATCTTGAGCGGTGACGTCATACATGTTTCCTATCACTACTTCTTCAAACCCTCATTTCATCTACGATAAACTCTAGATAGTATGTAATTACACTCTAGGAATCTGGCTGAACCTCTACTCACTGCAAGAGATACACATTTTCTATCAGGCTAACAATAGAGGGAATGCTTTTTGAATATAAATATGATTTCAGCTTTGGCCATGACAATATTTTCCAGATTTACTGACCAACACATATGAAAAAATAAGTTTGAAATATAAATCTTATTTTTTTCCCCCAAGACTGAGGGTAAACAACTGAACTTGCACTCATAAACTTTGAACAAAGAAATATACCAAATGAGAAAGTCTGACATAAGGAACAGTAAAAAAAAAAAAAAAAAATGATAGTCGGCTCTGAAGTTAAGAGTAAAGGTGTGCCTTCAATCAACAGACCTTGCAGAGATGAAAACTGCCTTGAAACAGAATTTTCTGACTGGGTACAGACAGTGATTCACATGACGCACAACATTCTGCCCCGCCCCTAATTAATTCCTTTTTGTGAGTGTTTCTGTTTTCTGACACTAACATGCAATCACTAGAACAACTTTTTTCCCCCACACTTATTAAAATTTTGAACATTCTTTTGTCATATATTCTGCCTTTATCATCTAGAACTATGTGGGGTGTGTGTGTGTGTGTCCAGTACAAAAATCAAAATACTTTATCACTTCATACAATTCATCAATATTACAGACACATGTCATCCATAATATTTCACACTTCAAATACACTGGTGTACAAAATCCTCTGCTATTAACTGTTAATGAGTGACAGCTATAAAATGCTTAAAATATCAAACTACCATTAACATTCTTTGCCTCCTACTGTGGTGTACATCACTTGGTGCTCTCATGCTTGAATCCTTGAATTGCTGCTACAAATACATTCAAAAACAGATACATGTGTGATGGATAACCTTCCATGAAGTCTCAATGTTACCATGCTTTGTAATTTCACCACGACAAAATCTCAAAGACAGCACCCAGTATATGACATAATCTTGGTCTTTTCTGCGAATTTCATTTTGAACAGGTAACTGAGTTACTGATCATTTTCACATCAATCTCAAAACACTTGAAGCTGTCATTTTTGCGTACAGATATTTTCGTGAATGAGGTCACAGGTCGCAGGATGCTGTTTCCATGTGTTGTTACATTCTGGGCCAAAAAGTGATTCATGAAATTGCAAAAATAACAGCTTATACAGTATGCAACTCCTTCATCACAATCGCAAAATATATTGCTACATCAAAGCATGTATCAATATGATATAGTAGTACCAAAAATCATGTTCTACTCTCTGAAAAACTATTTAGTGTCACAACACAAATAAGACCCCCCCCCCCAAAAAAAAAATAGTTGTTCATTCCAGCTCTCCCCCAATAAACAAGCGGCAATTACGATACAGAAGAAATTGAATATTCTATTATTTGCTGATAAAAAGAAAAGTCTGACGGTAGGCTAGATAATAACAGGACCCATGTGGGAATATCGGTGCTGTAATCAGCAAACACGAGTAGGGAGACAACACATGCATGATACACATCCCAATATGCCTACCAACACATCACATGACAAGTGCTATACATAGCAACAACACATTGGGGCAACATACATGTAACACCACATGGAAATTTCTACCAGCAAACCCCCAAAGGAAGTATGGGCACGGATGTGATACCGTGGAGGTATGTGGGATTAGCGAGAGCAGTGGGAGGGGTCAGCAACGCCAGAACATGCCTACCATTCCACAAGTATGTGATGTCAATATTCATTATTAGATGGGCGGTGGAAAGTGATGCACTGCCCTATTTATTCCACAATATTTCTACACTCTTGTATTCAAGAATGTCACAAAAAATGTCAAGCCTCTACACATTTTATGACTAACTGTCCCCATCCATACGTGGGAAATACTGTACTAATAACCCTTATTTTGTGAAAACTTTAATGAGTAACATCAATTTTGTGAAAACTTTAATGAGTAACATCAATTTTGTCTTGGTGCAGCCAGAAATGTATCAAAGTACATAATGTTTGCAGGAACAATATGTGTGTCTCTTAACTACTGGGTTTTCTCCATTGGTTTGAATAGAATCCATGTTTGAATTGTATTAATGCTAAGCAGGTACTCTAATTAGTCCTACAAAAAAATAAATAAATAAATAAATAAATGCAGAGTACACAATTACAGAGAGGAAAGGAATGTTTAATGGGCTTCACTCAATATGTGCATTGCAAGGCTTTAGCCACATACAACGCCATCTCCGTCTTAAATTTCTCCTGCACCCGAGATGGCGAGCATCCCAACACGTAGCTGCATAACTTGAGGATGACTGCCAACGAAGCTCTACTAGACCACAGTCAATTACCCCACAAGGAGGCAGGAGGGGATATAATGCACCCGGCCTACATCGGGAGTGTCTTCTTACCATGATCTGGTTTTTTACTCACTGCAAATACCTCCTGGATGTTTCATGTGAATAAAGTCTACCTCCAAGTACCCCTTCTCACATACAACATGAGTAACCTGCTGTTTAGCAATCATAACATACATGGGCAATTCCACGGTAACTCGCGTTACAAATAATGGGTACATTTATGGGATAATGTGCCAATATTTTTGTAATTGGAAGGATCCACAAGTTACTTTTTTCATCATTGGTTAAGTAGACATACACCAACTAAATGAATCCAAAAAGAAAACTAAAGGACAAACATGTTGGGATTCTTGAATCATTTA
This sequence comes from Diadema setosum, assembly GCF_964275005.1. NCBI lineage: Eukaryota > Metazoa > Echinodermata > Echinoidea > Diadematoida > Diadematidae > Diadema > Diadema setosum. The sequence goes on from NC_092698.1 coordinate 38,191,297, forward strand.
ATTTTGGTAACTCGCGTTACACAAAAAGGACATGGTCAATTCTATAAAGGCCTCTTTTTGGAAAGTCTCCTCATACTAGACAATCCTGATAAAAGTTTTCCTACCTTGAATTGATAGTGGGTTAGGACTCATGAATTAACACTATCAAAGTTGAGTAACAATGACCTGGTAAAATGTAGGGAGCCTTTATATCGGTAACTCGCGTTACGGTAACTCGCGTTACATTATGTCCACTAACACAGGGTGACACAAATTGATGACATACAACTGTTCTGATGGCACTGAATCTTGTGTTGAATATTTTGAGAGATGCTTAGTACATAGTAAAATGAATAAATGTTAAACAAATATTTTACTAATCAACCCAATTGATAGAGAAGAATGTGTTTACGACTAAAAAGAGCTTCACTCCTCAAAGAGACCCTGAATATGTTTCAATATATACCCAGATGATTTAGGTGTATAAGTACATAATTTTCAGAGTGTACAAATGAAAGATGTTGAAATTTTTTTAAAAACAAAACGTAAAGTACCAAAATCTATTGACAAGTTTACAAAAAAGCCTACAATCTTTCAAAAATTAAAATCCTGTCTTTTTGAAAACTCTAATTTCTTTGCAGCTGATTGACAAATAGACCAGTTTGCGCATGAGCAGAAAAAGTTATTTGTACCAACAGGCATTTTGGTTTGTAAATTCATAAGCATCTGTGATGCGATGATTATTCACGTGATCCTTATCTAAATGATGCTTGCCAGCACATCCACCTCACAGCAAGAATGGTATTTCGCAATATAAAAGGAAATAAGCTGTTACTGCATTCAATACAAAACAATGAAATGGATGCTTGCTAAATTATAAACTGATGGGAGTATTCTGATCCCCTGATCCAAATGCAAGTTCATTCTTTTTTTTTAACATGAATTCCATAAATTGTTATGTCGCGCAAGTTTTATGCATTTTATGCCGCTTTGAAAAAGAGTGAAGTGCCGAACCAACTGAGAGAAAAGAAAGGTCATTTGTACCAATGTGTACATGAGCTACAGTGTAATTACGAACTGGCTTATTACCCTACAAATGTACATCAACTTAAATAAGCACTCAATTGATCAATGTTTTAGTAGTAGCCATGATAAAAAAAGTCATGGGCGTGCATACTCGAAGAGTGTTCGAACTAAGACCTCCTGATCTCCGGACGGGCATCATCTCGGAACTAGACCACCGAACTTCCGCCCGACAAGAAGTGTTGGTTCTAATCCTTAATCATGCAGCGGGTACTGTGTAATTATTCAAATTCATGAAATTCTTTCGTTGAGATGTTATTGCAACTAAATTGACAAATTGCCCTACATCAACATAATAAAAACTGAATTGATCAGTGTTTTATTAGTAGCCATGATAAAAAATCATGGGCACACATACTTGAGCAGGCCAGATTCGAACCCACAACCTCCTGATCTCCAGACAGGCGTCATTTTCACTAGACCACTGAATAAGGATTAGAACCAACACTTGCTGCTTTATAGCATTTTGTAATAAAAATTCTGTAATACTAATGCAGGAATTTCAGAAGATAAATTTTAGGTTAACCTCGTTCAGTGCTGGATGTACATGTACACATGCAGTGAAAGCCTGGCTAGACTCCTCAATGTGGCATGTGATCAGTGGCCTTGATGCTAGTATTATACAATCACAGTTTATTAGGCTACTCTCCTTTGTTTCAGTCCAGCATAGTGTGAATAACACTGGATTTGATTGTTTTCACCATGATATAGCTCAATTAAGTGTTAAAATTTGCTTACGTTGGTGGAAACTTGTGTTTATAGTCGGTAACTCGCGTTACATACCGGTAACTCGCGTTACATGGTAACTCGCGTTACACTTTTCATTGACATTTTTTAATGTGATGACAGTGTTTATTCAAGTCAACATCCTGTGTACAGTATCAGGGTGTGATGAATTTAGAAAATTATGATTCCCAACAAATTACCTCCACTGCTTCCTTCAGAATGAAAAATATTTCTTGTTTCGGTAACTCGCGTTACATGGCTCAAGGGCTGAACTTTCAGGTGGTGATAAAAAATTTTTGATGGTGGCATAGCAATTTTCTCATGGGAGACTGAAGTAGAACCAATTTGCTTCTTTAAAATGAATTAACTGAAGTGCTAGCAGAATTTTTCTTTAAAAAAAATGTATATCAAGTTAAGCATGCATTTTAGCAATTTGGATGACTGAAAAATTGTCTTGAACATTTGTAGCTGTTTCTCGGGAAATATTTGACCGATTGATATAATTCTTTGAGTTTCTTCAACTTCAATATATGGGTAATACATAATGAGTAATTCTTTTGCAATATAATAAACTTGAAATTTTAGTGCCATGTCCACATTCCCATGGAATTGCCCACATGTTAAGATTAGAAGGGACTAACAAGAGCTTTTCCAGTCCAGGCTCCACGCGTTATGAGTTGGCTATTAGTCTTGTGTTTGTACTTTAGATTTTGCTTGCTACACACTACGGTAGATTTTGAAAAGACAATTTGCCATAATTACTTTAATTAATTAATTAATTTAAAAAAAAAGACAGGGGAGGGGAAAATAACATGATATGATCTTTATCAATGCGTCACAAACATGGACAACATCTACAACCGTTTTCTCATTTTCTCTGTTTTTATCTTAAACTGTTGAAGACTAGTCCTGAGTATACTCGGGCAGGTGTCTAAGGGGAATGCGTGTTTTAGCAAAATCAGCTCATCCTTGACAGATACAGTGTTAAATGTAAGTGATGTAATATTAATTTTCTATCAACAAATGAAGAGTAAAATTAGCCATGTGGCCTTCAAAAATCTTATTAGAATCTACACTTGTCACAGTGGTGAACGTAAAGTCTTAAAATTCTCAAATCATGAAGTAAACCTAGCTGAAATAAGATGAGAATATAGTGTATGATTGCTGCTGTTTAACACTTCAGTGGTCATGTAACCCAACTCACAATCATCGCTGGATTTCTAGATTACACAGGAAATACTTGGTCTGATTCTGTGCCTTACAATCTATACAGTGCTAACTTTCTTACATACACACAAACCAAGGCTAACCCAAGACGACAACATCTGCTTTGTTACTGTCTAGGATTGAGGCATTACATATTTACACAACTACATTTACATATAATATACATAATGGATGTACTTCATACAAAAAAGGCAAACATTTAAATATAATGCTGATAAAGTATCAAATTTGGCGCTTCATCATTGTTTGTTTGTTTTTTCCATATTGAGCTGATGAACCAACATGTAGGTAGCTACACACACAGCCATTTCCATCAGCTCGAAATCATGATATTAATGGTATTGCTGCTGAAGCATGTGGCTGACCTCTTTCAGAATATTGTGGCATTTTGAAATCGCACACTGGGCATTGCAGCTGAAACAATAGAACATGCAGCAATTTAATATAAAGAGAAATAGACCAAAAATGACTGTACCTCAAAGAAGATACAAACATGCTGCTCATCAAATTATCATGCACAGCTACAAGAATGAAATATGTGCACAAACAGGGCTGTTCCGCAGGATTTAAAACAAGTTTGATATTGCAACATTCATTGTTAAGTAAACAAAAAATTTGCACCACAAGAATCAATACCAGCACAGAAAATCACTGGAAAATAAAACAAGCAAATCTTACAACAGCCACATCTTGGCACAATGAACCTAACAAATTTTATTCCTGTGATCAAAAATTATACGGCACAAGACCTGGGGCCTGTTGCATAAAAGTTACAATTATGGTAACTTTGCCATCCAATGGTAACTTCCATGGAATTCTTGATTTTGATTGGCTGTCAAGTATTGTTGCCATGGTAGTTACCATTGGATGGCAAAGTTACCATAATTGTAACTTTTATGCAACGGGCCCCAGCTGTTTCATACTAACAAATAACTGAAATTGAGAATTCATTCCTTTTATACACAAGTAAAAATTTCTTAACTTTTCCTTATTCTATTTGATTATCATCTTACAGGATTTTGTTGTCAACTTACACTGCAGTTTGATTATTCGGAAATTACCTTCAAAACTAAAGCTAAATATTGACAAAAGGCCTGTTTGAAGAAGTAAAAATAACAGGCGAGTACAGTCCATTTTTGATTTGGACAACAAGCGAATTCTAAACCTGTGCTGGCTGGCCTGGTGATCTAGGTTGACAGACATTACATATAAAATTGATTTGCCTGATGGAATTCAGCAGAGGACAGCAAAATGCTTCCCAAAGTCCTATTTCCTTCTACAAAAAACAAAACAAAAACAAAAACAAAATGTACACCAGAGAATAACCCACAGTGATTCTAAGCCCTCATTTTCTACTCAAACATGTCTTGCTCAAGTGGTTTCTTGATCCACGTTCCCAGTCCATTCTTCTCGAATGCCTGCATCATGAGGTGCTTGGCACGGTGGAAGTCTTGGGCTCTGCGCTTTGCCTCGCTGTAGGACTGTGGTGGGGTGGGCTGCGCCGGTACGATGGACGACACATGCCCATAGAGCATCTTGAAGAGGCTATAGAAGGAGGCCTTGCACAGGTGTGACGGATGACCCTGCTCATTCTTCCCAGTGGTCGTGTTAATGACCTCCAGACCCGGTTCCTCAAAGGTCCAATTGGTGCTGTGGTTGGGTGCCTTGCCCGGCTGCCGGCTTTCGGCGTTGCTAATGCCACTGAGCAGGGGCTTGGTCATGTGGAAGCCGTTGGGTAACTCCTCCAGCTGTGTCAGACGGGCAAACATGGCCCTTGACAAGTGGTCAGCATGGTAGAGGGACCCTAGGATGATGCTACTCAGATAGACTGGTTCAATGAAGTGGGTCAGGAGAGAACCTTGGACACCTAACACATTCCACCTGAAAAAGAGAAGAAGATAAGCACATTTTAAGACTTCAACTATTGGTCATTTTCTTTGGTTAGACAGGCAGCTAAGGTGTGCCCTGATGATTTATCATGCTTGAAACTTAATGCTTACTCAGAATCAGTGTTTCAATTGCAACAAGTATCAATAAGCTCACAAAGTGATTCTGTATAATTCTGCTGCATCTGTATGAAGGATTTTGATTATAGACACACAAACTTACTGACAAGTAATATAATTAGCTAACGAAGGGTTGGGTGGGCAGCTTTTCTAGTTGTTTGAATTGGCAGAGATGACAGAATAGAACATTGCAGCAACAGGAATACTTGTTCCATTCATTGACAGTGTACTGATATCTTTCTGTCTCACTTAGCAATTTTTACACGCTGTAAATCTTAAAATACTGTATGCAAATAAGATACACTGCATATCCTGTCATATCCTGTCATATCTTCTGTAGTTTTCTGACTAATCACACTATCTGGTTCAATATTGATGAATGATAAGGAACACAACATGGCATTACATGGTACACAAAATTTTTGCACAGAATTAATAAGCTGTCACAAACTACATACTTGTATGTCCCCAACATTAAAAAAATGAGCATCTCTCTACGCTTGTATTAATGTTCTATGGCTTTATCTCTTCCTTAAGCAAAGATTTGAAAGTTTTGATCTCCACCTTGAATCACTACACAACCACCAATTTCCTGTATGCAGCAGTTTTAAATGCAATCTTTACCCTTGTACAAGACTTCCACAGGAGGAAAAATATGAGAAGTTAAAGTGTAAGAGCATACAAGACTGGCTGAATCAATAAATTTTCTTGAAAACACACACTGAATACACCAATAATGGCCAGTTACATTAATCATTCAATGTAGTCTCTTGTAACAACGTGGAGCGGAAAGTATGTACACTCGTAGTTGATATTGATCACGACTTAAGAATTACACAGGAATTTCATACCATCTATAACTGACATAAACTTACTTTAACAACACCAGCATCTTACTGCATTTTACACTGCTGTATAACCCACACTCTAATCCTAAACATGTTGTGAAGCAAGTGCTTTCATACAACACTTCTCTGTGATTTTGTTTTATACAGGAATCTTGTATTTCCTCTTTGTTATTCTTTTAGTTTTTTTTCTCTCCTTTTTAGACGAATGACAATCAAGTTCAGCTACTGTAGTAGTGAGCTCTCGGAACGAGGTGTCAAAAAACTTGTGGTGGTTTGCGTACGTGCTAGGGTAACTGCTGTACAAAATGAGGCCACTGTTCAAGGTCTGGCCAAGTTGATTGTTTCCTGTATCATTGATGTATTATCAATCATTCCACCCCAACTGTACAAAAGGGGACAATATTTTTACCCACTTCCACTAGTGATGAGATAACAAGAATGCCCAATACAACTCTGCGGTTGAAATAATGCTAGAAATATTCGAATCAGAAGCTCTTCCATCACGTTCTGACTGTAATCAGTGTTGCAGATAAATTGGGCAAGAAACCACAACCTGACCATTTCATGATTACTTTGACTGCATTCTTCTCCAACTTTTACTTCTCAGAAATACTGCTTCTTCCTAAAATACTTGAAATATTAATAAATACAGCACTTGTAATGCGACATCAATTTAGTGACTATTCTGAGGTGCAGAGGGACATACAGAGCAAATTACATACAGTTGTACACATTTAAGTGGAAAGGGTACGGGAGAGACAGAAATATATGAATCCAACATATACAATGTATCTAACCAAAACAAGATGCAAACATGTGTGCCTTACTTATAATTCTATACTACCTTTATTCATATGTGTCAAACACAGTGACATCAACTGTAGGTTTGTACCAGCATGTTGTTTTTAGACCATGACACACTTCATAGTGGCAGTCGAAAATGCCATATGTGTACCATGTGCATGATTTCACAGTGTACAGGTGAAGGTTCTAGACACACCCACTGGTATCCAAAATAACCCACAGGTCTCTCAAATAATCCACCGGCATGCTAAGTAATTGGCCAATTATATCCTAGTACCACTCCATCAGCACATAGCTCATGTCACGTTTGACTCTGTCTGTACATCGCTATGTACGGGCATACATTCTACGAAACTCTCTTCTGTAACTATGAAATGGAAAAGTATACAAAATGGGGGGGGGGGGGGGGAAATAAACCACCACAGCTAAGGGAAATACACTCTGTACTCTGCATGATGTTTACACCTGATCAGACCTCCCTGTTTTTCTACAAGAATTAGCATTAGCAAAAAGGATGGTACACTATCTGAGTTGAGAATGCCAATCAACAATTTTCAAATGCCTCTTTGTCGCTGGTGTGACCTAAAAATAAACTGCAGTCCCTGCAGAACTCAAGGAGACATGCCAACAAACTCCATCGGGCCAAACACACCATGGATCCAAATTGGGAAATGGCACTCCTTGCATATTCAGAATTTTAAGCTATAAATCACAGCAATGGAGAGAAAGGAAGTGTGCTGATGGCTACAAACACCATATAATCCTGTCTACCCTGGCATGTGCACAGTGAATTATGATATTTGTTGTATTTATGGTCCTATGACTTCATGTCTTGTTTTATTGCTGTGTGGCTGTAAAAATTGTGAGACACCACATAGATTAAACAAGACACATTGTTCCATACAGCACTGAGATAATAAACAGTACAAAACCAGCAACAAAGATACAATAACGTACATTTGTTTTTCCTGCACATACTGACGAGAAGCTAAACATTTTCCTCCTCATTTTATCTGTCTTCTGCTGTTTGTAATGTTCTTTTCACTTCTTTAAAGAGACTGACAACTTGTCTAGACCTGTATCTTCATTTCTTCTATTGTGGCAGCACAGATTAAATGCTCTCAAGCAACTACACCTTGGGGGTAAAAAGAGGTAAATGATGTGATTTAAATTGAAGATCAATTGGATCATGTCATCAAAATACTGTGCTCCCTTTATGGTCCACACACCGATGTGGTTTTCTGGAGCTGACACGATTCTCTGTGTGTGACCTAATTCCAGCATGTGCAGCACAAACGAGGCTAGGTCCCTGTGCTAAATTCCAGTCATGATTTCTCCTTGCCTCTTGGCCAAGCCCTGCCAACACATCCCTACATCGTATCAGGTTAAAACATGTGTCTACACGCAAAGGCAGGAGTATTGTCTTATGACTCACATTGTTAACATGAGACTCATTATCTGTGAGCTGTTGCTTTTGATTGTTTGTTTGTTTGTTTGTTGTTGTTGTTGTTTTGAAGAAAGCAATTCAACCAGGGAGGTGGACCTCCCTGATTCAACTCACTTGAAAACACTGTAAAACTTTGAAATAACAATCAAGTGTATACATCTCATAAACTCATCATCTGGAAGATATTTCATAAGATGACATAGACATATGTACTAACTAGTTTTGAGCAATGTAGGTCAGTTTACCACTGCATTCAAGTGATATTTTTCTTCCTTGCGACCAACAGTGTTGTAAGGAGCTATACAGTACATCCCCTCCTTTCAAATATATTTTACAGTGTGGAATCATGTTCAACTACTTACAACATTGGGAAAGACTTGGGCAAAGCTCTCTGGTTGCTAGGTACAACATAGGATTTAAAGATACATGGAGAAATTTTAGGTCAGCATCCAGCTAGCCCACATTTTGGAAATTTTGCATTCTGAATTGACAGAGATCCTCCCCCCCCCCCCCCCCTTGGATGATGAATGACTTTCCAAGTTTTCAAAATTATTATGAAATTCTTGGTTGGAATTTACCTTTGAAAAAAATCTAAATTATCAAGCATATTTACATCTCATTTCCCTTCTTTCTGACAGTCTTACAGCAAAATACTTGGGCTGTTCATTTAGATTATGCCTTGCTTTTCCTTGATTACATCAATGCCTTTTTTTTTTTATTCGCCATAAAAATCCCCCATTTTCATTTGGAATCAAACAAATGAAATTCTTCAGAAAAAAAAAAGGAGAAAATGTATGATATAATACCATCCTCAGAACTGGCTCAAAACTTGTTACATGTAATAAATTTCAGATACAGATTAGCAAGTCATACTAATCAATTACATTCTTGAGGTAAGCATTATCTAATGGTTCCTATTTCTCACCTGGCTAATTTATCACTGCAGGACATGGTAAGAAGTCTCTCCCCTTGCAGCACTCCATCCCAGGTTTGAATGGATGGCCCTGACTTCACTGGTATGGTGCCTTCTCCAGACTCAATCTTAGTCCTCAGCTGGCCTCGTGCTCTCCTGTTGGGATGCCTGTCAGGGGTAGGCTCCTCCCCACTGCTCGACTCGTGGGGCGAGAAGATGCGGGCGTCCCCACAGGGTGCCGTGCTGATGTACAGATGGAATTTGATATCACCACGAAGCTTGTAGCCCTGCCCATTGGGGTTTGGAACAAATATTGACTTCTCACCCTGGTTCTGAAGGTAGAGCTCCAGCTGAGAGTAGAGGTACCTGACCAGACACCTGCGTGAGATGATTTCAGCATGACAGTCATTCAGCGCCAGGCCCTGTCCAGACATGTACTCTCCATTGATGCATTTGGTTCCAGTGGAGACGGCGATGACACTGGAGTGCTCCAGAGTCTCGCCGCGAGTCATCACAATGCCTGCAAGAACTTTCCTCCTTGCAATGGGTGACTGGAAACCATTGGTCAGTTCACAAAATTTGTTGAGGACGAGTTTGTGGACGTGGTCAGCCAGAGCAAGGGCATGACTAGAGGTCTCTTGGTTGGTCATTGGTTGAAGATCTGGTGCTAGGACGGGGTTCATATTGAAGAGAGAAATAAGAGCTGCCTGGGCAGCTCTTGACTTGGCCAGCTTTTTGTTGCGTCCTGAGCCTTGGAACTCCTTGCCATCAATGGTCAAAGACATGACAAAGTTCTTGGAGTGACTCTGGCCACTTTCCGACTCCAGCACATACTTCAGTCCTGGCTTGAGTTCATTCAGAATCATGACGGGATTCTTCCCGGCTGGAAGATCCCTGGGCTTCGGGGAAGCCACATCTGGGTCTTGCTGTGTCTTGCCGTTTGTGAACTCTGGGCTATTCTGCGTTTTGTCTCCGAGCACTGCCTTTGCCATGCCAGGAGGCGTGTCGGGACGATTCACTTCCAAGTCAAAGACATTGAAGCCTTCTGGTTGATCGGACGTGAAGTCTGCCTGGATCTGATACCTCCCAAGAGCCTGGTAGGCTTCACTGGCATTTGGGAACTGAATGAATGACTTCAAGGCCAACTCGGCAGCATGCATCTTTGCTGCTTTCTTGCTCCTCCCAGTTCCTTCAAAAGTCTCATCATTCACAGTAACTGACACCACAAATGTTGGGGCATGCACAGGGCCAGTCTGCGAGACAGTATTGTACTGTAGTCCCGGTTTGATTTCATTCAGCTGCATCAAAGCATTCTTTGGTAGGCGTGGTCCCGGAGTCGTTTTCTTCTTCTTTCGCCGCGGTTTCAGCGTCTCCTTTTGGTCATTCTTACTGTTATCATCACCAGTGTCCGTGATATCTTCATCCGTATCATCTATTGATCGCTTCATGCCTTTTGCCTCTTGACCGCCGTCGACTGCCTCTTGGTCTACGTTGATGTTTTCTTTCACATCCGTCATACCTGAAGAGTAAACCAAAATGAGTTGGTGATCATTGCAGAATAAAACTGTAATACACAAAAGATATGGAATATGGTATTGATGACATCCTACTGAAGAATTGTCTTAATATTCCCATCCCCCATAGAAGACGGATTACCATTCAACCAACCATGAAAATCAGCCTACAATGCACAGCAATTAAATGTAAGATCTTCTGTGGAGCTGCAAAGAACACACCATGCTCCAGATCAATCCACAGGGCTGCACACAAACACATTTCCCCCCCTACTTGTCCAACATGCCTGTTGGACCAGGAAGTACCCAGTTTTTCCATCTTTTACTGGTCCATTCCTGAAAAGGTTACTGATCTGACAGTGATATTTATGTACTAGTCTGGATTGTTCGACCAGTGCCAGTGTGCAGCATTGCAAATCAATAAAAAATCAGCAGAATTCATGATGACATCAAATTGATCTCTGCAATCTTTGTATCTTTACCTCCACCAAGGAGGTTATGGCTTGTTTCCATTGGTTTGTTTGTCTGGATGCAAAATAACTCACAAAGTTGTGAATGGATTTGGATGAAAAAAAAAAATTGATGACACAAGGAACAGATAATTAAATTTTGGAGTGATCAGGAAATTTTCAATGAATTTTTGAAGGCTTTTTAATCTTTTGGTAGATAGGGAGAAATGAACTTGGGAGTTCAAGCTGCATATGAACACTAACAAAGCATGTGCTCTGCTTAAAGTGCCATGCAGCAGGAAGCTGATGAGGTAGTTAAAAACACAAGGCATCTTTATCATTGGGAAATTGGGCAATTTCAAGCATGGCTGCATGAGTGGAAATGAGCTGCTTGGCAGAGGTCTGCACTCTCTCAAAGCGCTTTTCTATAGTTCACTACAACACGCAGCACAGGATGTCCCTTGTACAATTCGCAGAGTTTGGACTTTGTACATGTTATATAGTTTTATAATGCTCACAATATCTATGACTACACAACACACTCTCTTAATTTCTAGGATTTATTTTTAAGTCCTAAGGATTTATTTCTTTAAGTCCTAGCGGACTGTAGATACGGACAAAACCTTAGGACTTAAAAGTAAGTCTTAGCTAGGATTTAAAAAATTAAGTCTATGTTCGACTTAAATTTCAAGTCTATAGGATTTATTTTTTAAGTCTTATTAGATTACATTTAAATCTTTCTTAGACTTGTTTTTAGAATAAATCCAGCTTGGATTTAAACGATAAAAGACTTATTTTAAGCCTTCCTTGGATTTATTTCAAATAAATCCATCATGGATTTAAACTCAGACTACTGAAAATGACAGCCAATTGATGCACTTTCTTCACATGTAAAGGTCTATTTATTTTAACAAAATCAAACTGATGCATTTTTCACAAACATCGATAAGTTACAAAATATAGAGATGATTGTCATACACATGTAGGCTCCAGAAAAAATGAAATACGACATGATGAAAACAGAGCATATTTTGCAATAGTCTCAGATGGTCACATCTTCACATTCATGTTACTGATGCTTCTTTCACTGTGTTCTGTAAACAAGTTACTAGACGACTGGAACCTTCATTGCCAAATAGATTACTTTTTTCACTTTTTTTTTAAATCTTGCAAGATGACTCCATACGACTTGATTCACTTTCATTTTATGTATTTCTTTCCCTGGTGAGCATCGTTAAGTCGTAAGATGGAAACTATGAACAAATGTAAGATTATATATGAATTCTAATAACTTAAATTTTAGAAATGATGCTGTGTAATAAACAATACAGCCTCCATTAAGTTGACGTTTAGATTTACACGCTTTGTACGTCCCATGCATGCAATTTAAAGAACTATTTGATTTTTTGGAATGATGCATAGTATAAATTTAATCAAGAGGGAAGTAAAGGCTAAAATTAGTGTAATCAAATTAGAAAAGAGAAGAAATTTCCCTACACAGAATGGTGTAAAGACTATGAAAATCAGCTACGAAATAAGGAAGATATGCCTCTTTTCAATTTCACACATTTCCAGAAAACAGATCTTGTCCAGTCTTTATGAACGTCCAAATGAGGGAATTGATGATGTCATTCCTTCAAAATTTTTACACTTTTCACCTGCATGTATTTGCATATTCATACGGACTAGTCAAGAATTTTTTTTTCTGAAAACGTGTTACATTTCCTTATTTCTTACCAGACTTCCCTAATTTTTCCACTATTCCGTAGGGAAAATGTACAATTGAATCCAAACTGTATTACATATAACAGTAGGGAGCAAGATCTATATAAACTCTGAAGTAAATTCACCTTAAAACATTAAGAAGCTCGAATAACAGTTAACATTCTAAACTTACTTCTAAAATTCCTTGAATATCGATTGTCTGAAATGGATTTACATAAGTACATTTCCATACTGCATTTTGGTAGACAAAATGTTTGACAAAAGAATATACAAATTCCTGCTTAATCTATTGATATTTAAGAATCAATCTCAACTGATGACAGGGAACCATCTCAAGAGACTGTTCAAGTGAGATGGACCACTAGTTTCTTAATTACTTTGATGTCATATCTCGTAACAAAGCACTATGTTGAAGTGATGCAATCTGAATTTTTAACTAGAATTATCACTCATTGTGATTAATATACCCCCACCCACAATTGAGGAAATTAGCTCAACCAGGATTATTTTTTCTTACTTTTTAATAAAGAAAAAAAAATACCATGGCAATGCACTGTTCCACCTCTCAAATCAATTGCTCAAAAACTGAGTGAGCAAGATAGATAAACTGACGATTTCTATGGTTTTTACTAAAAATTGTGTAACCATGGCAACACAATGTTGGACATTAAGAAAAAAATGAAGTTTGCACAACTATAGGCCCTATATCATAGCCGTCATATGTGCCAAATTTCAAGCTAAATGCTAAAAGGGTGAGGGGTTTAGTTGAATTCACATTAGTGTATCATTTTCATGCAAAATATACTGTTACCATGGCAACACATTTTCCACACTGACAAAAGATTTTTTGCACATCTAGGTAATGTAGAGGTAACATGTGCCAAATTTGAAGCCAAAATGCTCTAAACAGAGACAGGAGAATCGAAATGTTTGTATGATTTTCATGGAAAATGTACCGTTACCATGGCAACAGATTGTTTAATGATGAAATATGAAGTTTGCATATTTCTGAACTACAATGGTTGCATTTGCCAAATTTCAAGCCAAATGCTCAAAGACTGAGGGAGTTACCTGAATCCAAAATATTTTTTTTTTTGATTTTCATTCAAACTATGTTGTTACCATGGCAACACAATGATCAACAATGACGAAAGGTTAAGTTTGCACATGTATGTACCATAGTGGTCAGGTGTGCCAAATTTCAAGCTAAATGCTCAAAGACTGAGGTTGTTACATGAATCCACAATATCTTTGTATGCATTTTAGTGAAAAGATGCTGTTACCATGGCAACGCATTGTTCACCGTTGATGAAAGATTAAGTTTGCACATCTATATGCTAAAGTTGTTGCATGTGCCAAATGTCAAGCCAATTACTCAAAGAGTGAGGCAGTTAACTGAATCCACAATATTTTTATATGATTTTCATTCAAAATATGCCGTTACCATGGCAACACATTGATCGACACTTACGAAAGAATACGTTTACACATCTACATACCACAGTGGTCTTTTGTGCCAAATTTCTAGCTAAATGCTCGAAGACTAAAGGAAGTTAGCTGAATCCACAATATTTTTGTATGTTTTTTGGTTTAAAAAAAGCTGTTACCATGGCAACGCATTGCTCACCACATTGTTTCCATATCTATATACCATAGTGGTCATGTGTGCCAAATTTCAAGTCAAATGCTCTAAATTTGTTTAAGGTGCCCATCTGCGCTGAATCTATCCTTCCTCGTGGGTTCAAGCACATACTTTGGCTGGAAAACAAAAGTTTATTTCTTTATAAATAGAGAGTTTCATATTAAAGTGTTTAGCCACAATGTCATAATGAAAATAGCAACAAATCAGCGCTCAATAAATGTGATGGACAATGGCTCAACAACACTGTGGGAGTGATGAAAATTAGGTAATCGTTGAATAATTACAAAATTGTTCAGGGGAACTTAAACTTTCTTCTTTCAATTTAAATCAATGCGGATCTGGCATTACTTTTTTTTTTTCATCATCAACCAGACATAATATACAGAAAACAAGCCAAAGATGAACAATAAATAAATTGAAACTGGACATGTATAAAAACTTGAAATATTGTTTAAATGTTCACGTAGCAATGCAAATGCAAAAGTGAGGCACACACATACATGATAGCACCTCTAAAGGAAACATTGCGGCATTAACTTTCCTTATTGTGTTATTTTCATTTAAAAATGCACACAAAAAAAAAATTACAAGGAAACTTTACTACAACCAGGGAATGACAGACATGCTTCTTGTGTGCATGGATTTGTAGCTCAATATAAATGGAAAAGTGAGGCACACATAACATAACTCAATATCCATGAGTCAAACCTTATGCATGATAGTATCTTCAAAGGAAACATTGCAGCATTTTACCTGTGTTACTTTGATTTAAGAATTCACCGAAAATTAAGAAAACTTTGCTGCACATCAGGGCAAGTCAGATATGCTTCTTGTGTGCATGGGTTTGTGGCACAATGTCGGAAAATCTTACTAGCATCATACACTGACGTGTTTTTGAAGTTCGTGGCTAATGCCCAGAACGAAGCCCTCACTCGGGATTGTAGCAGTACATGAATATGCCGCCACAAAATCAAAGAATGCTTCAAGCACCCAAGCATATTTGACGATGAAGACACAGTGGGCTTTAAAGAGTCTGTCAAATTCTTGCTTCCGGTCATCTCCAGCCTGGACTTAGTATGGTCTTGTCCAGGATGAGAAAATACTGGATGTACGTCTAGTCACTCCCTTATCTGACTAAGCAGGGCTGGCTGAAGGTGGCATCTTTAGCATCACTGAACTTTGCGCTTCTCGCTCGTGATGTATACGTTTCGCGCGGATCAACTTGGCGTTTCCCGTTTGTTAGGGCTTTCAGGTGGGAGAATCTCCAGATCAGAAGATGCTTGGGGCTGGGGTTGGAGTCTCTGCATCAGCAATGCCATGAACATTGGTTCCTACCTGAAAAGAGATTAAACATGTATAGCAGTACTGATATTTCGAACTAAATTTCACTTGAATCGTTTGAGCAAACGACAAAGGCTGCAATTATTATCAAATAAACTTTGCATCACATAGAGGGAAGTTAAGTTCTCAGTGAGAGGGCACTCTGGAGGGAAAAAAATATTAGAATATAATTTTACATATTGATCTTAAATACAATGTACTAATAACATATTCATCACATAACTTTTAGTTTGTGATGTACAAGTAAATATTTCTGATATATTTCGGAACATATTATTTTAAAACATTTTGTCTCACTGATCTGGTAAACCTCAAAGCCTTGAAAAAAATTCCCAGAAATCAGATTACTTTTTGCCATCATCGGGGTGGGGCCTACTTGATATTTACATGTTCCAGACTCATAAGATATTTGATGTACATATTATTACAAATCAATAGAAGTCAGCATGCATTTTTAATCCGTAATTTAATGAATTTAAAAGAAAACTGTCAAAACACGGTAGATACCCCTTCACAATACTCATTGCTGAATGTTCTAAAGTTTGCTTGAGAAGAATCGCTTCAAAAACACTGATATATCAGAGAAGAAAACTTTGCATTTCTCACGACAGCATGAGAAATTCAGATTTTTAAATTCCACCTGTTACTGAGTACATGCAGATTCTACACGAGTCTTGCTTTGTAAGATAAGAAGCTCAAATATTCTTCTCTTAACATGAGCTGGTACTTAAAAGCCCAATGAAACATGCATATTGATAATTCTCAAAATTGGAAGCTCAGTGATTTGATCATGAACTGATTTCAAGTCTATAAACATTAAGCATATACTGTACTTACAGGCACATAGTCATTCTGCACCAGGTACTGCTGGGCATCCCTCGGGAGCATGAGAGGTCCTCTCCCTTTCTTCTACATGGGGATGTTGGGTCTGTGAAGCATCGCTGCAAGTAGTGACATTCCACAAAATTCCTATAGAATGGAACACAATACAATTTTTTTTTCAACTTTAAGTATTTCACCCATTCTCTTTAACATATTAGATATGACGTATTGTATCAGCTCTGACAATCCCTAACATTCAGTTTTCGACTTATTATCAATATCAGTCTATGAAGAGCAAACTCGTGCACATTCACTTTCCTGAAATGTGTAATAGCAATGAAGCATAAACAAATGAGTAAGTTTTACTCTTACACTTTGGACAGAAATTGTTCCAGTAATTATAATCAATGCCACAAGATCTATGAGGATTGGCGGAAGGACTTACTGTCTCCATCCATGTCTTCACATCTTCTTACGATGTCTTGCAACTAAGGGTGGTTTCGCTTGGCAAGTGCAAGATTCTATTGACATAAAATGGCCCCCATCTGTTCACCATCTCCTGCACTTTTCTCGGTACAACTGGGCAAAGTCCGCATTGATCTGATAATAAACACAAAAACTGTGAAATATCAGTGATAAGGAAGTGGAAAATGAAAAACAGAAACGCTTGACAAAAAAAAAGGAAGAAAACAAATATGCTTCGGGGTATAAACGGCCATCATAGCCACACTTCTAGATTTTTATGTAATTAATTATTTCTTATTGGTCTCGAGGGTTGTATTTCATGATGGAGGAAAAAATGAGACCGATATCTCTGATTTTTGTTTCAGATGTTATCGTTAAAATCAATTTTTAGAAATACCAGGGATGTCTTGCATATCTAAACACCAAGAAGGGATAGTCCTGACAGAGTACTCCTTGGAGTACAAATTATACAAATAACAGGTAATTTGCATTCCCTTTATCTTAAAAAATATTAAAGGTAAAAAATAAAAAAAGGCCTCATATATTGTAAAACTTCACTACATTCTCTCACTGGTGTATGTGATGCTTAATGCATACATCTCAGCCAGAAGTGTAGATCTGTAGAATTTTTAAGTCTAGATCCTTCTACTCAAACACAGATCACCACATTGATTATGCTACAAAGAGAAAGACTGGAGTAGATTACCTTTATCCAGGTGCGAAATCTTGTTCCATTGCACGAGTTAATTCCATACATTATTTGTTTCATACAACGCCTTCAACAATAACACTAACAGACTTACTAGTTCAAGAAAGAGTCTTGAATTCAGTGCAGAAATGGCAACCATAAGGCCTAGGTGTCCAGGCCTACTACTGAGTGGTAGTAATAATAGTAGAAGTATTTTCATGGAATGCAAATCAGTAGCACATTCACATTACATACACATGTACGCAGCCGAGTGCAAGTAGCATTAAAGTTGATTATTCCAGTAAAATGAGTGACATGATGCACGCTTGATAGTAAGAGTGTTGAGTGCACACGCCAAAGGTAATAGTTCATTGTGACATCAGACTCAGTAGACCTAGTCATGCAGTGGAACAGAAACTGTTTATTAATTGTAGACCCCCTATTATAATATGGGTGTCAATAGAAATTGGTGATGTCAGCCAATATGGCCCATGCGATAGAAGTTTTTAAAGTTCAGAGCTTGACGCCACTGCACTGGCATTGCAACATTGGCGCCCTAAACCCTGGGGCGCTCATCACACAGGGGGCTTCGTGTTTGGGCTGGTCGCAGTTCTATTGTAGCGCCCATATAGGGTCTTCGTACTATTGGTGGCCTAAACACAACGTTAAAAATAAAACCCATCTAACAGCATATGCCCTACATTTTATCACAGCATAGGGCATGATAAGGCCTAGAACTGTGCCTTTCTACGTAGAAATTGATAAATTAAACCTTACAAGAGTGTAGGAAGGGGTGAACTGACACTAACTTGTTACTGTTACTCAGTGTTAGACGACAGTTAGGCCTACGCTACAGTAGCCTGTTATGCCCATAGCTTCACCTTTCAGTCAAGACACCAACATCGTAAATCATTAGGTAGAATGGGCGCTTTATAAGAGTCCCTGTATTATTACACTTGTACTTGCAGTTTCACCGAAATAGAGCCCCCACAATACTAGTATAACGTTAGCCTTCATGTAACTTGTTACAATGTTTGGATAGACACATTACTAATTAGCCATGAACAGCTAACGTTAGCACTGGCGCTTCAGGGATGGACAGCGCTGTATACAGCGGCAAGGCTCAAACTCGCCAAAAATGTAGGGCGGTTAGTGCACATCTTAACATCTTTTATCTTTGGTTACTGAGTCCCAGAGTTATCAAACACATTCTTAAGCATTCATACAGTAATATGCTCACCTTTAAGCAACTTGGTCAAGCTTCCGTCAGATCATGCCCTCAAAAAACTCCGGCCTGCATGACTTCTGCCTTCAAGACCAACTCAACTGTTCGAGTCAATAGCGTTTGCAAACATGGTAGGTACAAGTACATACACATATTGTGCACTGAATGTGTGTGTATGACTACGCTATCTAGCATCGCATGAAGCAAAGTGACGGCCAGCGCCAATTCCGGTTTTAGGCGGTTCAAGATAGCGCATGACGTCATTTACAAGTCATCTGATTGGCTGAAAGTTTAAGTCCTTGTTAGATTTAGATTGCGAACAGCTTCGACACTCAACTTTTAATCGAAGCCACCTAAAATAAGTCTTAAAGACTTAAAATATTTTAAGTCGTAAGAAAGATTTAAAATTTAAGTCCTAGAAATTAAGAGAGCACATCTGTAATCAAACAACATTTTAGTATAAGAGCATTCAGACAAATAAAAAATGTACTTAAGTCTCAAATGTCGCTCAATGAAATGTTAAACCATACATTCAGTTAAACAAGACGTCTCTCATCTAAGTCGAGGGTAGTACACACAGGGGAAGCAGCTAACAAAACACACTTTTGTAGTTTGAACTATTATGAAAGTTTTAATGCAGCTTTAGCGATTACCATGATTTGAAGGATTTGGTAATAAGTAAATTGCAGCAGCGACCTTCCAGCATGGCAAGCAATGAGTAGTTCCACCTACAGAAGTGTAGCAGTCTACAATGTATTGCCATGTCTAGTACAGATTGTAGGCCCAGTTTGTCCTTATTCTATGTTAGTCAAACACCTTTGAACATGTTTGTGTGTGGCCAACTCTTTTCTCGTTGCTTAAAATACAACTTTACAGTAGTCTCATTGCAGATGGTTCAATATGGGCACTTAAAAGAATGACACAATATCCTAACTAACATTGCAAAGTGCATGGATCCAATGCATGCTGGAAGTATTTCCCCTTCACAGGTGAAGAGTTTGACTGTAGTTACAGAAAGCCGATGAGGAGAGTTGTAACACTTGCCTACCAATTAAGTGTCAAATAAACTCCTGTTGAAGAGGATTCACCCAGTGTGGAGTATCCTCCCTCATTCGTCAGTGATGACTTTTTAAAGAGTTTGATGAAAGCAATCACACGTTTTAAAAGAGTTTGATGAAAGCAATCACACTTGGCCCAATTTCAGCTGCTTCATCTCACTCCAGCTGCAATACATAAATCCAGTCCTGGCTACAATGCAACAAACAGACAACCAGTGTCTGCTGGTGTCTGCTCACATCATCATCTAACACCTTTCACAGCTTTTGGTCCCCCATCCACTTCCACAGCAAAGGCACTATGGCTGAATGCTGACGCTGCCGATGAGGTCAAATGACTCGAACTCTCAATTACACAAGGACACACAAGGAGGATGGCACATCAGTTTAGCTGCCAAGCAGAGACACACACATCTCCCTGTTAACTACATGTACTTTCACGCCACAACAGCTTTACTATCAATTAAAGGGAACCTTGTTTTGGTTGCGAGACACATTTTGCTCAAAGAATTTTCCTAACCAAGGTATGCATTAATAAACATCTTATTATATCCAATACTTTGCGGCATATGCCTGACCTTGGTAGTTGACAGGAGAATAACAGTCTCAAAATACAACTAGTATGTGGAACAAGGTCGCTATTTTGGATGCCTTCATTACCGCCTAAAATCATTTATGGGACGGACAAAGGTTGAAGCTGTTTAGGAGAGCGTTGATGTCCATTTCCTGCAGAGGGTGGCACAGAGGGAGTCTTCTGCCAAGAAGAATGTGTTTATAGAGGACAGGAAACGTGGAACATAAATTCAATAGAAATCGTGTACCATCAACTAATATTAGCTTGACTAATGCAAACTGCATTCAAAGCAAACATGCAGTGGTACAGCGAGATAAAGAACACAATTGTGCTCTGCATACTAGTACGGTAGCTGAAAGGAAACTTGATCCCAACAGAAAAAAGATCATAAACTGCTTAATACTCTGTCACCCTGGCAAAAATACCTGCCAAGTTTGTTTAAATTTAACCATGCAACTTCAAGATGATGATGAAAACGTGAGAACTCGCCTACTGTTTGATTCCCCCCCCCCCCCCCATCTGCCCCTCACCCCCGGCCCCAAAGGGGCATCTTCAGATTCCCCATGAACAAACTTAAAAATGCTGTCACCAATGTTCTTATACAACACTTATAAATGTGTAGCTCTATCATTTCTTGGCACTGTTGCATAAAAAGATGTAATAAATCATAAGTTACAAAAACAAACATACTGATACATTGTCAGCCAGTATCAGCCAATTAGAAATAAGTATTCACAGAGTTATGTTTGATTCCCTGATGTATGCTTTATTGCAGCTTGTATTCACCAGGGCTCTGGTTCTAGAGAAGAAGATTTTTTCATTACAGGAAAAAGAAAAAGGAAAAAGAAGAAGTTTTTTTCATTACAGGGCTTTGGGGCTCAGGGATGGGGTGGGGGGGGGGTGCCCATTGTGCAAACTGAGATCACACTGCCCTAGGGAGGCTGCCTGGTTAGTTTGGTGGAAATCTGTCATGGATTTTTATTTTTAAAGAAAAAGGTAACAATATAAACAGTTTACATAAGACAGACAGGAGACGACAGACCATAAAATGGTCCCAATAGTTCACTTGAGCCTTTGGTTCATGTGAGCTAATAAACAAATTATACATTTTTAATCAATTGAATAAATAAACAGCAATATTGTATCAATTCTTGTTTCCTACTAGGATGTGCACTAACAACAACAAAATCTAGATGCATAACTTCATTCTTCAAAGACAAAATAAAGTTTAAATCATATCATGGGAAAGAGAAGAAGGAGAAGAAGAGAAAGAAGAAGAGGAGGAGGAGGAGGAGGGGAGGAGGAGCAGGAGGCTAAGCAGCATATGATGGATTGATGTCGGGGTCCAGTAACTGTAAAAGACAGCTGCATCTGAATCAGATGTTGCTGCATTTAATGACAGATCTACAATATGACTACAAATAACATTTGTCTAAGTTCTTTTCTTTGATTTATTATTCTTTACAGTTAAAAAAATACAAATTTCCCAAAAGAGTAGGATTTCCCTTTAATGGAATTATATGACTCATTGCCAATCTGAGTTTTGATTTGACAGAGGAGGAAACAAGAAATGTTAACACTACACAAAAATTTGAAATGTTTTATCTTGAGTGAGATGTATATATATGCAGGGAGGTGAGCTCACCTCCCTGGTGTATGTACAATGTAAGATTGGTCGAATACTGTTCACATTTTCATAACCAAGATGACATGATCACATGGTTCTCAAATGATAGAATTTGCAATGCCCATTAGAGCATTATCAAAAGACATGTCATGGTTTACAATGATAACTATAAAAACACAAATGTCTGCTACAGAACAGTCAGAGCATGTATAAATATGGAGAACAAAGCAGTGCTAGAAAGAAGAAAACTACCACAGGGGAGCCCGGAGGTCGTGTACATTGTAGGAAAAGAAAACCTATCGGCTACAGACTAAGCGTGAAACCTTTGTGGTGATTCCTTTCAATATGTGGAGTTTGACCTCCACATGGCTCCAGAGTTTGCTAAGCATTCTTTACACCATGTTCTGCCATCTCCTGTGACAACACAAAACTGCCTCCGGGAAAAAGGCGCTTAAATTTAGCTGGTCGAACTTCACTTTTTACCTTCTTTTCTTCTATTAAAATCATTTTTTGTACATTCTCCCATTCCTCTCCATGACTTCTCATCATTTCAAAGGTAAAACATAATCTCAGAAGGATTCAAAATCCATCTTCCAACATTTCAAATTTGCTTGCAATACAAATGTATATCGAAAGGGTCTACCAAGACTTGTCTTGTAGCTGACACATTTTGCCAGAATGAGTTCTGTTGTCTTGGGAGTGTTTTGAGAGCAAGCAAACGTGTAAAATAATTTTGATCATAGCATACAACATCTATTCCTGAAGTGCCCTTCCTATTCAGCAGTGGCTTGGTAGAATGTTAACAGTATAATGTATGTGAAGATCAAAACATGTATTTAATCGCTATGCAGCTATTAAGTTGTGCATGCGATTCATTCTCGTGTAATTGATACTGAATAACTGAACAATTGAATAAACATGATCAGGTATACTCTGAGATCGCAATACTTCTGGCATACCCTTTTTAAATAACATTTCACATTTTTGTTGTCATCCACCTAAAACTGTTTTGTCAGCTGCAGCTATTAAGTTGTGCATGTGATTCACTCTCGTGTGATTGATACTGAATAACTGAACAATTGAATAAACATGATCAGGTATACTCTGAGATTGCAATACTTCTGGCATACCCTTTTTGAATAACATTTCACATTTTTGTTGTCATCCACCTAAAACTGTTTTGTCACAGTTATTTCACACATTTCTTTAGCATATAAACTCTGTATCTCCATTTTAGAGTAAAATTCAACAGTTTCTGCAGGTGTACGAGAACTACACAGCTATGTTTTGCCTTTAACACACACAATTTATTAACTCTGATCTCACCAGAAATGTGATGTACACGTTCGTTTCCCCATTCATTGCTGCACTCCACGACTGCAAATTTAAACACTTGTGAAATTGTTGGAAAGTCCCAACTTGCAAGTGATTAGATTCACTAAATACAGCCTTTACAGTAAAGACTGATTACACTCTTTTCAATTGTTTAATTGAATTGATCTAATTCATTTTGACAAGAGCTTTCAGGAAGCAAAGAAATGCTTGCAAGCAAAAAACAACAGGAGCAACGGCTTCAAGTCCTTTACAAAGAACTAGGCAATGAGGAAAAAGTGTCGTGCCTACTGTACATGTAGGGGCACAAATGCTGCAGCCAGAGGACTTGAACCAGAGACCCTGTGTTCAAAGCATGTGGTCTTATCCACTGAGACACAACAATGTTCATACAGTGTACTCCTGTTATAATGAAGTCCTCAGAACTGGCAATTTTCTTTTGTTATAATGAAATTTTGTTAGAACCAAACAGTTTCTAGTGTATAACAATAATTTAGGATGTGAATTTAGATTTTATTGTTACAAGAATTTTGTTGTAAACATGTTCATTTTAACAGGACTGCATTGTATATCTGTCTTGGGACTAGTATAACTTATTAGCACTCACACAGTGTCTCTTCTCATTTCAAAATAAAGAGCCAGAAATCCACAGTATTGTCATCTGATATTGCGTCAGTGTAACAAAACTTTTCAGTTGTTATTTATTAGACATATCTTCTGAATAGGTTTCCCTTTTATGGAAAAATTCCCTGCTCTCCCCTTTCCATTCATGTATAGGCATACACACACATAAGTACCAAAAAGGCAAAAAGGCAACAAAAAAAAGGGGGGGGGTGGAAGGGATTCTGCTGATTGGATCATTGACACTACAGATGTCCAACAGAAGAGTTAATGATATTATGACAAACATTTAAGAATGAGCTGAAAATGAGAGGGGCTGGGATAACAGACAGCTGCCCACTTGGGGGGATCTCCTAACCCTTATGCTGGCTGTAGACCTGAAAGCTGTCTAGAACAACTGAGCAGAGGGTATAATAACAGCAGGAGTGAAACAGGACCAGGAGAGTAAACATCCTCAGGAATGCATCTCATGGGGTTCTGGTGGTAATGGTTGGAACAGCCGCCAAGCAGGCAGAACACACCAGGGAAATGGATGAAATTGCCGTATCAAAGGAGATTTCAAGTCTGAAATTATTGTATCCTAGCACCTCATGCAGCAGTGCACATCAGCATCTTCAACGTAATCACTAACCCGAATATCAACCAATGTATTTAAGTGTATAGCTGCTAAAATGATTGAATAAGGTGACCACTGGTACTGACTATTCTAAGTATGCTTTGCCCTGAGCCACATTGAGTACTATACAAGCAATATGTATTTATGATACCTGGGCCCAGTTGCATAAAAGTTGAGACCAAACCTAAGTCTCTAAATACTCAAATCTGATTGGCTGGTCCCTGACATACGTTTGGTTTTCTGACTTATATTTGATTGCATCTTTTTATGCAACAGGACCCAAGGAGAAGTTAAAGATAATAAAAAGTTTTGGTACCTCAAAAGTTTCCCTGAATTTCCGTGTTTCAGGTTAAAGTACCTTTCATATAACTAACACTGTGAGACTTACTCGCCCCAAAGTGCTCTCATTTCTTACTAATCATGCAATTAACTGCGACCAGCAGCCCCATACGCATAGCGTAATGGGGCTTTGCATTGTAGCATTCAGGATCATGTCACAAATGTACACATTAGTAGACTATGTACAGGTATGATGTACTGCATCCATGGTTGTTTTAATGTGTATGTACACAGGTAGACCAGATTAATGGAGAACATTCTATATGATATAGATATAGTACATACAGGCTGACCAGATCAGTGGAGAATTTTCTACGTGGTATAGAATGTAGCCACAGTACATGCATGTGACAGGAAATACGTTATAGCTCACTCAATCTAGAATGATTCAACCCATTCCAGAATATTCTGGGAAGTGCTTACATATTTGGCTGAGTGAGGCACTGTCCCTGTAGCCCAATGTGATTGGTAGTTAATTTTGGCAATGATGTTATGCACATATTAGGCAGTGAGTCATCCAGGATTCCTGGAACTTGGACTTGCTAGTATGTTCAGGTATGTGGCCCCAGGTTGGAGAAAATTACAGAATGTACTAGAAAGGGGTGAATGGATAGTATATAAGCCGGAGAAATTCTGCAGTAGGCAGAGATAAGGCCTGGGAGACATTTTGCCTACAGAGAATTAATTTGCCTACGTTGGAGATAGACTCCATATTTTAGTGTCAACGGACATTGTTACGGCAAAGCTGTGACGGGCTGGATTCCTTGCTGGACATTATAAAGTGAATCATCATTCAACGCATCAACTGGAAGTGGTCGTCATAACGTTTGGATTCTGCACGTTTCGCCGTGGACATATATCGGTGGATTTTACCCCGGATCTATACCGTGGACTATCGTAACCTGCGCCTCTGGAGTTAGGAGGAATCATTCATCGGTGCGTCAAGGATCACTCATCTGTGCATCGAACATCGTATCTGGACACTGTCAAAGGATTACTTACTTTCAAATTTGGCTGTAATACGTGTAAGTGATCCCACTACCGATTTATACTTGTTTCTATTGATCATTATTGTACTGATGTGAAAACCGATTACGAGTCTGTACCCACAATATCACTGTTAATAAACCGCCTGAACATTAGTTGATTGTTTCTTCTGTGCGATCATTCTCAGAGTGATTTTGGTCGTAACAATCATGACAGATTTAGTATCGCGGGTAAATATCAACTTAAAATCCAAAAAATTCTTCAATTTGAAGACTTACCAATTAAGTTGAAGTCTTGAAAACAGGCTTCGGGCAACGTTTGGTTCTGCCAATAGTCCCTTTCTGTTCGAATTGATGACTGAATGTGACTCTGTCGAGAGGACCTTGGGAGAGCTACATACACTGATTACTACAGCCAGCACATACGCAAACATCACATGCGAAAACAAATTTCAAATCCATGAACGGATAAAATGTTTGTGTGCGCATGCGCTGGCAGTCAATTCAGTGTAGCTCTCCCAAGGTCCTCTCGACCAAGTCACATTCAGTCATCAATTCGAACAGAAAGGGACTATTGGCAAAACCAAACGATGCCCGAAGCCTGTTTTCAATACTTCAACTTAACTGGTAAGTCTTCAAATTGAAGAAATGTTTGGATTTTAAGTTGATATCTACCCGCGATACTAAATCTGTCATGATCCTGTAAGCTACAATGCGAAGCCCCATTTAGCTTTGCGTATGGGGCTGCTGGTCGCAGTTAGCTACTCAGTATGTGTATGGGGCTGCACGCTGCTGGTCGCAGTTATCATGCAATAATGGTTTCGTACAATACGTGTACTACCTCGCCGCCGTACGGCGGCGGCTCTGGTACGAAACCATTATTGCATGATTACTAAGACATGAGAGCACTTTGGGGCGAGTAAGTCTCACAGTGTTAGTTATATAAAAGGTACTTTAACCTGAAACACAAACTAAGACAAGGAAATTCAGGGAAACTTTTGAGGTAATACCAAAACTTTATATTATCTTTAAATGAAGTTCAATACAATCCTATGGACAATGGTTTTCACGGGTACCATTTGACCGTGAGCAATATATTGATTAACTAGAAATGTCGCTATGGCGACTGATGCCTCCGCCATAATGCATGATTCTCCCAATAGGTGTATAGTACAATGTCTTCACAATGTTTGATGACAGTTTCACGTAACTGGCGAAATATTGAAATGACAGGTTTGTCAGAAATATCTTGAATGTTCACTTTCCTTGAACTGGGTTTGCTATAATTGTCTAAGAGTGCAGGTACACATATTTGGGGGATGGAGAATTTTTACTTGACTTCTGACAGACCCTTTTATAAGTTTATGCATTGAGTAATTTCCAAGATATGAATAAAGAGTGTAATTACAGTACAAAATAGATTTTTTGGGGGGCATTGAAACCTTGCCTTTGACCTTAACCTTTGACATTTGACCTTCTGGCTGGAAATTTCCCAGAGAATCTCCATTGTAAATGCAGGTATACATTAAGTTTTTAAACTAATAATGCAAGCATTGCATATACTAGTATATGAGGGAAATAGTAAAATTTTGAGGAGTTGACCTTGACCTTTGACCCCCTGACTATTGACCCATGACCCCTAAATTCCCTAGATAATCCCTGCCAGTCAGGACATGCGTATGTACCAAGTTCCATGAAGATACATTGAACCATTTGCGAGAAAAGTGATATTGCAACATTTTCACCTAACCTTTGACCTTTTGACCTTTGACCTTATGACCTGAAACTCTCTCTGGAGAATCTTTACGCAGTAGTACATGCCTACACTAAGTTTCAAAAAAATACCTTTGGGCATTGCATAGATATGGGGGAAATAGCAACATTTTTAGCGTTTGACCTTGACCTTTTGACCTTTGATCTCTTGCCAATGTCACTACAATCTACTCAACTAAATGTCCCATCATACATCATCCTTGGACCAAGTCTGGTGAAAGCTGCTTCATCCAGTTTTGAGTTATCACGTAAACAGATAAATTTTAGGATTTGACCTTGATCTTTGACCTTTGACCTCTGTCCGATATCACTCAAAAACTAATCAAGTAATTGCCTTATCATACATCATCCTGCAACAAAGTTTGGTGAAATTTGCTCTATCCAGTCTTGAGTTATCGCGTAAACGGATACAATTTCATGATTTGACCTTGACCTTTGACCTTTGGCCGATTTCACCCAAAATCTAATCAAATAATTGCCCCATCATACTTTATGCTTGGACCAAGTTTGATAAAATTCCAGTCAATATTACTCAAGTTATCGCGTAAACGAAAGCGGATGGACGGACGTACGGACGGACGGACAACCCGAAAACATAATGCCTCCGGCACCACTTCGTGGCCGAGGCATAAAAATGCATTGTACCATGTACACATGGTTCACACTTCATTGTAAATATTGCGTGTGTTTTCTTTGTTACTTACAATCAAGAAGTTAGAAGGTGGAATCCAGACAAGTTAACTTACTGTTAACAAGTTAAAGGGAAGATAAACCCCAAGAGCAATGTGGATTGAGTGAAAGCAGCAACATTAGTAGAACACATCAGTGAAAGTTTGAGGAAAATCGGGCAATCGATGCAAAAGTTATGAATTTTTAAAGTTTTGGTGTTGGAACCGCTGGACGAGGAGACTACTAGAGGTTATGACGTATGAGTGGACAACAATACCAAGAAAATATAAAGAAAATTCTACAAAAATCCATTTTTCATGAAAATTACAAATTCCATCAACTTGATATTGACATATGTTAGGGGTAGCAATTATTCCCCCTGCTTTCTGAAAGAGGTTGGTCCATTGCTCTTTCATAATTCTAGAAAAGTGAATTTTTGTTGAATTTCCTTTATATTTTCTTTGTATTGTTGTCCACTCATACGTCATATCCTCTAGTAGTCTCCTCATCCAGCGGTTTCAACACCAAAACTTTAAAAATTCATAACTTTTGCATCGATTGTCCGATTTTCCTCAAACTTTCACTGATGTGTTCTACTAATGTTGCTGCTTTCATTCAATCCACATTGCTTTTTGGGTTTACCTTCCCTTTAAGTTAACAAGTTAACTTACTTAGCAGTTTAAGCTCTTGTTAGGTACATGTACATTGTATCAAATCTGATTTAGCATCTACACTTTATTCTGCTACCTTTTGTTTATATCAACATGTACAGTACTTCTGCATGATAATTACATAATTTGAGCAAGTTTTGGACAATAAACTTCTAAATCAAAATAGCGGGGGAAAAAACAGTACAATGCATGACCGTTTGAATGACCAAATAATTGAGCAATCACTGAACATTCTGAAAATAAAGTTTTCTTTGCTACATTATGTACCTATTGCTTGCATGGAACTACCTTGCACATACAGCAAGCCAGGGCCAGCAAATGACTTCATTATGTCCATTACAACTGCATTTTATCATGAGCAATCATTGCTCTTGCAGTTGGGATAATCATCAATACACAATGAGTACAGTGAGTAAATTTTCCACTCTTTGCGAATGAACTGAAACTTCTATGGAAACTTGAACTTACACTGAGCACAAGTTTGGATGTCCCAACTTTTCCTTGGTAGCTAACACAGAAGAGAGCTGTGTGGTAGGTTTATAGGAAGTAAAGTTCAGGTCTTTATTTGTACAGCACATCCTCCAATTGTTTTTCCCTTACCTCAATTTTTTTCTCTCTCTAGAAAGCAAAGGCCACTGCAATCAGTAATGGAAGAAAACTTACCACAGCACAAGCAAGAAGCAGAGTGTCCAGATACTACAAAAATAAGTAACAAACATGCCTACACTAACTAGTGTAGTACAGTCTCTGTAGAAGGCTATGTAACTTTACGCAATCTCTTAAATACTTCCTTTTGAACTGAACTAACAGTGTCATCACTTGATTTTCTTTTCTCCGAAAAAAAAAATATTTATGGCAGTGAAGTTCCAGATAATGACGATTAGGGCATACAATGTCATCAAGATGAACAGTCAAACACACAAACTTTGTACTTCGGCTTCCAGACTGCACAGCTGTCAATCAAACAGGGCAAATTACATCAGCCTGAATGTGCTGGTGGCAAACTTTAAGGCAGATTTTTTAAAGAGACATGACAGGCATGCATGAATACTCTATGGGAGTTGGAGGTGTGAACCTAAAGATATGCCATAAATGCCTTCTCTTAGCCTCCACTCGTCACTAAGTCAGTGGATGTCTTGATGGCATTTACATGAACTGGATCAAGCAAGAGATCTACTTGACATTTAGAATGACAACAAGATGGATGCCATGTGAACAATTCCCAAAGGTGGTTTCCCTGAGGTTTCTATGTGCCTATTAAACCAAACTGGTAGAACATACAATGTATTCTGCTAAAGACTCTTACTTTACTCTCTCTTTAAATACCTGTGTTTCATTCTAATCAGTAAACAAATTTATCAAATGAACCATACAATCCAACACTGCTATTTGAAGCATTTCAATCAATACAATTTTGATTAACTGTACTGCAATCTTACGTTGCCACTGCAAATGATTACACTGTACTGTATGTCATGCTCTAGATGATTGAATGACTTCCCTTTCCCCTACCATACCACACAAACACACCACATGTCTTCATACACTTTGGACCTAAATAACATTGTATTCCCAAGCTATTACCATCTCTGTTCACAGCACATTTCACAGAACAATTCAAGACCTACTCATTTTACTTTGCTGATTCTCTAAAGTAATCTTGCATCGACCAGCATGGGTCAACCTTAGCATGACACTAATTAACTTTGCCAATGTTTTTTTTTTTTTTTTTTTTTTTTTTTTTTTTTTGATAGGGCAGACTAGTCTAAAATTAATAGCAATGGAGTTGTTTGCCCATCTTGTACTTATAATTCATTTAATAGAAAGGGGATTGCATCCCTTAATATTCACATGGGTTGTACATTGTACCATGTATCATTTTGATTGTGAGAAGGAGGGTAATAATAAATCTTCAAATAAATGACACTCAAAATTATGAATACATGTACTTGTGCATACAATACAAAGGATCCTTTCTCTTAGCAGGCCTTACCAAGAATGAAACTAAAAAATTCACTATTTAAAGAGGTTACTGTAAGGTACTGTAAGGTACTGTACAAATAAAACATGTACAAGTGCAGCTCTTGCAGTCCTCTTGAGAATACAATATCCACAGTAATTCAATTCTCTTGAAATCATCAAATGATTATCTGGGATTTGAAATATAGCATAGTTTTCCTGTTACCAAGCATATCACCCTCAATGATGTACAATTTGTGGAATAATGAACACCATTGCCAAAATGGATCTTCATAGTTGCAGAGCTCATTACGTGAGTGCAAATGCACAAGTTAGAGGTTTTCAGAGGTCTAGAGTACCATAGTTATCTCGTTATATCACATGTGAGTAGTATACTGAATTGAAGTGGGTAAATTGTAATACAAAAAAGAATATACTCAACAGTCTGTAGATTGCATGTATCTACAAAAATCAAATACATTTACTATTTTCTTTAATTGACTCTTTGTAGTATTTACACCCATGTCCACATCACCCCCATAATTATACCAAGTGCAAACAGTACCCTGGTCTGGGAGGCAACAATACAGTACTTACACACTTCACAAGGGCATATGTTTTATTGAGTCATTTGTTTTCTAAACCCTGTGTATGCCTGAAATATTGAACAATAAAATACGAACAGAACTGTCTGGTAAAGATAATATTTCTACTGAATACAACTAGAGAGCAAAAAAAGCAAAGCAAGCTAGGCACCCGACAACTTGTCTTTGTGTAAGTGTCATCCAATAGAAAACGATTTTGGTCCATGGAGCTACGGGTGTCATCATATCTCCTAAGGACATTATAGGTATTTTCATGTCTTCCTTGAAGACTGGAATGAAATGCAGGACTATTGGTTTATAGATCTGGGCCAGTTCACAGTAGGACCCCATACATATTCTGTTACAGGCATACATGTAAAAAAAAGAAAGAAAGAAAGAAAAAACTCTTTTCCTGATTTTAAGAAGCACACTGAAGTAATTGCATGAAATGTTTGTTGTTTATTTTTACTGAATGTACTGTACATTTGTATGTGAAAATGTTTCCATCTAAAACTCACTCTACATCTACTCTCTCTCTCTCTCTTAAAGAAATCTGGTCTTAATTGTATTTCTCCCTCTCTCTCTCTCTTTTCTGCTCTTTATAATATGTCTTCCTAAAGACATGTACATTGTATGTACACTGTACAATGTATAAATTATCTAAAAAACAAACAAACAAACAAACAAACAAAGGGGGCATAAACATTCAGGTATTCCAAGCTCATTATTTACCTGCTATGAGCTTGTTTCAGTTCAGTTGATATTGATGGCCCCAGTGAAATATAAAGATGGGCTCATATCACAGGATAATTCTTCTTTTTTTCACATGAACAAATGATCTTGGTTACAGAAGGTTACAGGCAAATTGGGGGAAAAATATGTACACATACTGTAATACTGTATACGCCGAATATTTCGCGAGGTTTTTATTTTCGCGAATTTCGCGAGTCAGGTGCTATTCGCAAAATTAAAGACACGCGAAAATATTGACTCTGATCCCAATGTGAATGTGACGTGCGCAAGTACACTTCTCCGTTCAGTACAGGACTCCACGACTGCGAATCTAACCACTCGCGAAATCGTTATGAATTCCCGATTCGCGAAAATTTCGCGAAATATATGGCGTATACAGTAATTAGTTCATCCTTCCTCAAAAAAGGAAATCAATTTATATCTATTCTTCATTTATTCTTCTTCATTTAGCTTTTGAAAACAAGTATAATTCATTACAAAACAAACATGCTCAGCAATACAGCCCAGTCTACGGGTGAGCTTTTTTTTTTTTTTTTGGGGGGGGGGAATGTGTTTCAGGAGAGTCTTCCTTACAAAACTATTTGTTCCACTCAAACCACATCCAAGATCCAGGTGTCATTCTCACACTGAGTTGACACTTGTAACAACAAAAGGAAGAAGCTCCAGAATATTATTAATCCTTTTGATTCTGAAAACAATTTGAAAGAAGTTTCATTCAAAAAAAAAAACATCACAATCTTGTGATCTCCCAAACCTTAAGTGCAAAGTCTACCTATGATCATATTTACTTTTATCATAAAAGATAAGAACATGACCGATCCACTTTGACTTTAGCTCCATACTAATGGGCAAGAATTTCTTTATGGTAACCAAAACTAATGCGCAATGCGGAGTTGGTTATAAATGCCCATTAAAGCCATCACTCATGGACTTGATGGCTTGGCTGTAAGCTCAAGGGATAAGTTACCTATCATGATATCAAATATAAGAAGATATCACATGCCACTAGGCATGGTGTTGAGGTAAGTAAGGGGGGGGGGGGGCTCAAGGAGGCAGGCCTGGAGCGAAGCTATCACTGTAGATCCCTGTCATGTGGAAAGGACAGAGTATCAGATGAGCCATGGACCTAGCCAAACATGTACCTACTGTACAAATGTACTTTCAGCCTTGGACAAACTTTACAATCAGTCATCTGCTACACTCTATTCCCTGTCTCATTTGGACATCACTGTTCATTAGATTTACAGTGTAGGTATCTATGCTTGCTTCTAGCAAAAAAGCTCCATCCATGCTACAATCATCACTGGAGGGACATCAGGGGTCGACACTAACATTTTTCACTGGTGGCCATTTTGGGCCACTAAAATCATTTAATTTGAAAATTTTTGGGCCCTCAAATAAAAATGTAGTGACCTGAAATACAAGGAAATATAAAATTTCATTTTTAATTTCACCTGCTTGATTGGGCCACCAAATGATAACACTTGGAAATTTGGCGGCCTGGCATCAATTTTTAGTGGCTTTGGGCCACTGCTTAGCCCTGAGGGTTCTCTCTGAAGCTTTCTTTTAAGTACCTATCATATGAATTGGACTTGAATAATCAATGCATACTTTGCTCTCTTCCAAACACTCTACCAAATACTTTCTCATGTACACTGCTATTAATTGTGAACAAAGAACAGATGATGGCCTGCAAAATGAATGAAGTCAAACTAACAGGATATGATGGTCATTTCTGAAGGTCACCTCCTGTGTGGAGTCACAGAAAAAAGGAAAAAAAAAAAAAACACCCTGGGCCTGGGTACAAATGTCCAAGCCATGTGGTAGTAGTGACCATCAATGCATGCACTTTGTATTGTCATCAGTTCAGACTTAACTTTGGTCCCATCAAACAAAAACAAGTTACACTGAACTTGGTGTACAGACAAGGTCTTGTCAGTTGTAGCATAGAATGAGAACACAACAGCCAATAATTGATTTTAAAAAAGAGAGATATTTCAATGCTACCATTAGCATTTAAATGACTTCTTAAATATCTCATTAAAAAATGTTTCAGTCATATGGAGCAATTCTAAAATATTTTACAAGTTATAAATGCCTAGATGGCTAACAAAGGAAAAAAGAAAACAACAACAACAAAAACTCTCAGAGATACTGCTATTATAAAGCAAAACTAAAAATGAAATAGAAAATGCTTGAGACCAGCATGTCAACCGGTATGTCCCTCTACATACCAGGCAGAACAGAACCAAGCTCAGTATTGTATTTTATAGCAGCTGTGACATCTCAGGAAAGACTTGCTCTCCCACAGAAGCAAACCAAAAGCCCAAATTGCTCTGAAGTGACTATAGCCCTTTTTACACTTGTGTTTCTTAACCCTGGACTTTCTCTGACCCAGGACTATCGTTAGTCCCGTACCAATTTTTTCAGCTTTTTACACTGGCCAATTAGTCCCGTACTATCTCTTGTCCGGGGCTAAGGAGAAAACTGACCTTTTTACACTCGTATTTCTTAGCCCCGGACTTTCCAAACCACATGAATATTCATGATTACGCTGTGCACTGTACACGTACACGCACGCACCGGCAGCACTTGATTACCTCGTTTCTGATTGGCCAGTGGGGGTCGGACTTCGTCTCCGTCGCTTAGCCCCGGATTATTTTTTCGTCCTGTTTACTCTCACTTGCTTGGCACCGCAATTGCGGTGATAACCCTGCTATTTTGCAGGGCCAGATAGTACGGGATTATCGGTGGGGCTAGCCCACTTTGGCAAAAACGAGTGTAAACAGAAAGTGGGCTAAGGATAGTCCCGTACCACCCCACTGTTGGTACGGGACTAAGCAAAAATTTACAAGTGTAAAAAGCCCTTATTGTACATTGTAGATCTTATTCAACACATGGGCGCTAGTGTACTTTCGCACCTCCTAGTCAATCAATTTCCAAACATGCACAAACTCACTCCAAATATCCAACAACCACGAATATTTGCATCTGAGTGAGACCCAATTCCAGAAGAAATGGAATTTTTGCCATTTTGACACTGTTACACATAGATCTGAATAATATACAATGTACACTATGTTGATCGCAGCTAGTTCGCTCTGTGATAACTGCGTTGCACAGGAGCAGACAACGCAGGACGGTATACAAAACACGTTCATGGCATGGAGGCGAGCGCAGCGACTGATCTGAATGTAACTACACTACACGCAGCCGCTGTCGCTTCGCGACAGCGGCTGCACGTCTACCCTATTCGTATACATTGTCATTTTCAGCGGTGGGTGTACGTTTCCTTCATGAATATCTTTATTAATTGTAGAAAACTAAAATATAAGGAATGCCCATAATCTATGATATTCATTCAATAATCGGTATGCGATTTTTTTTTTTTTAACTACGTCAAAAACTCACCGAAATCCGTGACTAAAATCAGGTCTGTAAGCGTCCGTATTGCTCACTCCTCATCTTCTGCGTGTTATTTGAATGGTAGTCACTCTTGTATACTACAACGTAGCGAGTCGGAAATATTCATGAGCTAGTCGGAGAGCGGAAATGACACATGCAAACGTCAAACCATTGCCGGAGCAGCACGCACTGATACCAGTGCTTTGCGTAACACACAAAATGCACGTAAAACGCTACCACTTCCGGTTGTGCATGCGTGGTAGTTCATTGATTTTGTGAAGCTCTCGAAGAAAAAGATGCCACCGCACAATCTACTCCGAAAAATTCAACAATAAGCCTGGTCTGGATACCAACGAAACACCTACTCCACCATCAGCAAAATATGATGTAGGTGAGTGGTAAAAATTATCTTTATGTTAAAATCAAACAAAATAAACGACATTTTATGTGATTTTGCCGTCAATAGCGACGGTCGTTTACAATGTTTAAACACTAGTACGTGTCAGACTGCTGTGCTTTGCACAGCGGTCTGGTCAGGCTAATCTGAATGTAGCTATTGCATAGTGATCACAGCAAGTTTTGCTACTGTATCTTTAAAACAACTACCGGTAAACCTGTTTTTCAATCTTTCCCTCAGCTTGTACCGAATCTTGCAGTAGTGATTAATTTGGGGTTGATGTTGTTCGTGCTGTGTATGTGTGTGAGTGTGTGTGTGAGTGTGTGCGTGTGTGTGTGTGTGTGTATGTGGATAAAAGAAGAGTGGTTTAAAGATAGGGTGAAAGAATATACAGAGGAAGGATAAGAAAAGGGGATACAAATGTAGGAAATGAATGAAAAGATACTAAAGAGGTAAACCTGGAAAAAATGAAACAAAAGGTTTATAAACCTGAAAGTACACTTAAAGGACAAGTCCACCTTCATATACATAAGGATTGAGAGAATGCAGCAATATTAGTAGAACACATCAGTGAAAGTTTGAGGAAAATTGGACAATCCGTTCAAAAGTTACGAATATTTTAATTATCTGCGCAGTCACTGCTGGAAGAGAAGACTACTAGAGTTTATGATGTCACATATGTACAACTATATAAGGAAAATAAGAGAATTTCACAAAACTACTTTTTGAATAAAGAGTTCTTTTGTTATGCGAGAAAAATGGAAATATGTTGAATTTTCTTTATTCTTTCTTTATATCGTTGTACTCATGTGACATCACAAGCTATAGTAGTCTTTTCATCCAGCCGTGACTGAGCAGAAACTTCAAAAATTCATAACTTTTTAACGGATTGTCCGATTTTGCTCAAACTCTCACTGATGTGTTCTACTAATATTGCTGCATTCACTCAACCTACATGTCTATGAAGGTGAACTTGTCCTTTAACCCTTACTGTACTGGGCTATTTGGCTCCATGAAAATACTGGGGGGGGGGGGGGCCTGGGAGGGCCCCCCATTGATCTCGGAAACGCAATGTCCGATGAACTTGAAAATTTGCATGCTGATAGATCTTCGCGTGCTGAATCTGATGGACAACATTGATCTTTAACATAATCTTCTATGAAAATTATGATCTCGGAAAAGTGTTTACTTTCTTTTTTTTGCTCAGTGTATATTGGGAAATCGGGCGACTTTCAGCACACAATGCTATAAGTACGTATGGGAGGAAATCACTGATATCTCTATGGAAGAACAAGATCAGTGATGGAAATGAGCTGCATGCTTGGCGGAGGTCTGCACTCTCAGAGTTCTTTTCTAGTTATTATTATTATTATTATTATTATCATTAAGAAATGTATCAATACCTTGCTTTGAAAATGATTGCTATACAGAATCAGAGCGTACGTGAGTTTTGTCCTGGTAGCTCATATTACAGGATATAACAGTAGTTATTGAATTCATGTTCATGGAGTACAGCAGTGAACACAGAAATGTACACATGCATGTTACATGATCAGGGCCCCGTTGCTAGAAACTTTGCGTTTAAACGCAACTTGCAACTGATTGTCACTGGCCAATCAAAATCATTGTTGCATGCATGTCTTCTTAATAGGGCAGACCCTGAGCCAATCAGAATGGTCAGTGACAATCAGTTGCAAGTTGCGTTTAAACGCAAAGTTTCTAGCAACGGGGCCCAGGAGTTGATATTTTCACATGTTGTTAGATTTGCGAATAGTACCCAGATCGCAGAATTCCCAAAAGTAACCCCAGGAAAGCAGGTACGGTATGAAGTCTCATTAATAAAGATTGTCTTTTAATGAGTTTGAGGTGACAAAAAAGGATGTCAAGTATCAAAACTAAATGCAAGCGTAAAATTCGCCATGTGTTTGCTCTGTATTGTGGGCTGCTCAGGTACAGCTCTGTTGCGATTTATACAGAGACTGGGCTGTGTATAGTTAGTGTACAGTGTATTTACATATTATGCACAGCCCTGTGCAGTGTATTTACATATTATGTGTATGCACAGCCCTGTCACATCATTATCACAGCAAGTCATGACTGGTACTCTTTGTGGTCTCAGTCTGGTGGCCCCTGGCGTCCTGTACCCCCAGCCTCCTGGGCCCCCTGCCTTGGGCCCACATTTAGGCTCCTGGCCTCGGCCCGGCCTTGGACCCTGTGAGCCCCTGGGCCCCTGAGCCACCGGGCCCCTGGGCCCCTGGGCCAGGGCCCACATGGGCCCCCTGGGCCTGGGCCCACTTGGGCTCTGGGCCCCTAGTTCTGGGCTAAGGCCCGTGGCCTTGGGTCCGGCCTTAGGCCCCGCCTTTGGCCCGGCTGTATATTGTACATGGTCTATGTGAAACCACGCTTGTCTGTACCTGTATAATTACAAATAATTACAAATAATCACAAATAGTCAATAGGTCCATAGTACATGTAGGCCTACATGAATATATAAATATATAAATATATAAATATATGAATATATAAATATATGAATATATGAATATATGAATAAATGAATATATGAATATATGCAGGATTCGAAATTGGCGATGGTCACCCAAAAACACGTCGGACTAGCTAAAAATCATCAATTTCGGAAGTTACTAGTCCGTGTGGCTAGCCAAAATATTGCTCCAGTGTCGTTCCCAGCATACTGGCTGTGACAAGCGCTGAGCGCAAATCGCTACGTACTCCGTGTGCAGCACGCGAACGGAGCTAGTTCGTTTGTGCATCCTGTAAAGGAGTCTGCGCCAAGACTACTACACGCACCACCCTGGCACGGTCTCATATATAGGCCCTGTGTTGTAGCTTCTCCCTGGAGAGGCTGCAGTGCCAGTGGTGCGTGCTGTAATCTTGGCGCACGCAGACTTTTTCCATGACCTACAAGGGTTTGTGCCTGCAAACTAGCAGACGCCCATGGACCCTGGTGTTTACATCGATCGCCGTGGTATCTGCGTGTATACCGAAAGCCACATGCACATGCAGCTACATGCATTTTGTCCAATGTCTGTTTCTTTTCTCTCTCTCTCTCTCTTCTTTGCTTCTTCATCCGCTTATTCCCCTATCTCCCAAGTACGAACTGGCTTTTTAGAGTGTTGTCTGTGTGATCTTTACGATGTTATTGCATCATTGGTGAGTTTCTGTTCACATGTTGCATACTTTGTTTGAGGATGTGCAGGTGAAAAGTGTTCAAACTTTGTTTCCCGTTTACCGTGGAAACTCGATTTATACAGTGACTAGACCTTCATTCGCCTTCGGAGATCTGATAATATATCAAAATACCTGAAAAACAAACTGATTTCTCCGGTCCCAATGAATTCATTTCCTTTGTTAGGTGATACGCTATCAGCGTATCACCTATTGTGATTGTCAAAATCTCTCTTTATTTTTTTTTATTCTTCTTTCTTTCTGGACAATTTTGTGTCGTCAATATCTCAACAATGACATTACGGAATGACATGAAATTTTCAGTCAACATGTCTCATGACAAAATCTAGCCACAATAAGGTTTTCATGACAGTAACATATCTATGACGTCATCTAGGCGCCATTTTGTGATTTTCGGACCTTGTCACATGATCGATCATAACTTCATAACTAGATGTCATTTCTGTATCATTTTCGGTGGACATGAAGTTCAGGTCACGCTCTATCTTACCTTTTAACGCTAGTTACCCAGGTCTTCATTACGCGCGCGTACGCGCGCGTCAAAATTTTAAAAGGCTCAAAACGACTTCCCAATGGGAAATCTCGAAGTTTCAGACAATTTTAAGCGTTTCAAACATTTTCTCGCGTGCGCGTCCGTCCGCGCAATTTCGCGCGCAGAGGGCGTAAGCAACATGAAAATGCAATTTTTTTGACTGATTTGGATTCCTGATACTTTGAGTAACAACATCCATTGATTTTCGATCGATTTCGACCTATAACAAAGGAATGCACTGGCGTCAAAGTTGAAATTCCACGTGCGCGTCTTTCTGCAAATATAGTGAAAAAACATGTCTTTGTTTATTTAGCCATAGCTCTTTAAATCGTCCGTTGACCCTATATTTCTATTGCATATTACAAAAGTATGTGAATTGTAAATAACATTGCTAGTATCAATATTGCCAGGAAAACGCGATGACGTCATCATATCGTCATTTTAAATCAAAAAAGTGGAATTGATTTTTTTGAGGTACTGTTTCTGACATTCATTTGCTCGTATCTCTGTTGTTTAAGCTCAATATTATCCCAAATTCACATATGTTGTACTTTAAACATTTGCCTTTCAAGTCTATGTCATGGTTTTGAAATTTGATGACGTCATCATACTTTAAATTGTGATTGAAATCGGACAAGTTTACGTGTTATGTCTATGGGAGGTGATTTTTTTTAAAACCATCCATTGACTTGACAACGTTTAAGCACCTTTATCTCAGCTGATTTTGCTTCATTTCCTCTGAAATTTAAGTATGTTGTAGCTGAGACAATAAGCTGCAGTAATCATGCATTTTGTTCTTTGAAATCTTCTCATGAGGTTGACAATTTTGCAGTTTAAAACTGAAAATGAGAATGGAATGCGGACCAAACGATTCCTGATTCATCTTTCACGTACATAAGTTTACGTTCCTCTACTTTTCTCGTCGAGACGTATGGCCGAGTGGTTAGAGGCGTCGTCTTAGAAACGTGAGGTTGCACACGTACGGGTTCGATCCTCACAAGAGCACGAAAGAAAATAATTTTTTTTTTTTACTTTTTTTCTTCAATGGAGTACTACACCTTCGTCCATGTAGAAATCACGTTTGCATGTAAACACACCTATACGCACACACTCACACAGTACACCTTTGTTTTGCGTTGGAGACTGCATTACTTCGACTGCTGCAAAATTTTGCAGGCTGGGCTTTTCAAACTGATATAGTATATTTAACAAAGTGAAATTTGTTCATATCAATTCAGTAACACAATGTAGTCGTGGTTACTTTGTGCTGATTTATACATGTAACAAGCTATACATTTTTAAAAAGGTATTCAGTCTTCTGTATTGATGATTATTTGTCATTTAGTGGTTTTTGTGGAGTTTCAGATAGTGATAAAAAGTATGGATGATATTAAAGTGCAGCGATAATTCCTACAGTTAGTTCAAAGTTGTGTTACAGATGTTTGATACATACATTTAGCATTGTGTGTGTGTATATACGTGTGTATACAGGTTGGCCATATAACACATTCTAGACAATTAATCTTAATTGATTAGCAAACGTGATCAGCTATGGAACTGAATAAGGTACTAATGTATGATGTTAATGATTCTAATTAAACTGTGACGAGTTTAAAGGGATAGCATAACTGTGTGTAAAAATAAGGCAATTATAAGGAAATTTTAGGGCAATTTGATAACCATGCCTATAATAATTTCATACAGGTACTAATACCTGCCTCATGTTCATGTGGTAGATTGTCGTGTCAGTAGCAAACTGACAACGTACGATGAATGTGTTATACATTGAACAACTGTCTTTCAAGTCCATAACGTTCCCCATATTTTCCGTCGAGACGTGTGGCCGAGTGGTTAAAGGCGACTTCTCAGAGACGTGAGGTTGCGGGTTCGAACCCCACAAGATCACGAAACAAAATACTTAGATACTTTACTGTTTTTTTTTTCTTCAATTTTGTATTACATATTCGTCCATGTAGAAATCACGTTCGTATATAAACGCACCTATACACACACAGAGATACACACACACGCCATATCCCTCTTTTTTGTGTGTTGGAGACCACATTGCTTCGACTGCAGCAAATTTTGCAGGTTGACTTTGTCAAAGCGATCATAGTATGTAATGACGACGACTGAGGTGTTGTACTTTGAACAATTGTCTTTCAAGACGATGTCATTGTTTTGTAATTTGATGACGTCATTACATTGAAAATTGTGATTAAAGGCAAGGTATCAAAACCACCCGATTATAGGTTTTATGTCTGCGGGACGTATTTTTCCCAAGTTGCCAGAAATGGCATAGCGACCTCAGTCGTTACAAGGCCGCTTTTCCGTCTAGCAATGCAATAGATGTTCACACGGCCACGTTAGTTGAGTGGGCATTGACTTTCCCCCTGTTATATCTATACATTGTTGTTGTTTTTTTGTCTTACCATTTCCGTGGATGACCCGTGGCCGAGTGGTTACAGAAACGGTTTCGCATGCACGCTCAATATAACTTCAAGGTGCCTATATCACATTCTTTTCTTTGTCGATCACAGATGACTGTCATCTGATGACCACAAGCGTATCACCTAACTCGTCCTCAATGTGACGAGTTTTCATGTCTCGTTTTATATTGTTCATTGACTACTGATATAAACATTACAAAGAACAAATTGTCTCGGTCCCAAGGAGCTCGTCATACCGAGTTTCCATTGTATTTCGCTTGGTGTTCGGTGCTGCAAACTTCCGCTAGGGCTTATTCTCTTCCATGGTTTCTCATATTACTAGTTTGGTACGATTTCTTTCGTTTAATGTCACTTTATTCGTTCCCTTTATATTTCAAAGTATTTAAAAGTGATTATTTTAACCCTAACTAGGCCGAGGGGGGGGGGGGGCCTCCGAGGCCCCCCCCCTCGACGTTTCGTGCGATGTACACGTATCGCTATCGCGAGAAGCTATCGCCGCGACGTTTCATGACTTTTTTCTTTCGAGTCTCCTGCATCTTTTGACACCAAATTTGCGATGCCCGGGCGCGCGGTTCCGAAGTTGCGCATAAATATGCACGTGCATGTCAGACCAAAAATTGCTCAAAAACGTGAATTCGTGTACAATTTCAATGCAAACTGTGTTTACAGGCAAATTTCATAAAAGCATGATTATTTGGGGGTTTTATTGATCAAAATCAATCAATAAACATATTTTCTTGTTTGGAACAATGTCGCGGACAAATTTAATCGAAAAAACAATGAAAAACATAAAGTTGAAAAAACAAAGAAATACATAAGAAATTCAAAAAACAATGAAATACTTAGGAAATCTTTTCTGATTGCGCAATTTTTTTCTCTTACATTTGCTAAGGACACTAAAAAGAATATTTACACAAAAAATGTGCCTGTTTTGAGCTTTATTTAGTGATTTATACCAAATTGTCTGATTTCATGCATCATTATGCATAAATTAGCATAATTTAGTGTAAATGATAATTTTTGAAAATATTAACTTCATGGTACTTTAGATTACATCATAGGCAATGTGTGTGCCAATTTTCGTCGCGATCGCGCGGTCGACAGCCGAGATCTGGAGGGGGTTAGGGTTAGGGTTAGGGTCCCCCCCCCCCCCGGCTCTATCATCTACCTAAATAGCCCGGCCTAGTTAGGGTTAAGTGTCTGGCACTGTACATGCATTTTCCTAACGGCGATTTCTCTGTTTTGCTGCAGTATTTCGAAGGAAGTTTGATCCCAGCTGTGTGTGATCATTGTAGAGTTTGTGTTGTCGGGATGTTGTTGTTTGCTTAGGTGCAGTTTATCTCAAGTGATCATGTTGGTCATGTTTGTGAATGTTAATAGGACAAGGGCCGAATGATCTGAGTGATGGTGATGATAATTACTGATGCTGGTGTAAAAGACAGCTTGCTGAGCATACTTCTTCTTTCCCCTCCGGCCCATGAATGATGAAAAAAAAATATACATACACCTCACAACAAGAACCACGTGCTAGATAGTAACCTTCGTAAAGTTAAATCTAAATGTTCATTACCAGCAAAGGGGAAAAACACGGGGACAGTAAATACAAGCGAAGAGATTGTGTATGCAGTCTCTGGTCTTACGAGAAACTTGACACCCCACCCCCTCTCCCCTTGTGGAAATTTCCACAAAACCAGGTGCCAGACCCCAGGGTCCCGTTGCATAAAACTCCAACCGGATTTTTTTCCGGTTGAAATCGCAAAATTCCGGTTGGAAACTCCCAACCGGAATTTAACGATTGCATAAAACTCCAACCAGACTTTTCTACGGTTAGCCTGACAAAACTCCGGTTGAGAATATGAAAAATTCCGGTTGGTGTAACCCTTGCCCTCACACTAGCGGTTGCTATGCTAAAAACTCCGGTTGGACTTCTTTGTTCCAAAATGGCTGCAATTCTGCAGGCAATTCAGGCCCAGGCAGCTCTGAGAAGAGAAAGAATATTCCGAGATCGCCTGCATCCCTTAGATGCATATGACGACCAGCAATTGAGAAAATTATACAGATTCTCTAGAGATGGGTGCATTGCCATCATCAACAGGCTTGCCCCAAAGATTCAACATCCAACTAACCGCAATATGGCTCTACCACCTAGCCTACAAGTGTTTGTGTCACTCCGATATTTTGCCAGCGGAAGCCTCCTTGATGACACCAGTTTCGTTCATGGGATACACACATCGACTGCATGCAGAACCATTCAGAGAGTTG
The DNA here is from genome assembly GCF_964275005.1 of Diadema setosum. Lineage (NCBI taxonomy): Eukaryota > Metazoa > Echinodermata > Echinoidea > Diadematoida > Diadematidae > Diadema > Diadema setosum. The sequence continues at coordinate 38,236,016 of NC_092698.1, forward strand.
CACACGCACTCTTTGATATGAGGGATGAGGTAATTATTGATTTTATTTTGGTTCCCTTGATGAGAAATGATTGCAAAGCTGAAGCTGAACCAGTGTAAACCTTGCATGGCCTTGCCTTTGGATTTGATTGCTCAGCCTGATTAGACTTAGAGGCTGGCCTGAGGGGTAGACTAACAATTAAATTTTAGACTATTTAGTATAATAATTAACACTGTATTCTGCCAGGATTCTTCAACTCCATAAACTAAAGGCTACAGTTAGGCCTAGCTGGTTAGCAGAGTCTAGAGCAGCTTTCCAAGATGTGCTGTGATGTAGCAGACTATAACTTTGTATCACTTTGTATCAGCAGCTGGGAGTAGCTCGCGCTCGCTACAGCTACCCTGTAAGCTGTTCCAAGGCTGAGCTAGCCTGAGCCGGCGGCCGAGGGCCAAGGAGCTAGCTACACTGCCACTCACTGCCTGCTATAAAAATTCTTTTTTGTTACTTTTTGAATCAATTAAAAAAACAAAATCATTCCTTTCACTAAAAAAAATGTCACCCAGAATGACAGGACACTTTTCAGAAGTAATAGAATCATTATTCATTCCAAATAATAGCCTAAATAATCTTTAACAAGTTACCGTAAAACAATTCGACCACCTCCAACGCAAGTCACCGGTCAGTCCCACACACACTAAATAATGTAGTGTACAAAGTACCAAGCCAGCTAAGCGCCGCTGCCTATACGTTAGAAAGCTGCATCGTAATAAATTTTAGGTTAGCACTGCAACTTTTTGCAGTCGTGGTGTATTCTGCAACTGTTCCAAACCTACACAACTTAATAATATCTTACAAGTACCTACGAACAGTATACCGGTACCTGAGGCTCAGGCTGAGGTTCACTTATCCTTTCGACAGACATACAGTAGACGAGACCGTCAGGCCAAGGCTCGGCAAAATCGAATTGTGAGCTACTACATGTACTTAGTAGTTGCTGGCCGCCGGTGGGGTTCGTTTTGTTTTGTTTTGTTTTTTCTATGCGGATGCATCCACAGTATATGCGCATGGATGCACGAGAGTCGATCGTACTCGAATACAAGTCCGCACGTGCGTACGTACGTATGGTGATGTACGTGTATAAAAAAAAGAAGAAAAAAGAAATAACAAGAAATAAATAAAGGACTAGTAATAGAAAAATAAAGAATTGTATACTAGTAAGTGGCAGCCAAACTGCATCGATGTTGTTTTGAATATACGTTTACACGAAAAAGAAACAATCATGATATTTTAGATCCCAATGACCCCACATACTTTTGATCAATTTAAAAACAAATTAGTTGCTTTTTCTTTTATCTAAATCATTTGTTAAACTGGAAAAAAAAAATCCACAATAATTGGCAAATGTCTGCGAATTTCATATCATGCTACTTTGACGGATGAGTTGCCATACATTTTTAACTGGAATTGGCATTTCTTTTTTTAATTCTCAAAATATGTTAAGAAACTGCCAACACTTGAAACTTGTTGAGAGTGAGACTCCCATTATAGACCAATGCTATAATTTAGGAGTCAAAATGAGTGACATCAATAGAAATGCATGCAAATGAAATAAAGTTTTCGAGTGAGAAAGGACCAAAATGCGTGAGTCGATCTCACGCTCAATGCGTGAGAGTTGGTAGCCCTGGGGGTCTTGTATTTTAATGGGTGGAAAAGGTTTGTATTTGGGAAATGGCAGGCGTTTTCTGAATGATTCCGGGGGGGGGGGGGGGGGGGGGGGGGGGTTGTCAAGTTTTGTGTACAGTTTGGTCCGAATTCACGAAGATGGTACCGGTACAAATGAAACCATGGTTTAAACCATACATAAACTATGGAGCGCCAAGTGTCACATGGAATATTGGTCATTTTGTCGACAAAATGAGCATTTCGTTAAAGAAATTATCATTTCGTGGACGAAATGTTCATTTAGTTACAAAATGTTGTCATTTCGTTACAAAATAATCTATTGCATTGACGAAATAACTGATTTCGTAACGAAATATTGCATGCGACACTTGGCGCTCCATGGTTTTTGTCCAGGGTTTAAACCATGGTTTCATTTGTACAGTACCACCTTCGTGAATTCGGGTCTTTGTGTGTAGTGGGGGGTGGGGGGGGGGGTGAACCATGCTCGTTCAAGGGGATTCAATGGTGTAGTGATCCATAGCAATACCAGATTTCAATGAAGAAGTTCCCAAAATGATTTCTCTTGGATTTCCAAACCAAGGTCATGAAAAAATTCTCAAAGTATGCGTTAGCAGTAACTATCAAAATATTTCTAATTACAATTGTTCTGATTTATCTATTTTGAATTGAGTCACTTTGATACCACTAATGGAACTAAGACGATTACTATAATTCTGATACCCTTAGCACGAGTCCTGGGACCGCCACTACTAGTCCCGTCTCATTCAACATCCAAACCCCCTTCCCTCCACAAAGTTCATCTAAATGAACCCCCCCCCCAAATTTCACACACACACACAAATGCATACAATCACATATATGTACATACAATAAAAACACACACTCATTTAATTCTAATATAAACACACACACCCAAAATCAAACATACACATTTAAACTACTTGTTGACAATTGTATTCAGACGTCTGTATTGTAAATAAGCATAAACATATTTTTTCTTCATTCTAAGTCAAAGGACTCTATGTAATGTCATATCTAAACAATTTACCAAAAAGAAAAAAAAAATTAATTCCTTCAAACGTGACAAAAGACATGGAAAAAAAACTAACAATTTACAGAAACGTCTACAATAATATTTGATCCTCTTATAATTTATTGCAGTTTTTTTTTTTTTTACTTTATAAAAAACAAAATTCTTTTGCTTGCACTTCAAAGATAATATAAAGCTTTTTACCTCAAAAGTTTCCCTGAGTTTCCTTGTCTTAGTTTGTGTTTCAGGTTAAAATACCTTTCATACAACTAATAATGTGAGACTTACTCGCCCCAAAATGCTCTCAAGTCTTGGTAATCATGCAATAATGGTTTTGTACCAGAGCAGAGCGGGCTCTGAAAATTTTGAACGAGCCGTTAGTTTGACTCGACACGGTATTGCGATAATCAATGTACACGTATTGTACGAAACAACGAAACAATTATTCAGGGAAACTTTTGAGGTACCAAAACTTTATATCTTTAACCTATCCAAGGTTAAGATTCTACATAATCATCATTCATGAAATAAATGTTCTTATGTCAAATTCAAATGTCTGTGTAAAAGTGATCAAATTTTGAATATTTTCTAATCTAAAAAAAAAAAAAAAAAATCCTTTGATGTAAACATGACCATTATTCCAATCCACCAAAAATTTCAGATTTTGACTAAGTTCTCACATGAATGAACATAAAATTTTAATTTCTTCTTCATTTATTTCTTACATGAAAACAATTGATGAACAGCATTGATGGCTGAAAGGTTCAGCTCACAATATAAAGTATGACAATGCTAGTGCATAAAGGTAGATACAGTGGAAACCCATTATTACAAGGTCCTTGGGACCAGAGAAATATACTTGTTGTAATGAAACATTTTCATATCAAGGTTACAAAAACATTACAATACAATACAAAGGAAAATCACAATTTGGGACCACAAAAAATTACCTTGTTATAATGAAACCTCATTATATCAGTGCTCATTATAACGAGAGTCCACTGTACAGAATGAAAATAAAATTAACAATGTATTCATCATGTAAAGATGAGAATGAAACATTTTAAATAAAACAATATAAGAATACCTGGGTTGGTAAGATTTAGTTATCAGCATTATTCAAATCATAGAAAATAAACTGAATGTCAATTCTGTGCTGTGATATGATATAAGAATAAACATAAAATACATTGTATTACATATATCATATACATGTATAAAAAAAATAATTATAAAATACAATACAAGCACAGTATATTAAGATAATTGTTTCCAAATGATCTCAGTAATCATTATGAAATTCTTAAGTTATGCACATTTCTTGTACCATTTACGGTTTTTCTTGAATGTAGGTGATCAAGTTCCCAGAGTCCCCAGAAGAAGTACGTGCAGCCAACACATCGTTTCATGAGATTGCAGGAATGCCGAACATCGTGGGTGCCATAGACGGCACCCATGTAAACCTTTATGGAGCACCTCTGGGAGACGATGAATACATTTACATCAACAGAAAAGGTCAACATTCCTTGAATGTTCAGCTGATCTGCAGTGCCAATTACATGATCACCAATGTGGTAGCCAGGTGGCCCGGCAGTACCCACGACTGCAGAATTTTGAAGGTAAGATTTAAATACAGCAAAAATAGCCAATGTTTTGATACAATCATGTTTCTGCAGAGTATGAAATTTGTCAAAAGATAAAATCTAGATGCACACAATTACTGTTTTCCTCTGTTTAATGTAATCTCAAATTATCAAACCACTTCAATACAGATCAATTCAGAAAGTTCATCTTTTCATGTTCAAAAGTCATGAATGACCTTTCTTTTTTATATTTCAGTTCTTCTATGGTTTAGTTGTTATGTCAATTTCTTGAATTCCTTCTTATATTTCTTTGAAACTTCAGAGAAGTGCCATTGGCCAAAGATTTGAGAGAAGGGAGCTGAGTGGCATACTTGTCGGGGACTCTGGCTACAAACTGGAGCCATGGCTTCTCACGCCTGTAAGAGTGCCACAAAGTGAAGCAGATCAAGCATACAACAGGTGACATATTGAATATCTTTAAATTATATTCAAATATTATTGAAGATAAATAATGCCCATGTCAAAAATAAGATAAATATATGCATATACATCTATATAATTATGTACATATAATACATACATTTGTATAAATATATCTATATGTAAACTACATAAATAATTTAATTTTACACTTTCTGTACATGACAATACTATACAGCGAGTATCATTTATATGTGATAAGCAAAGGTTGGCAAGGTTTTATATACAGGGAAACCCCGTTTTAACAAGCTGGGATATAGCGAGATACCACTTTTAATGAGGATATTTTACCGGTCCCATTTTCAACTGCACATATTGAAATGGTAAAAACATGCATACATTTACAACATGAGGTGCTGGTTGTAGCGAAGAAAAAATGGCGGTCCCACTGACTTCGTTATAATTGGGTTTCCCTGTATTAAAATTCTTTCAAAAAATAAATGCTAGGGACATGCTGAGATAGAAATGCTGTACCAAGCAATATAGATAGTATGGCAGGTATTCTTTCATTTGCCAGTACAAACAGTTACAGCTCATGCATGTCCTTGCTTGTACTCATTTATGCAGTTGGATTTGAATATTGTACCAGAACATGCTTACACATGTATTCGCATTCAAACTTGGAAAAGTACACTACAACTTTTGTAGAATTTCAGGTGGAAATATATTATTGATACAATTTGGCAATAACAATTTTCACAGGCACATTACATAACATTTGGCAAATTTTACATAAATGATGTAGATATATCTACTTATACGCTTGAAAGAAGGCAAGTGCCGTGATGTGTCTCGCCCATAAACGTAAAACACCTTTTTTTTAATATTGTGTTCACATATGGACATATGGATCAAAAGTTATGAGTCATAATTAAATGCACAGTACATTGAGCCTGAAAGTTCATTAACCCCTGCCTGTGACCACTGACCTTGTAGTGACCATCAACTCCCCAAGGGATATCCACCATCCAAGTTTGGTCACCAATAGCTTACAGATCAAAACTTTATGGTCCATAATTGAAACGTGCCTCCAAAACTTAACATTGGGCCCTAAAAGTTCATTGACCCCTACCTGTGACTTTGACCATGTGATGACCATCAACTCCCCAAAGGACACCTACCATCCAAGTCTGGTCACAAACTTACTTATGGATCAAAGGTTATGACCCGAAATCGAAATGTGCCCTACCAACTTAAAGGACAAGTTCACCTTCATAGACATGTGGATTGAGTGAATGCAGCAATATTAATAGAACCCATCAGTAAGAATTTGATGAAAATCGGACAATCCGTTTAAAAGTTATGAATTTTTGAAGTTTCTGCTTAGTCACTGCTGGATGAGCAGACTACTACAGCTTGTGATGTCACATGTGTACAACGATATAAAGAAAATATAAAGAAAATTCGAGATATTTTCACTTTTCTCGTATAATAAAAGAACACTTGACTTCCCTCTTTTAAAAGGTAAGGATGAATAATATAACCCTTAACATACGTCAGTGACAAGTCAAGGAAATGTGCACTTTTTTTCAAAAAGTAAAATTTTGTGAAATTCTCTTTTTATTTCCTTATAACGCTGTACGCATATGACATCATACAATGTAGTAGTCTTCTCATCCAGCAGTGACTGTGCAGATACTTTAAATTTTCATAACTTTTGGACGGATTGTCCGATTTCCCCCAAACTTTCACTGATGTGTTCTAATATCATTGCTGCATTCACTCAATCCACATGTATATGAGGGTGAACTTGTCCTTTAACATTGGGCCCTAAATCATAATTGAAATGAAATATAAAAAGATGGTACATACTTTGAATTATGCTTTTAAATGGTTGCCTTCTTGCCTTTCAAATCAACAGGGCTCACTGCAAAACGAGAGTACTCATAGAGCAAGTCAACGGACAAGTCAAGAGTAAGTTTAGATGCCTCAATGGACAGGGTATCCCAATGGCCCCGGAGAGAGCGAGCAAGGTCATCATCGCATGTTGTGTTTTACACAACCTGTCCAAACAGATGAATGAGCCTCAAGACAATTATGAGATTGAAGAAGCTGACCAGCCAGCAGTGCACGATCAAGAGCTGAACAACCCAGCTGGACTTGCAACACGACAAAACATTATCCAAAATTATTTCACAGGTGTGAATGTATAAATTGAAGACATTCATTGGAGTATCATGTGATGAGGCAGAGACAGGCGCAGGTAGTCGAGGAGGTGGAGAGGTGCATGTAGTCAGAAGAATAAAATGATCATTATTAAACAGTTACTACTATAAGAAAACAAAGGCCTTTCTATTGTTATACAGGGTGGCCCATAAAAAAAAGGAAATCCGCTTGTCTGTAGTGCATCAGCACACACAACTACAAGATAGTCTATTTTGGTAACTGAAGTGATTTCACTGCTTCATTAGTTAATGGTATGGAAAACGAACTAAGAGTTTAATTTAGTTTTTCAGCAATTTTGGTCATAACGACAAGCATGTTTTCGAATGTAGTGGCCATTTTAATTTGTTGTTCAAGCATGGCCTGATTAATTTGCAACAACCGCTCTTGATATTCATTGTGCTGGTCGACCACCGAACAAGCGGATTTCCTCTTTCTACTTTTTTTGGTAGCACTTTGCTTTGTACCAACACTCTGCTGTGGTCCAACACTCTGCTGTGGTACACCAACAATGGATCCCTCAATAGGATCATCTGGCATCTCTCCAGCCTCGTCAACCTCATATTCGCCACTCATCCCGAGTAGTAAATCTGTGGCCATAGTATTCTGTGAAGATGGAATAGGAAAGAAAAGAATAATCGTTTTATAACCCTACATAGATGTTTTGATTTTGTTTAAAATGGAAACATAATATCACAATAAATTTTAAAAAGTTGATAGTAAAATCTTTAATTAAAAGGCCTTGTTATTGAACAAAAAATTCATTGGTAACTTCACTCTCGTTTATCAATTTACATGGAAATGATAGAGCCTTATGTATATCTATACGTAATTACTGTTCTATCAGACTACAACTCCCAACAAATGTGAGTTAATGTGGTGCTTGGCACACTATTACTGTGTGTGGAAAACAGGACCATTCAAAGCTGCCAAACAACAAGATCAAGAAATCATCATTATAACTTTGCAATAGCTTCCCTTTCAATAAATTCCACTGTCTTAAAAGGAATATTATGATGCAGTGGAGTGAGAATTTAGATTTAAGATTGTGTCTCTGCCACTGCCTTGTATTGTTGTGTCTTGTCATGACAAATATTTTTTTTCTGTGTTTTTTGAATTTGGAAAAAAAAAACCCACAGACAATTAAATCAGTTAACATCAGTCTGAAGTCTTATTGATTAAATGAAATAGATATGTCATTACATACAATGAAGTCTCCCATATGGGATTGTACCCCTATTGGATGCACTACACATCCTACTGCAGAGCAAAAATTTATGAGGTCTGCTGAGAAGAAATCACCGGCAGCCATTAGTAAACTAGTGTGCTAACCGCTAGACCACCGGATTGCTTGAGTGGTAATGGCTCGCATGCTGCCTTGGCTTACCGTAAGCTTCTTAAAGCATAAAGCCACAACCTTAGTACTGCTGTAGTGTGTGACTGTGTGTACAAGTATCGGAGACAAATGTCGAAACATTTTTACTCAAAATATCACACTGAAAATTATTTTACATTTATGATGACTTCAATTCAAAATATAATTTCGATCAATTCACATTTTCTAAAGTAGGCATGCAAAGTGTATTACAGATTTAGAAATTTCATGTCTAAATATTAGTCAAATATCTTGTAAATTATTTGGTGAACAATATTTTATCAACTAACCTACCGCATGAATGGACAAAAGAATGTAACTGAAGACTAATTTATATTGTCAATAAATGAGTTTTGGTCTTTTTACGAAAAAATAAGGCAATTTCTAATGACGTCACCGGTCTTACTTAATCTGTTCAAGCAGACGAATTCTATAAGTTATGCATGCTCTTTTGGTGCTCATAAATTTCCACAGGAAAGTTTGATTTCATTACATATCTATGTGGATTTTGCCTATGCAGTTAGAAAAGAACATTGGTGAGCAGTCTGCAAAGACACACACAAGCTATACACCACATTAATTGAATGCACATACAACTACAGTAAACCTTGGACGAGTCGACGTCGGGTTAGCCAGAAATCTCTTTACTAGTAAAGTGAAATAAAAGTCCAAATTCTTCTTTATGGATTTTCTCATGAAAATTGGGGCGTATGTCGAAGTATGAGAGTTGAATTTCGGCCGTGCTGAAGTAATACTTCAGTTCCTTTCGTATCCTTGTGATTTCATTTGAATCTGTTTAAATTTGTATCCAAACATTACAATGAATGTATATCATTGTCGTTTAGGTGACTCTTCCTAATGAGGGCTCTTCCATTGAGCCCACCCTCCATATGCTTATCATCGCTCTCCACACTGTCAACGCTATGAACATTCCTAAGTGGTTATGGTGATTACACTATGTGACTTTGTTAATGTGTGCATACATTATTTTGTGGAAATGCAACATGGCTTTATTTAGCGCTAGAATTACTGGTGATACAAATACGTTAGATCTACACAGAACTTTTCTTAAAGACACTATGCAGCAATTGAAAGACAATTAAAAATAATACCATTGTGTTATTCATTCATTTTGCTCTAAATTTGTATGACTTGATGTAATGCAGTCACATACGTGACAACATTGCTATTCGTTGTAATATACGGTCGTTGGAGATGGAATTAGTATAATGCATTTCACTCACCTCGAGTTGGTTCACTATTGAAAAAATTGTCAAGACTTTAGATGAAAACACGTTTTGATTTGGTTCTAATTGGTCCCTTAAATGATATTTTTGCAATATTATCAAATTTGGTGAGTATTTGTTTCAGAATTATTTGAAAATAGATATTTGCCTAAGCCACAAACAATATTACAATAAAATGCAATTTGATATATTTCATTGAGACAGCCATTTCTGATTGTGTTTTATTTGATTGTCCAAGCTTACTCCTGACAAGTCATCACGTTATAGCTCAAAACACATGGATGAATTTGAATTGGAGGGGCACCGTGCATATTTGTTTTTTATCCTCATCTCTATTTTATGTCATTGAGCATCACCATTATCACTTTACACGCAAGCGTCAAATTTGCATTTGCAACTCAAACTTACCGTCCCAGGAGGCTATCTTCCATGTTCATTATAAAGCACAATATTACAACTACACCTGTTTCAAACTTCAGAATTATGCACACGACGTAGTATATCCAAAGTTTTAAAGTAGTTTTCTATCTCCAGAGTGCATATATATATAGATATTGAATTTCAAAAATATTATCTAATTTCAAAAATGTTATGGCATTAATTTCTAAGTTATTATGGCATTAATTAAATGAATTTGTTAACATCTAGTGTTGAGGCTGTTGTTGAGCAATAATCGATATCACTTCCCTGACATGAGCGACAGTGCTTAGGTCAGTTTATAGGCCTCTCTAGCCCATCAATATTAACAATTACATCAAACTTTAATTCACGCAATAACTAAATTTAGAGGTGGAACTTCACTACTTGTTATGCTAAAAATTTTGCAAAATTGAACAACTAGAAATGAAACATTGTTAATATAAAAGAGAATGGGATGATATTCATACCAATTTGCATGAAAATTTGTATGAAAATCATTTCTACTAATCAAGGTAGTGCAGTGGCAGTTTGCTTGAAACTATATTCACCTGACTACCTGCGCCCGTCTCTGTTTCCTGGCCCACCACACCTTCCATGGCCTGCTTTGGAACGACTGCCAGGATCATCTCCATCTGTGTCTTAATCTCTACTTGTCCACCACCTGCAAATGGAAGTCGTAATAAAAAAAAAATAATAATAAAATTGAAAGTTGATTAACAGGTTCATATTCATGTACACTACTTTATACCAACTGCATCAAGCTTATATGAAAATCAAACATTTTGTTCGAACCAATGCCTATAACCCTTGACCTAGTAACCTTCTCACATCGACACATTATAACCATTATTAATTGATCATGAATAAACATGGACAAAGTTAGCTCCAATGAAAGGAAAAATGTGCTCATGAAGTTTGTCAACCCACGCAAGTGAGCTTTAACATTATAAGCACTTTTCGATTGGGTGAACGAGAAGGTTGTCACGCTGACTGCAGGTGTATGTCAACGCGTCACATCCCCACATCGACCCGCTGAAAAACTTTTCGATTTAGAGCGTCACGTCTTGTCAAAATGACAACGCAATGTTGAATCGCAACTTCATTTGGCTAGCTAGCTGCACTATTGGAGCAGTAAAATCCACAAAAAAATGTTGTATGCTTTTTGACACTGGGAATCTAAAACATAATCAGGGCATGTTAATTGGCTATTTAAGACAGCAACATGCAATGTACTGCACCTGGTAAGGCGCCAAGTAGTGAATTGCATAATGCAGTATGTGTACATGCATGTGTACGGCTACGGAATATAGTTGAGAAAACAGGACAGTGAAAACGGACCAAAAAATAGGTAACCGAGGCTATAGTTTGTGTGTAAGCGGGGCTGAAGTTAAGAATCATGATCATAAACTTGCATGCAATTAAATAATTTGTAATTCTCTTTGACGAAATAGAAAACAGTGATTTTATCACTGATTTGGCGAAACTCTGCATGGTCATTTGCTCAATGATACTGTCCACATTGAGGAGTATGACGTCATACAAAACACGGCTTGAGCTTGGCGTCACGAGTATTGGGTGGACAGTTCAACGTGCAAATCCAAAAGGCGCATGGAAATGAAGTGCCTCGAGACCGCTCCATCAAGATGTGGTCGGGAGGTATGCACTGCTTCTTAATGCTTACAAAGCAACACGAAGCACATGTAGCTACGTGTACATGACTTGAATGCCCCATTTAAACTACAAGCCATGCCTACATTCTGACCACGTTTCAAGCACATGTTGCAGTATTTACCTTCCTCTCCTATTTCATGATTGGACATTAAAATATCTCTTCTCTCTCACGCCCTAACATTTACAATTGTAAACCACACCTACCTATTTTCCTACTACTTAATCTGGTGTGTGCATGCTAGTGAAATGATGGGGATTTAAAAAAAAAAAAAACACACTACCAAAACATTAATCTGTTATAAATTTTCGATCATTTTTGATTAACAAGTAAGCAGTTGTCCTGCAAGTTTTTTCAATTTTGGATGTAAAGCTTTGCACTACGATCTGGCTCTAATAGTTTCCCGACCTTTGCTCAAAAGTTTGTTTTCCTTTTGTCCAATACCCATGTACCAATACACAGCTTATCAAAATAAAGGTAATCCATTTTTAGAGAGTTTTTATTAATAAAGAAGCATCTGTAAGTAAATTATACGTAAAGAGCAACATTTTTCTTTCCAGAGATACCTCACTTGCATCACTTGTGCAATGCATGATGGAGTACATTACTCCTGCAGCGAACAATGCCAAGTCACAATTTTCCAAGTTTTGGTAAATTAATGTTTGTTGAGTGATGTCTGGATAGATTATTATCTGTGTAATCATTTCAAGAATTATTTTCATCCCCTGATCTATTGACCAACATTTTGAACATGGTGTGAGATGATCGCTCATTTCTAAAACACAAACTCAGTATCAAACTCGGTCATCTGTGTCTTGATTGAAACTATTCAATTCCCTCTTTCATTCATATACCAAAAGTTTGAAAAACTGCGAATGGACATTGTTCTCTTCAAGTGGGTTACACTCGGACATGGGTGCAAATAGCAATGCCAATGAGGTATCACTGGAAAAACAAAAAATTGCTGTTTATGAATATACATGTAGATTATGAATATCTGTAATTAAAAATTTGTGAATATCAATCCAGTAAGAATGAATAATCTCTATTTTGATACACAATGTATTGTATAATTTATGTTAATTCATCATAACTTTTAAAATAAAAACATTAAAAACCAAAGTAATAAGATATCATTACCTGTTTTATTCTTTCGGTCACGATAGTTTTTTGCTCTCTTTTTCATGTCGCTCCAAAGACCCCGACAATCTGACTCTGTTAGGTTTCTCAGGCCAACACTCTCTAGCTCTCTAGCAAGCTGCTCCCATGCCTTCCTCCGCTGTTCCGAAACCTACCAAACAAAAGGGAATCTGAAACAAGTCAATGCCAATGTGCAAGATATTTTTACAAATATACATTTTATACATATGTTTTTGCGGCAAGCTATCTGCAGATTTTAATGGGAAAGATGTAACAATGAATAGCACAAATAAGCTATGCTGCTGGTTACAGCTGTAGTGAACTTGGAAATTTCAAATACCTGTTGACTTTATAGAAAGTTTATACTGCAGCAAGTTTATAATATCCCAAAGGTTTCAAACTCTAAATTTTTCTTTCCCTTTTGTTCAATTTTGTATAGGTATCGGTACACATTTTCAAACATTATCGGCTAATATATGTACAGCAATAAGACCTAAATTAGGCCGATATGCTGATAACAAATATGAAATTAAAACAGCTCTATCCCCCTCCCGCAAAATGGCATACAAATCCAAAAATGTAATAGACATCAAATATTTCAAGTTATCTATCAACAGCTAATTCAACATGTTTAATAAGATTTTACAATTTCTTATCTGTGAAAATCTGTTAAACCTAATGGATTCATGGGTAATATTTGGTAGCATGTACTGTGTACCATAAATTCCACGAAAAAGACTGATTTTCATGTGAGGCAAAATTTTTATTTTAACCCCCCCCCCCCTCGAAAAATCACATTGAAAAAGAAATAAATGAAGTGTAAATGAATTCATACTTTAGACCTTTGTAGACTCCAGAATATAGAAACTTTGGGCCCACAGTGGATTTTCCCTTTAAAATTCCTGTGATTCTTGCTATTTAGAGGAGTGCTGTTCCCAGTGCACGTTGTGGTATACACCGAAAATGAAATTGAAGAACAATTTTCTTGAAACACACATAGCATAAACAGTGAATTCATAAGTCATGCTGGATATTATTCTAAATCAAATAATGAAAACCACTGGGTCAGCGGTCTCTCCGTAGCCTTGTTGACTAGTCCACTGTCTTGGTAAACTGAAGTTCTATGGTTCGACTCGCACAGAAGTATATGGATTTATTTGTAGCTTGCTAATTGTGATTATGTGCGCTATTAACCTTAGATGAAAGAAAAATGAACCCGAGTCTGAAAACAATAACTTCAAAAATAATTCAAGTTTTCATTGATAATTTCTTTGAAAGTGGAGGCCGAAGGGGGGGGGGGGGCACAAAAGCAAGCCTTTCTTCCAAAAAATCCACGATTAAAAAAAAGTAAATTATAGACTTTAAAAGTAAACCTGCTTACTCTTTCGGTTCCCTGTGCCTTCCCGAAGAGGCGGAACGTGTTCTCCCTAATGAATTCACAAAAGAATGATACTTGAGGGTCCGTCATCCCTGCTCTTTTCTTTTTCTTTGCATTCTGTTTTGGCAGAAAGATATTGAGGTCAAGTTATTAATCTTTGGAATATATGTTGACAAAACAAATATTGTGAAAAATGTAGTGACTTGAAATGTAACACAACCATCAGTGGTGTGCAACTCTGCAGCCATGTATAGGACCAACTGCATTATAACAATAACTGGAAACATAGAGTTACTCAACTTAATAATACTGTATTCTCATAAATGTAAAGTGAAAATAAAATTCTATATTTTTATAGATACCATGCACATCTAATAGACATATTCTGAGTGTTGCTTCCAATAGTTTAGCTACACTTACACTAGCAAATGCAAAAGAAGCTAAAACAAAATGTTTTATTTCAGACATCAACAAGCATATCATGACCATGTTAGTTGGTGAAATCAGTATTTCCTTTTTTGTTGATTTTTCTCAGTCACAGGCAAGGGCAAGGCTGTAATGTAACCCCCGTTTCTAGTCAGTTAGGCTTAACACGTAATCAAGGCAAGGCAACAGCTTACTGTGCGGCGCTGCCCTTCTCATGCCAACAGTCATGCATTTTAATTAAAAAAAGAAATGATTTAATATAAATATGTCAAAATACTCACACTAATCCGTGATCTTACCAAGTTGAGTTTAGCCGAAATGATTTCAAAGATAATTTTGTCCTTCCTGGTTTAATGAGTTGGATTTGTAGCATGACTGCGGTGTCGAGATCGGCCGTAATTACTAATAGAAATTATATAACTTGTTATGCATGCGCGAGTAAGCTGGTGTAATAATTATATAATTTATGATAATTGATTCATTTCGATTTTCAGGTTGAGGTAACACGAAATTCAGAATAACTTAAAACAAAAAGGAAATCTATGATACATTGCTGCTAGTTATTATTAATCTGTGAACTACACTAGCAGCTAAAGCTTCACAGGTGTTTTTTCTGAGGTCAGAAGCCATCTCCAAAAGAATTTTGGTGAAGATTTGCAGTGACTTGCAATTGGGATCCCCTACCTTTAAGTTGATGTCTGGCTAACCCCGGAGCCCTCCCAAGACAGCTAGGGCCCTGAAGCGTTAGCATGGTATACACTGACGCAGAAGTAAACCTTAATACAGACGCTACTGCTAAAAACTAAAAGTGCCCGATTTCAGAAAGCCGAGAATTATGTCCCAAATAGAAATCATAAACAAAAATTGCTGAGCCCGTCACATTTAACAATTAATTGAACTGTTTCAGTACATATTCAAATTAGTAATAAATCTTTTTAAAACCTTTTTTTTTTAGGTCCCAATTACATGTTGTGAGGCAATGTAAGGATACAGATTGATAATATCCACAGCCCTCACAATTCGTCGCAGTTAATGTCTGGCATGTCTGAGGGTCTATTTTATTTCTGCTCTTGCATTTCTAGCTGTATTTTATAAAAATAAAAAAAAAATCATCCCTACCTAATTTGTTTTCAAATAAAAGAAATTTGATATTTACTGCCAATACAGTGCAAAGCCTTTTATAGAGGAACAGATGATCCTAGGTCATAGAGTCTAGACCAAAATCAAACTTCGAAGAGCTCTGGAGACTTGACGAGTCATTTCAAGTGATATTTAACATTTAACGGGAGATTCTAATAAATTTCTTTTTCAATTTTTTATAACGGTCCCTCTCCACACACACATACAAAAAAACAAATTAAAACAAAAATACAAATTTAAATGTTAAATATCACTTGAAACGACTGGACACGAGCTCCTTGGAGGCTCAGCACAGTCTGTGCAGACTGTGCTTGCAGCCATAGATATGCCTGAAGAGGTGGAAACAGCGTACACTCACTAGCCATAGATACGTACTATTATGCCTGCAGAGGTGGAAACAGTGTACACTAGCCAGGCGAGCAGACATGCATTTTACAAGATCTATGTCAGTTTAGTACAGACTCACCTTTTAAAAAGACATCAATAGATCAGTTTTCCGTCGAAATCGTGAAATAGGCCCCGGTCCACCGCAGTGCGCGGGCACTCGTGCGTTAGCAAGCAAGGGTAGGTCCTAACTTAATGTTACAGTTTATTAGCCCGTAGGCTGCGTTCACATAGAAGTATTCGGTATTCGCTATTCGAGCACCGAGTACAACATCACCCACACCGTCAACTCACCATCTTGTACGTTACTTGTTGAAATAATCCCCCACAAAAAATAAAAATGCAGTGAGGATTTCCTCCTCCTACATCCCAACAAATCTTATTAACAATTTCTAAACTGCATCAGAATGTCAGTCTAACCTGTTACATGCTTATTTTTGCTAAAGGGCAAATCCAGACAAAAATTGTCATTATTTCATAAACGAGAGACGTACGGTATACGCCGCAAGAAAATCGAACAAGCTCGATTCCCACTTTGCTATACTATTCGCAGCTATTCGGTACTTTCGAATAGTGCCCTCTTTATGTGAAACGGTGTGAGGAAATCCTATCGTTCGATTCAAGCTATTCGCGTGTCCTCGAAAACGAGCCCCGAATACCCGAATCCGAATAGTACATACTTCTATGTGAACGCAGCCTTAGGGCTTTCAAGTTTAGGGTTAGGGTTAGGTACAACTGAAGACTTGTAGGGCCTATGTAGGGTTGTATTTATGGTTGAATTGGCCGTTACTTACAGCAAAATCGTGAAATAGGTACAAATGCGTGTACACCCTTGCGTTAGCAAGCAAGGGTAGAATCTAGGTCCTAACGTTAGCATTTTAGAGGGGTTACCTTCGGGTTCAATAGGCCAGGGTTTGGGTTATAGGTAGGCCTAGATCTAACCAAGAGTTGTATTTATGCTGGTTAAATTGGCCGTTAAATTAGTCGACAGACATTTAGGGAGTCCTTCCGAGGATAAAAAGTTGAAGATCAAAGCAAAAAATGGGAGAAAGATGCTATGCTGTGGAAATCGGTCCCACCGCTGTATAAATCTCGCGTAAGCACAGTTAATTTGGTGGGGCTGCATAGTATTTGGAAGGAAGCCCCACCGCCGCCGTGCCGTGCTTACCTAGTTTAGATTTAGTATAGATCTACGTGTGCAAGTAGTACCAATGTCAAATGAACGCCACACACGGTGGATCAGGGTCTGAATTCACGAGTATAAACAGCAGGCGAGCCGCCGTAAAATTAGTATGGACACGCAGTGGTGGGGCCTATTTCATGAGTATGCCCATTATAATTTCGGTAAGTTATCAAATAAATGATCTTATGAACGGAAATTAATAATAATTACCTCATTTGCCATCTCGGAATCGACGTGGATGTGCGTGTCTGCAGGGAGGAGGTGAGAGGAAGTACGATCGCTAGTTTGTGTAGTGCACACCGCGCGCAAATTGCATAGTGCATATCGCATGCAGACGACGGCGGTAAAAGTGAAACTTCCCTTTTTTCAGTGCGCATCCTCGTACAAGTGTATTTACAAATAAAAATAAATAACGAATTGCGCTTGCAACCATAGAAAATTAAGGTTGGGATTTTGGCAACCCAATTTTTCTAGGGTTACCAACCAGAGTTTTTATGCAACGGATTTTACGTTTTCAGGTTAGCAACCATAGAAAACTTAGGTTGGGCAAAACCCAACCTAAGTTTTCTATGGTTGCTAAAAAAGTTTTATGCAACGGGCCCCAGGTGCGCCAGACGAAAGAATGCGCGCACTGAATTAAACAGCGTGTAAATATAGCCTGGAAATATCGATCGAAGAACTAGCTCGTGAGCTGAGTTCAAGGAATCATCGCAAATCATCATGATTCTATAAGCAACACATGCTTCTATAGCCTTTCTTTTGACCCATAGTAGAAATATTGAACAGTCAATTAAACTATAAATTATAACAGTGTGCTTGATCGAGCATTTTAAATGTTTACTGAACTATAGAAAGGGATTGATTAATCACTTGATTAAAAACTATATCACAGAAATATATGAAAGGTCTCATATGCCGAGACAAATTCACTACCTGGTTAGACAGCGGGAAGAGATTCTAACCTCCCTGGGTGTCAGGAAGTTTTCACAAACTCCAGGATCACCCCTCCCCCTGCCAACTCCAACATGTTGCTCCCAAACGTGCATGGTGAATGCATGGCGTCTCGATGTCACTGTCAGGTACCCGAGGGTGCTTTGTTTTTGCTTGGAATATTGATTCATTTCTTGTCATGACATGAGTGTAGTAATCTTTTTGCATTACTATATAAAAATTTATGATACTCAACTCGTCTTTTTGATGTTTTTCTTTCAGTCCAAAAGGAAGACAAAATAGCATCATGACGTTTCAATTGTTCAAAAGGTCTGCTTTTGATAACTCACAGACTAATCACCCTTGCCTGTTCCCAGGCCCTAGCTCCACCCAATCCAGCAACTTACACACGCGCGCAAATTCTGCCATGTGGTTTTGCCAGCCAGCTGTCGGAATGTGCTTTGAAGTTACATGGCAGCCTGGCCTGGCTGGCATGAATGGGTGTCGAGTTTCAATCAACATCTACTGTTGTTTTATTCTTTCACCTGACAGAAACACAGAAATCAGGAAGGTGTAGGGAAGAGGTTTTTGTTGTGTGTTGCAATATGTGTCTGTGTGTGTGTTTTCTCGTTGATTTTTCTTCTTTTTTCCAATGGGATCGAGGCCAAGGTGTGGAAAGATCAGAGTGAAATGAGTACAAGTACACAGTGAAAGGAGTCAGGTAGAGGGGAGATGGAATAACCAATTACCAGAAGCATTTTAAATATTGAAGTACCATTATGTGAAAAAAAAAAAAAATAAGGAGTGCTACACCTATTTTAGTGCTCCTGACAAGGCGTAAGGAGCGTGGTAATACACTGTAGTCCTCCTCAAAAATGAAACCCTGATAATTGGCCTCAAATATGCTATTTCTCTCTTTTTCTCAACCTCAGCTGTTTATCAACTTCACTTTCTTTTTTTTTTTTCATTAAAACCTTGACATGCAAGTGATTTTTTTTTTCAATTATTTATATTTTCTGATTTTTTTTTTCTGTTCGGGCAAGTGTTTTACACTAATTTGCAAATCTGCTTGCCCGATCGGGCAAGTGATTAAAAAAAGTTGTGTAGCAGCCTGGTTTATAATGGTGCCTCAAAAAAATGCTTAGCTTAAAACGAATCGACCATTAATTAGGCCGGTATTTGTCACTACTGAAACGTTTGTTTGGAGATAAAAAAAGAATGAATAATCGACCTGTTCTTCACTAATTGTGAATGTGTTGGTGTGATTACGGCTTGCATGCGTTCGTAAATAAACATCAACATTTCCGAGAAGGCCTGTAGGCTGTATGTCTTGCCCCTGACCCGGAAGACAATTTAACCTGTCACAAAACAGTTACAAAACATAGTGATGTTGAATGATGATAATGAAGTAATGATAATGAATATGATATATAATATAATAATTGAAATGTACTTGGGGCCCTCCCCAATTGACATTAGTCATGCGATTAAAAAACAAGACGGACTAGTCAAAAATTTCTGTTGGCCAGTCAAAAATTTTGCGGACTAGCCAAAATTGAATCTAATTGGTCCGCCTGGCTAGTTAAAAAAAAAAAAAATTAAGCACGACCCCTGATGGTGTAATCTATTTTAATCAATTATGCAATTTTTTTGCATAATTATTTATTCATAATGCGTATAAATGCATTTGGGGGATATTTTCATAATTTCAGCCTAAACAAGTACAAAATTACATGAAAACTGTGTAATAATGAAGAATAATGTTTCCCAAATGTGAAATAAATCAATTCTTATCTATTTTATTGTACAGCAGATTTGCATAAACTATTAATACGCGAATTTACTACTTATGAATTTTTGCATACTTTTGAAATGTATGACGTACTAAAATGAAACTGGAAGTAAAATTATCCTTTTACATGACCCATGGGCACTACCATACTTTTCAACTGTATTCTAATGTCCCTGATATTGTAAACCTGAAGTATAATTTATGCAAATTTATGTAAATTTATGATTTTTAAAATAAAAATTAGCTTCTATGTGATTTTGCGTGCAAAATATAAGAAAAATCAATGAATACAAGTATAGAAATGTGAGAAAAATCAAACAAGTTATTTGCCATACTCATAAAACATTTTTGAAATCAAATTTACAGAATCATGTTTTTTGTCTCAAAAAGTGAAAATATCACTGTTATTCTTTTGTTGTTCCAATGTTTTCATTTCTTTTGTTTTTACTGTTTACATTTGTTATGCATTTTATTGTTTTCTAAGAGTGCCCAGTAAATCATGTGGAAGGATAAGAGTTATTTGAATCATCTATATTGGATGAAAACTCAAATTCCCTCTCAGAGAGGGGAAAATAAGAGAAAAAAAAACTTTTTTGTTTTGTATTGTTTTTATTTCTCATGTTTTCTATTGTTTTATATTCCTTATGTATATCATTGTTTCTAAACTTTGCCCAATTTATTTCAGAACAATATAGAAGCATGAACCAAGTGGAAAACCAATTCCTGAGCAAAATTTATAAAGTAATGCAAGCCATGGTCTATTGACAGTATGTAACTGTACACAAATATATGCAGCGATTAGCCGTTTTAATGACATGCGCATACTAATTGGCCCATAACACCCCCTAGGTTGGTCCGATATGGACAAATGTGGTATCAAAATGTGCGCAAGACTTCAGGGGAAAAAGTCATGAAGCAAGAATCCGAAATTATAGATTGAAAAAAAAAGTACTACATGTAGGTAGAATAATATAATGAGAGATGAATCAAAACTGGATGATTTCAAGCAAAGATGAATAGGAAGGAAACAAAGAATTATACAGGTTGAAAAGGAAATAAAGAAAGGCATACATCAGAACAAAACATAAGAAAAAGATATTGGAGAAAAGAAAGAAAAGGTAGATGGAAGGAAAGATAACCCATGAAGGAAACAAAGAATTAAGCAGAAAGTAAGATTGCATAGGAAATTGAAAAAAAGTTAGTCAAGATGAGACCCACAAAGTAATGATTGATAGGAAGGAAAGGCAAAGTTAGGAAAACCAGAAAATGAAAGAAGAAAATAGAAAAGGAAGAGAAAGATTATATATAAGGGCTTCGCATAATGAGCCCTTTTGTATAAAAGCTACAACTTCAAGTTACCGCAAGACTTTAATAGCTGATGGAATGGGAAAAACAAATTTTAGCTTTTCAAAGACACCATAGAAAAAGCTGCTGTGATCCTTATTCAGATTAAACGATTGACCCTTACTGCATGCACTTACTATTAGTAATCAAATGTGTTCGTACTGTGCCGATTGCTTGTGTACGGAGCAGCATTTTGTAAAAGTGTTCAAACTTCTATTTGACTTTGGAGACTTGGATAAAACTACAATAATAGGTTACTACGTAGCTACACGCAGCCGCTGTAGCGACAGTGGCTGCACCTCTATTCCTTCCCAGACGTTGTCATTTTTCAGTGTGGTTGTGCGACTCCTTCATGAATATCTTTATTAATCGTGGAAAACTAAAATTCAAGGAATTATCGTAATCTATGATAATCATTCAATAATCGGTATGCGATTTTTTGTTTAATTACGTCAAAAACTCACCGAAATCTGTGGCTGAAATCAGGTCTGTAAACGTCCTTATTGCTTCACTCTCATCTGCGTGTTATTTGAATGGCATTCACTCTCGTATACTACAACGTACAACGTAGGTAGTCGGAGAGGCGCCCTCTAGCACTCCGACTACTGTACCTACGTTGTGTACGTTGTAGTATACGAGAGTGAATGCCATTCAAATAACACGCAGATGAGGAGTGAAGCAATAAGGACGTTTACAGACCTGATTTCAGCCACAGATTTCAGTGAGTTTTTGACGTAATTAAACAAAAAATCGCATACCAATTATTGAATGATTATCATAGATTACGATAATTCCTTGTATTTTAGTTTTCCACGATTAATCTGTAAAGATATTCATGAAGGAGTCGCACAACCACACTGAAAAATGACAACGTCTGCGAAGGAATAGAGGTGCAGCCGCGTCGCTTCAGCGGCTGCGTGTAGTTAGGTTACTACGGTGAGTTTGTGCATGTTTTGATGAGGAGGTGCGAAAGTACACTAGCGCCAACAAATGTGACAAAAGTAGCTTAATATATTTAACATTTACATTGTACCTAGCCAAGCTATAGATCTAGTGGCCCGACCAGACGCTGTTAATACGCTACGCGAATACAGCGTCTGACCAGCGAGCGGGCACCTTCAAAGTGGGGAACCACAACACAACTACAAAACTTATGAAAATTTATACGTTCTTTATAAACAATGTACACGTTACCAAACGTTACTCACGTTAAGTGCATGCTTGTATTACAGAAGGTTCGTAAGTCCATTGACAGCCCTCGTGATAAGTCCATGGAACCAAACAATGATACTTTCTGGCGGATTCCCTAACACCGTCGGGGTTCATCGTTGCAGAATTCAAAATGGCGCCTTGATCTCTGCGGAAATCTTTTGCGTGCGTGCGATGCGCTGCTTGAGTGTTGACGTAGCAGCACGGTCGACAGCGCGACCTTTTGAAAGGGCATTCAGATCATGTGACCTCCCGGATATTGGAAATGGCCTGGCGTGAAAGACAATGTACCGTTCGTGAACCGTTCACACATGCTGCATATAACCAGGGAGGTGGAAGAAAGATGGAGTGTGCTCTTCTGAGTTTCCTTTGAAGTCATGCGTGGCCCCGACAGCGTTTTTTTCCCCCTCCCGTAATCCCATTACTCACGCTCGGCGCACTGCAAGTCGTAAATCTTGTGGCGGAAATCACGA
Source organism: Diadema setosum (assembly GCF_964275005.1). NCBI lineage: Eukaryota > Metazoa > Echinodermata > Echinoidea > Diadematoida > Diadematidae > Diadema > Diadema setosum. The sequence continues at coordinate 38,259,044 of NC_092698.1, forward strand.
CGCGAAATGCATTGTGGTCGGGGAATAAAATGGCGTCCTACGGTGTAAGCACAGAACTCATACTCATAGAGTGTATTCTGTAAAGCAGTGGTGTAAGCAGTGGTGGTGGTTCTGGCGATCGTGATTTTGACGGAGACGAGTTTGTTGAGGAGGAATTGCTTTTAGCAAATTCAAAATCACATTGACACAGCAACTTAACGAAATTTGATTTGCAATTGAAACTGAAACTCAGAAAGTTAGTTGTACTTGGAAATTGGAGGCCAAGGCAAGGGCAAGGCTCAGGACACTGTTTAATAGCGCAGCGTCACCTCAGGTACGCTGCCTGGCAAAAGCATACCTAACGTTAGTCCTAGCTAGTAGACTCTAGTATTTCACAAACTAGAATCTACCCACTGTTAAACGTTAGATTCTACTAGCTCCAGAGGGGTACTCTACTACTTTTTAATTCAATTTTTTATAACGTTAGCATGGGGTAGAGTCAAGCCGATTACCGGTATTTACCGATGAATGATCGAGGGAGAGTGAGGCGAAACACTGTATACTAAGCTCTGTTTTTCCCCCTAAAATATACTTACAGCATCATACATCTAGGCTTTTATAGATATCATCTTTAATTCTCTACGGAAATTATTATAATCAAGGCTGATATGTCTAATTTACACTTTTTAACACTCAACTTTCCATTCCAATATGTATTTACTAGTAACTCAAATTCACCGAAACGGCAACGAACGCTGTCCCGACGCCTACGCGGCGGCCCTACAACAACCTGACAAGTACGCTGAAAAGCCCCAGCTCGCTCGGGTGCAGACGAAAAAAAAAACCGCCTCGGTCTCTATGAAGCACTACTTTTACACTCGAACTGTTTGAAAACACGCCCGAACACGCTCATGTAACTTATATCATTTTGAAGATCAAGGTCAGGCCTACCTCTCTAACTATAAAAAAATTGCGGAAATGTGCGGGATTTCTCATAATCGATACAGAAACAATATGATGACATCTCTAGCGCACAAAACTTACTGCTCAGTAACTCCGTTGTTTGTGTACCGATTTCGCTGGTTCAAACGGCAATCTCCTCAGCACAGTCTGCTGAACCAGCGAAAGGTATAGACATACCACGCTACCCAATTCTTGAGCCATAAGTTGTAGCTTTCGAAGGGGGACGTCTTTCACTGAATGTAATAGACTGCCAAAATTTTGAATATGACGTCATATTGTCGGTGCCACGCATCGCTTCAAAGCCCGATTTTTACGAGCGTGTGTTTATGGAAGGCCTGGAAAGGAGATCATGTTGCATCACTCTAGTGCGCTGGAGGGTGATGGGTGGACCGATAAGGCCAGATTTTGACATATTTATCACAGAATGAGGGTTGGATTTCAAGACTTTAATCGGTGTAAGACCACTTGATTTTTTCTCTGAGGGAAGCTCTCAGAGTGCCATCTCCATCTTTCTTCCACCTCCCTGATATAACCATCATTTTAGGTAAGTTATTAAATCTAAATTTCAATATTCATAGCATAGATATGAAGTCTCATTATCATTTCGTTCGTCAGATGAGTTTGAAGTGACAAAAAAATGATCTAAAGTGTCAAAATTCAATCCGATCGCATGCGATCGTTGGACCCTCTTCGTGTTTGGAGCTTCGCTGGTACAGCCCTGTCGCGCTACGTATGTACAGCGGCGACTGGGCTGACTGTGTATGTAGTACCGGTAACTACACTGTGTTGTAGATAGGGGACCCATTAATTTGTATGAATTATTTCAGTTCTTCACGGAATCCCCTTCCTTGCCTTAAAAAAATACAGAAGAGATGCATAAATGTCAAATGATAATATTTAAAAAAAAAAACAATTTTGAAAAAAAAAAATCCTCCGCACAGATGAGATGGATTTTCCTGTCTAAACTTGTCTAGAATCTAGGCCTACTAAAAATAATTGTAATAGTAGGCCTAGATCTTTATTACAGTTAGGCCCTAAATACACAGCACATCATTTAGACAGACGTCTCAAACAAGTAGGCCCTACTATTAACTAAGTAGATTACTACTAAAATTAACGTGTTAACTGTTAAAACGAACTCCTGCAACCTACGCGGCGCGTCCCAATATATACGACGGGACTGCTGCATGATCGAGCTCCCCATCTGTATCTGGTTGCATGAACAATCCTGCCATGCCTGCAAAGCCAAAGCAACGCGATGCAACGAACGCATAAAAATCCCCGGTTAGCTTTTTCTTCGTATTACATGTACATGTCATTACCTTCTCCTGCCTCGTTGCTCATTGTGAAATGCTGTCGTAGGTTGACTCAAAATTGCTCAATCTTCGACTGAAAGGATCGCGGGTAGAGGTCACGAAAACTCCCGCAGAATACAGAATTTATGGTTGACACCTGATTATTTAGGGCTTGCCGTGGTTCTCAAAAAATGGAGGCGAGGCTTGGAGGATTCCCCGGGAAAAATAACCGTACTACCAGCCGTAAAGCGTATTGAGCTAGCTGAGTGTATATGGGATGCAACGTGCGTGGCGTGGAGTGATGGTGTACATGGAAAAGGACGTGCGTCCGGCCAGTTACTAGCTGTGTATGGCGTGCGTCGGCCACCGATCCAGTAGTACACGCTTGCACTCGATCGTGCGACACACGTGCAGCTCAGAGCGAGAGAGTGCAGCTACAAGCTATGGTACTGGCTATGGTGTAAAAAAGCGACAATTAGACCACTAGAGGGCAGTATAAACAACGAACCAGAGCGAGTTGATAGACATCAACCTTGATATCATCATCATCATCATCATCACCTTGATATCTATCAACCCGCTCTGCAACGAACCAACGAAGAGTAGAGAGAGACAAGAAAGCAACATAGGAGTGCTGGCTCTATGAAAATAGGCACAAATTTCATGAGATGTGGATTATCAGCGCAATACCAGATGATGATGATGGTGATGAATGGATGGTGACGATGGTGATGATGATCATTATGGTATGAAAGGTAATGACGAAAGATGATTTTATCACTGTCATAATAATGATCCCTTGAGAAAATAATCTGCTCAGCTAACACACTTGCCAACAATGCGTTGGAAAGAATATTTTGTAAAATAATGATATTAACGGGGAGGGGGTGGTTGCAGTCAGACACCACTTTGTGCTACTCAAGTATATGTAAAAAGAAAAGCTTTTACTCCGCTGGCTCGCCACTATATTGGATAGGCACTTTTCAACAGTTGTTTTTCCTTACTACAAATAGAAAAGCCTCTACAGCTTAACACTTGGCAGACAGCAGAATAATGTATCCACGCATATTTTGAATTGTTATTACATAGTATGTTCCGAAAATTCGTTTCCAAATTATCACAAACTCGGAATCATTAAATTTCATGTAACTGTTCTCTTGTTAGAAGTCTTCTTAAACCAACTTATTGCATAATGTGATTTATACTAATTCCTGATGCAAATACATTGTAACAACCTTTTGAATAAACGTGTCATTATCATGAGCAACTAACTAGCAGCATAAATGTTTGTGAACTTCAAAAAAGGAAATTTGGAGAAGAAATAAATGTAAGCCATCGTAAAACTTTAATGGCCTGATTAATTTGTGACAGACGTTACTTTTTCATGACAGCAGAGTCTTATCTTGTAGAATCTCTATTAGTTTTTGCTGTGCAGTTTGTTTTACTTTTGTTTTCATTCTTTCTGGACTAATGATCGTGCTGTTAGTTTGATTTTGCTCACCGGCCATTGGCTGTTACGCAAACCCTTTCCTGCTCAGTGGGGAAAACAACAATAACACAAAACTAGTGTTAGGCTGCTCTTGATTACAGAGCTAGTCTGGTCAGGACGCGGCAGGACGTACACAAATAAAGGGACAAGGCACTCGAACAGCTCTCAATCCATATATTATACTGTATCATACATGTTTTGCTAATTACGTTGTACTAAAAATGTTTCTGTTGACATCATATCGTTAAGTGTTCGTGAATTATGAGTACGATAGGCCTATGTTCATGCTCCACGAACATCAGTACATGTTCAACTTCAATGCGAAACACCCTGTGAAAATAAGATAATTAATGAAATAAAGAATAATTCAACAAATGAATGAATAAAACGAACGAGTGAAGAAAAAAAAATAAATAGATGAAAAAAGATGAATAAAGAAGTGAAAATATGAATGAAGTGAAGAGCCAAATATCTGTCATGCATAAACATTAGGCCTATTTTAAGAAACACGCAATCAAATCAAGGAGGTTTAAGAGATGGAGTAACAACAGCCTTATTCCCTTTGATCCCATATTTAATGCCGACATTCAGAAATATTTGAAATAGGCCTATAGTGCTAAACTGGAACTGCCCCCACATGGGATTCACGTGTCATTGTATTATGACTAGTCACTCTCTAAGTCTTTATGATGGTACATGTAATTACTTTTCGCCATCTTTTTTTTTCAATAAAACATGAACGGTATAAAATGCAGCACAGACACAGGAATGTGCGAATAAAAGTTGCGCAAAAAAAATGATCATCAAAATTATTACTGCACATGTCTGTACGCTAATCTGACAAATCAATTTATAAAGAACTATACTTGATAAGTTGAAGATGGTTCCATTTTAGTTTCATGTAACAGAAATAATCGCAAAACTGATAAAACAGACTTTTCAGGAGGGTAAAATTTCAAACACTTTCACAGCACACAGCTCAGTGTATGATATACATTTTTGCACATATTTTTGGACGGAACTGAATTTTTGCTTCGTATTCTTTGTCATAAAGTGAATTTTCACTTCATTTGATAAATGAACAAGCAAAATATAGCCCACATTATGTTAGAAGGTCAAAATAAACTTTCCCAAGGCAATTCGATTCAATTCAATTCAATTCCATTCAATATTTATTTTCCACTCTGGGTTGGAACAACCTCGTCAGGCAAAGGCTGGTTTTCAGGGGAGTCCAGACAGGTTAAAAATAAGAGCATTATACATACAGTATTACAAACATATAAGAAAGATAATCATGTAAAACATAATCTTGTTTTAGACATAAAAGAAAAAAAAAGGAAAAAAAAAAGGTAACAGGCACATAAGCACCTGTTTCTATTGATGCACAAAGTAGTTACTTTGTGCATCAATAGAAACATGACAGCTACATGCATTTGAATGATTACAGCCAGTTGGGACCTTCAACTCAACATTTTTTTTTTTTTCAATTACTTGTATTCGGAGATATTCTAGACGTCGCGAAAGGGAAAAATTAATATATTTTACATCGACGTATATTCAACTGTGAATGATGAACGCCGTGGAAACCACAGACCAACGTATCAATAAAACATAAAGAGGCTGGCAACAGCGCCGTCCATTACCATTGTGTGCTTTTTTTTTTTTTAAATCTATTTATCTATTATTATTATTATTACAGTTTTTTATTTCTCTCGTTTACTGGCAGGTCCAGAGCCGCGTCGCATGCATGTTGAGAGATTGGCGATTTCCCATAATGCATCAGTGGTTCAATGCAACGTATTACTTCCGCTATTTACACGTACGCAGATACGTCTACGTCTCACCACATATTGCACACTGCACTGCTTTTGATTTCTCAACATCTGTCTCTTCCCTGGCGTCTCCTTTCTGTGTCGTACAAAGCGAGCAACCGACGCATATACTTCTCTTCCCCGGAGGTAAATATCAACAAACATACATTTGTTTTGATATAGTGTTACATTTTGATATCTCTGAAGTACGTTGTGTCATAAAGAACATAGTGAATTATAAGAGAGGTCGATTGTTCGGGTTATTTAGTCCAGTAGTCGTTAACGTGACTCTGCTGATGAAGGGAGAAAGCTTAGTCCCATATATGCATATTATTGTTATGCTGATGTCGAGTGCGTCTGTCACCGTATGGCGTGTCGAGATCGAGTGTCTTCTTCTTCTTCTGATTAAGTCTGCCTCCTTCAATAGACTGAAGATTCTTGCAGACTAGTGCAGTGTCCACCTGACCACTTTATGCACTTCATGTTGTCTTGCTGCTGAGTGTTAAATTTATGTGCGTTTATTACGGTGAAAGGTGTTCGCATAAGATACTCAATGCTTACAAACGTAAATTTAGAAACAACTAATTTAAGCTACCGGTGGTATTAAAGATAATAGATCTATAAAGTTTTGGTACCTCAAAAGTTTCCATGAATTTCCTTGTCTTAGTTTGTGTTTCAGATTAAAGTACCTTTCATATAACTAACAGTACCACTGTGAGACTTACTCGTCCCAAAGTCTGCCCCCCCACGGAAGAAAGCAGTAACTGCATAGCAGCTGAGCTGAGATAAATGCGATTTTGTGTTTTTTGCAGATTCTTTAAAAACACAGAAACATTCAAAAATAATTTTGTAGTATGATTATGCACCATACCTAGTTGTCTAACAATACCTAGGAAAAAATGATGTTTCCGTTATTTTTTAAATGTTATTTAGGAAAATGCAGTTACTGCGGTGGCTCACCCTTGATTCTGGGTAGTTTCCCCACGGAAAAAAGCAGTAACTGCAGACGGCCAGGAGTCTGCTGTTTTCCCCATGGAAAAAAGCAGTAACTGCACATGTCACATGACCATAGGAGGAGAATTGTTACCACCACCAGGTTATAAAGTTCTTCTACTTTCTGGTTAGTCTAGATCTATAAGATCTAGGACCTATCGCTAGACCTAGACTAGGTCTTGTAGATTGAATGGCATTCTGTGTAAAAATAAGGTAGACACCTATGTACCCTAATTGAACTTTGGAGTGCCCGGCCTGGCCCCTGACACATGACCCTGGACTAGACAATAAAGTCAAGTCTCTTCGTCTTAGATCCTAGTCGAACTCTGACGTTACACTTAAGCTAGACTACAGATCTATGCCCAATGTTAGTGCTAGACCTAGATCTATTACGTTAGATTAGGCCTAGGCCATACTGACATTTTGTCTAACACTAAACAGTTAACAATAGATTAGAATCTAGATCTACTCTGTAACTTTAGATCTGGTAGACCTATTTTAAACTTTAATGTTAGGGCCTACATCTAACATTAGACTAACGTTAGTGCATTAATACTAGTGCTCATCTCCCTTCAATATATTTTCAGCTCACCTAGATTTTCTGGCTCTGGCCAAAGCCATGGCTACCATGACTTTTCCTCTGCAATTCATGATAGATTTACAGGCATGCCTGGACCGCAGAAACTGTGTGACAGCATGGTTAGCACTGGCATGATCACTCAGACTGTACCAGACCTGCAATACTGTGCATGCAAGTGATGACTGTGATGTGATGCAACGTTTAGCTAGTTACTGTATGCTGCAGAATTAATGCGCATGCAAGCAGCTGCTGCACGCGTATTCTGCACTCTGAGCGCGCTGAGTCTGCCAGGTTTGCTAGTCTCCAGAAAGAAGCTTTTTCTACAACTTGTCATATGATTCCCTGCGGGCAGAGTCAAGTTACTGGTGAAACGATCTTTTTATATCTACTCTCCTAAATTATGGGAGAAACTGCTGTTTACATTGTTAAAAAAAAAAAAAATTAGTAGAAAAAATAAATGGTATTAGGGAAAAAAATATACAGGAAGGACTATACAGAGTCTGAATGATAAAGACTAAATTGTTAGTTACTGCTTTCTTCCGTGGGCTTTGTTAGTTACTGCTTTTTTCCGTGGGGAAACTTGCAAAGTTGAATCAACTGGATGCAGTTACTGCTTTTTGCAAAAGTGAAAAATTGTATTTTTGGTCACTTTCATTTTTCTTTTTGCAAAACTGACCTATTAACATTGGAGAGCATTGGGTAAACTATTCATTTTTGCAAAAAAGTAAACATTCATAAAAATGTCAGTTACTGCTTTTTTCCGTGGGGGGGCAGAAGTGCTCTCATGTCTTAGTAATCATGCAATCACGGTTTCGTATCAGAGCCGCCGCCATACGGCGGCGAGGTAGTCCTAGTACACGTATTGTACTAAACCATTATTGCACGACAACTGCGACCAGCAGCGTGCAGCCCCATACGCATAGCTAAATGGGGCTTCGCATTGTAGCATTCAGCATCATGACAGATTTAGTATCGCGGGTAAATATCAACTTAAAATCCAACAATTTCTTCAATTTGAAGACTTACCAGTTAAGTTGAAGTATTGAAAACAGGCTTCGGGCAACGTTTGGTTTTGCCAATAGTCCTTTTCTGTTCGAATTGATGACTAAATGTGACTCGGTCGAGAGGACCTTGGGAGAGCTACACTGAATTGACAGCCAGCGCATGCGCACACAAACATCTTATCCGTTCAGGGATTTGAAATTTGTGCGCATGTGATGTGTGCCAATGCGCTGGTCGTAGTAATCAGTGTATGTAGCTCTCCCAAGGTCCTCTCGACCGAGTCAAATTCAGTCATCAATTCGAACAGAAAGGGACTATTGGCAGAACCAAATGTTGCCTGAAGCCTGTTTTCAATACTTCAACTTAAAGGACAAGTTCACCTTCATAAACATAAGGATTGAGAGAATGCAGCAATATTAGTAGAACACATCAGTGAAAGTTTGAGGAAAATTGGACAATCGATGCAAAAGTTACGAATTTTTAAAATTTTTGTGTTGGAACCGCTGGATGAGGAGACTACTACAGCTTGTTAGTCATATGCGTACAACCGTATAAAGAAAATGTAAAGAAAATTCAACATATTTTCACTTTTTTCGCATAGTAAAAGAGCATTTGACTTGCCTCTTTCTAAAGGCAGGGGGAATAATATTACCCATAACATTTGTCGGTGACGAGTCATGGGAAAGTGTACCTTTTTTCAAAAGATGAAATTTTGTGAAATTCTCTTTATATTTTCCTTATATTGTTGTACGCATGTGACATCTAAGTTATTCACACACTGCAGTAGTCTTCTCATCCAGCGGTTACTGCACAAAAACTTCAAAAATTAATAACTTTTGAACGGATTGTCCGATTTTCCTCAAACTGTCAATGATGTATTCTACTAATATTGCTGCATTCTCTCAATCCTTATGTTTATGAAGGTGAACTTGTCCTTTAAGTCTTCAAATTGAAGAAATTTTTGGATTTTAAGTTGATATTTACCCGCGATACTAAATCTTTCATGATCCTGAATACTACAATGCGAAGCCCCATTATGCTATGCGTATGGGGCTGCTGGTTGCAGTTAATTGCATGATTACTAAGACATGAAAGCACTTTGGGGCGAGTAAGTCTCACAGTGTTAGTTATATGAAAGGTACTTTAACCTAAAACACAAACTAAGACAAGGAAATTCAGGGAAACTTTTGAGGTACCGGTACCAAAACTTAATATTATCTTTAAGGTCATTTATTTTTGTGCAGATTGGTTTTGTTTTGTTGTTTTTTGGTTGGATGGTTGGGTCATCAAGACAACAAGAGTCAAAGCTTGCTCCCCCTTCCCTCCCCCCCCCCCCCCCCTTCGACATCTACAGTTAAGAAGAGGCCACTGAACAAGAGGCTGATTTACAGGCGAGGCACAAACCTCAAAAGGCATGGGTTTTGTCATTTCTTTATATTCTTTTATAATATAATTTTTTCCTATTTTGTTCAAAGGCTAAAAACATTGCAACTCACATGCATATTCATATGGCCAATGCGCAAAGTGCCACGCAAAGGTTGCATCGAAAAATGAATGGGAGGTATGGAAATGAACTCGTAGAAAAACATCTTTTCAAGGCCATGGGATCAATCTGAAAATGAGTAAGCCCACAACTGGTATGAATAAGATATGGAATATACAATGTATAGTTTAAAAGTAAGCCATTTGCTGGTAAAATCGGACACTTTTAATTGTACAGAGATACCACTCTGTTGATTCGGGGCGCTCCCACAGTATAATTGTGTGAAGGAGCGCCCCGGGTTGGGGGATGGGGGGGGGGGGGAGGGGAGTTGCTGCAGACCCCCTTCCTGACAATCCCCCTTGTTCAGCAGCGTATTACTTTTTGTATTCCCTGTGTAGCAATGGATTTCACTACTATACTTAGTCATTTGTGATTATTAAATGTCAATGGGTGATTGGGAGGGTACAAGTGTAGCCTATCAGTAGGAGTATTGAATGATATGAAGCTGGTAATGACTTTATGATGAGTAGCATTATGGTTTGTGTTTACAAACTCATTGTCTGCTTTTATAAGCTCTAAATCATCTGAAATGCTGGTCTGAGACTTTGATTTGAGACCTTGATTTATTATTGACAAGCTTTTCTGCTTCTTACTTTCTTGCTTTTTAAGTCACAAGACTGTCATTTTGCTACATGTTTTTCAATTTGTGTTTTCTGTCTCACAGACATATTCAGTACCAGTGATCAAGAAATAAAATCCAAGACACCATGGATCAGATTCAGCAGTTGATTGAGCCAGCCAAGCAATTCACCAAGGATTCCATCAGGCTCGTGAAAAGGTGCACAAAGCCAGACAGAAAAGGTACTAAAAAAACATTTCCCTTTCTGCTAGTGTCTGGTTAAGCTAGTGTAAGCATTTTGTGTAAGGAAAAGTTAAGTACTAGAGACAATGGACACATATCATTTCATCTTGTTTCACTTTCTTCTGTTTGTCTTTCAAATCTTGCAAAGAGCACAGGCATATTGAAAAGCACAACCACATTCAAACACGTGTAATGTGCCCCTTTACTTGTGAATAACAGTTTCTTCTTCTTTTTTTAAATTTGAGTTTTCCTTTAAATGAAGGTAAAGAGAAAACAAAATAAGATCAATGAGGAAATTACCGCTCTTTCTTTCTTTTTTTCCCCTAGGGTGCATAGACCTGCAGGCAAAATCACTTTGAAACATTTTGAAATTTGTAGGCTATGAGTGGACTGCCACTCCCTTCTCCGAGCAAGCATATAGTAGACATACATTGTTGTGGCAATGCTTTATACACATGGATATATACGTGTACATGTTGTCATATTTGTTTCCTATTGCCTGGAGCTTGATTGACTCTATCACTCCTAAGCTTGTAACAAACTATGCTCAGAGTATCCCTGACACCACAAACTTGAGCCCCACCTTTGATATACTTCTGAAACAAATGTGTTTTCAATTTATCACACAGCTACATCACTTTTTTACAAGTTTTGCTAGTCTTCCATTGGATACAATTCACAGGACTACATTAGACCTGCTTGTTGAGGAATTATATTTGTACTCTTGGCATTTCTTCAACAGAGTTTCAGAAAATCGCTATGGCTACTGCAATCGGCTTTTGTATCATGGGTTTCATCGGATTCTTTGTCAAGCTTATTCACATTCCAATCAACAATATCATTGTGTAAGTATCACCTTACAGTAAATCTATAGAGATTAAAATGCACTGCAGATTCTCCATCAGTATGGAATAAAATCTGTGCAGGAAAAATACACACACACACACACACACACACACACACACACACACACAGATATTGTAGGAATAATATTAATCTCAGCTCAGCCTGTTTATGAGAATGAGATACTCTGTACACGAGTGTTCTTATCACAGCCTTTGAATTATGTTTAAAGTGCTTTAAATTGGAAATCCCATTTTCTTTGCTCATTTTTCCACAACAGTGCACTCCCATTATAATGAACATGGTAACAACGAAATAAAAATCCAGGTAGCAAAATTTTTGGCTCTATGGTATTTTATTGTTTATTTGTTTGGTTATAACAAAATTTTGATACGACGAAAGAAAACTGCGGGTCCCGATGACTTCGTTATAATGGGAGTTCACTATAATAATTTGACTACTTGACAGGTTGCAAAGGTTATTTATTTGACGTTTTAATTTGAATCACATACACCTCTTTCTATTACTATCTTGACAAATACATATTGCAGTCTTTGTATGGCAGATAAACATGCAAGTAGCATAAAACAAATATAAAATCTCTTTTTCTTGATACAGTGTACATGTATGTTGATATCAAAAGCTGAATTTTCAATTTTGTATGTCTCTTCTGGTTCGCTTTATTCCAATACAGAGGATCATAGTCTAGACCTCGGCCACTAGCAGGGAGAAGGGTTATCATGGAATCAAACTCATCAACAAGGATAGCAGGGACAGTGTGACCTTTTCTCATCACCCAACACTAGAGATCTTGGCTACAGCTCCTGTGAACTGAACATTCTAGGAGTCCTCAAAGGCATGTGCTGGCTAAACAGTGACATGTACCGCCATTTTGGTGATACCCTCAGTACCCTGTGGACATTCCTTGATGTTCATTACCATACTGGTGAATAAATTGGATGCACATTTGACACCAACAGACATTTTAGGGTTCAATTTTTGTTTTCTGCTCTACTTCATTAGATACATACAAATGTCTTTAGAAGGAAAATTGCTTATGTTGATGCCTCTACATTTGGTAAATTGATTTTTTTTTTTTTTTAGTGTATGCATGGATATGGCTTTAGTCATACGTGTGATTGTCCTTGTACCTTCTCTATCTACTGCAGTGGTGGATCTAGAGGTGGGCGTGCCCCCTCTTTATTTTTTGTTAAAGCAAAATAAATAAAAAGAAAAAAATGGGGGGGGGGGGGCGTGTCCCCCCTTTAATTCTGTAAAGGTGCCTCCCCTTTACGGAATTCCTGGATCCATCCCTGTACTGGATGTTGGTAACTAATCAACTCTGCATAAGCTAGATCCATCTGTTGTGACTGTCAAGAAAGCTTTGTTGTAGGCAACATCCAAGGCAGGCATATGGTACAATTAAGACACATTTCTTGTGTTTGGGTCGGAGAATTTACTTTAGGCAGAGGTACAAAGACATTCAACTTGTGCAACTTAAACTTACACAGAGCTGACTTGACCAGTTTTAAGGCAGATGACTAAATGGACATACAATTAGTGTACATGCAAATCCTGTACACATTAGAATAAATCAAGCATTAGCATGGTCATAGGTGTATTCTACATGAAGTGAAAATGGTCAAAAGTAGGTATGACCAGGACAGGACAAACAGACATGTGATATGATGTAATAATGACATCATGTTTTCTTTTTCTCCTCCTTCCCTTTACTGTTCCCTCAAGTCAATTTCTTATTTCATTCTTGTCTGCTTGCCTTTCAAAATTATGTTGTCACTCTTCTACTCTTCCTAACATTCTCCCTACAACGCTCTACTTTTCCCCAACATTTTTTGCAAATTTTCAAAAGCAGTCTTCAGTTCCTATCCCTCTTCCATTGCTATTCCTGCTGGGAACTATGAACCAGTGTCCACAAGATTTTCCTGCCCAAGGGTGTGTACATTGTAATGTACTAACCATGTTTCCATTAGAAAACATTGCTACATAACAATGCTTTTTTGCCCACACCCATTCCTATGTAATGTAATTATGGAATGCACCTAATCCAAGGTAAATGTGTAGTAGTATTTCAGTTTCATGTGAGATTATATTAAACTTGATAAAAAACAAAGCAATGCCTTGATATGTGTTTTTTTGTTTGTTTATTTTTGCAGTGTCGAACTGTATTCATTTCATACTTGATTTTATCTTGGTCTAGATTTAAGGACGTGACATAACATGACAAAATGTCTTGACTTCTACATATGACAATTTGCAGTTAACATATTTCATCAACCAAGCACAAGTTAAATACTTTATGATAGATAGTCACGCTTAATTCTGTTCACTCATTCATTTTAATTGAAAGCCTATTTTTGATGCCTGTCGGTCAAACTGAAATGAAATTAAATATATATATATATATACATCTACATATAAATCAAATCGAGACATGAAGTCAATCGGGTAATCTTTCGCAAGAATCAAAGATTTGACATCTACTGATTCATCAACAGTTATTGTAGTTATTGTTGGCAGAGAGTAACTAAAGAGACAAAGTTGTATAAAAGATGTGCTTTAGAATGTCTCCTTGTGTGGGTTTGGGTATGATTTTCTGTACAAGTCCAGTACTTACAAGATACTTCTTGACAATGTATGTAATACAACTGTACATGTACATGTACATGTACAAGCTCACAAGTGAGGCCAAACATGATATCCACATTTTTCCCCCTTTCATTTCAGGGAGAGTGAATGAAGTTGACATCACTAGCTCCATACTTTAGATTGAAGAAGATAAAAAAGAAGTGGGAATTCTTCTACAAATCAAGAGAGAGAAAGAGACAGAGAGCAATAGATATAGAAAGTTACTAGTGCATGTTCTGTATCGGTTGCAAATTTCAGATTTTGATATTTGTGAACTTCACAAAGAAACTGAATAGTAGCAAACCAGATACTTTGTACTGTATATGCCATATAATAGTGAGTCTTATTTTTTTACGAACCCAGGCTTCTTGACAATTCTGCGAGTAGTTGAATTCGCGATTGTTGAGGGCAGTCCTGAATGGTGAAATGTATGCGTGTAAGACACATTCATGTCAGGATTAGAGTTAATATTTTCATGTGTTTTGAAATTTGCGAATAGCACCTAACTTGGGAAATTTGTGAAAATAAAAACCTCTGCGAAATATTTGCCGTATACAGTGAAACACCGTTATAATGAGGTCCGTGGGACCGGCGATATTACCTCGTTATAACCGTACGCATCAAAAACAAAGAAAACATCAGCACGACGTCATATACCCATCAATCAAACTTAAGAACATCCTTTGCATTGTTTTTACACAAGTATGGATCATTATTATTGAGAGAATAAAAGGAAATTATTTTAATTGATACAAAAAAGACAGGTAAAAGTAGGGGTTGAAAATGCGTTAATTCTTTATTTTTCTTCCAAAATCTCTTCGCATAATAGTTGCACATTATGTTCCTGACAGGTAGGCCTATATTATATTCGTGATTCTTTCTACACCTATCTCTTCCACTTGTACGTGTACAGTATTTTTTTACTTTCACTGATGCAATACATGTAGTAGCCACTGAGTGTGAACAAGTGAACAGCTTACTTGAGTTACTCACACATGTTATATGTAGCTATATGTCATATCACTTTGACAAGACAGGCCATATACAAAGAAGTTCTCCAAATAGGCACAATGACTCCAAGCCCATATTTAAAGAATAAACAAATAATTTATTTGATAACCTTCATATCATTTGAAAGTTTGTGGCAGTAATATGACATGTGTGCAAAATTGTCTGTGAAGGATATACCATCTCCAGTAGTAATGTCGCAGTATTTGGTCATAGGTGCAGGAGGACTGTTCTGATTTGCAAACACACTGTACCATATATCCCTTAAAATTACAATCGGACTTTCTTGCGATAATAACTAAAAATGGAGAATCAATAAACATGCATTTTCAAGTTGTGAAACTCTAACTTATTACATACAACTTATAGAAAACCCCATTCAAGTTGCTTAGTGGTCACAGAGAAATTGGGATCTTTGTAGAGCATGTCAGTAAACCCTTCCCTCCAAGTTTTGTCTGTTGTGCTCACACCTTACAAAATGGCAAGAGCATCCTAGTGCTAAACTTGTAACAGACCCATAACATGCTTTATAATGATCCACATATCTTGTGACCATCTCACCAAATCAAATGGGGTTTCTGCAAGATGTAGGTAAGAAATTATTGTTTCATACCCTGAAATAGCATTCAGATAGCCGTTTTTGTTTTGTTTTGTTTTAAATTATCAATGCGGAAATCCTGCTGTAATTTTTTGGGGACATACTGGACCATAACTGTTGTAAGTTACCAAATATTTCTCTCAGACCACACTTGATCAGAGTATCATAATATTCAGTCTTGCAAAGTGCTTGCATATCCCAAGCTTTCTGTGTGTTTTGACTGCGCACAGGAACTCCCAAGCAGGTTATGTAAGATAGCTGAAATGCTCCTGAGATGCAGCCTACTGTAAAGCAAGATATATTTGTGGCATGGACTTTTGCAAAATGCAGCCATTAGCTTTTTCACGGCATGAAATATTTGCGAATTGCCACTGGAATTCATATAGTGTAGACAAGAACTTTTATGTGCATTTTCATTTCATGAATCTTGACTATGGTGAAATTCTGGGAATTAAAATGCACATGAACACTACTGGTTTTACATTATGTGAGCCATCAGCAGAGCCTTTCTCTTTGAGGCCGTGTTCACAAAATCTCACATTCTCCCGGTTGAGTTTCAATTTCTCCAGCCCTTTCTCCTGTTCAGCAGTAGTTTTGTTATAAATGAATTCATGATAAAATTTTAAAGCATTAAATGTTAGAATGAGGCACCAGAGAGCATCTATAACGCAATAGCTTCTGGGTCCAGAAAGCAGCCGCTGGACCTCGGCCACAAGGACTAATATTATGCTCTGCAATTGTGATGTGCTCTATGTGCACATTATTGTATGTTCACAAGACCAGTAGTCTCCAGTTTGCTAGTGGTCCAAGCAGGGTTATCTCCCATTTAAAGGGAAAATCCAATCTAAATACATGTATAAGTTATTCTAACAACAAAGAGTAAAACATTATGAGTTAAATGGTAAAATTTTGATTTTTACTTTTTTTTTTTTAAATTAGACTAACTTATATTTGGACTGGATTTCCCCTTTAAGAGATGTCCAAGATAGGAGTCTGCATCAAAAGACTTCAATGTAAAAAGCAACATGTATGGATTTTACCTGACTTGATTCACACTCGCACAGTGTGAGGGGTGCAAACTGGCAACTTTGTGTCCACTTAAAAACTCTTAAGAAATGCATTCAAAGTGTAGAAAAATCACAGTATTTCAGTGCCAGTGTGACCCCTTCAGCTGAAGGAGATGGAAACACATGATCTACTAAACTGATCTGTCCATATTACTGCATCAAACAGGAAACACGCACAAGGACATAGAGCATGCTTCAAAATGCACTTACACATGTTCACTGATCTGTGAAGCCACAGTTACCATAACAAAATGTTTCGCAGCATGAGGCATAAGTATTTTTTGCTATTGCTTCCTGAAATACAATAACCAATATATACAAGACAATCCTTATAAATCCCTTCAAACAACACATAATCCCTATAAAGGTCTAAATAGTACTCCATTTAATATCCCATAGTACTCCATTAAATATGATTTTGCTAATAAAATAGAAATTACATCCATCAAAAGTTGTTCAAATCTTTAATGATGTAACTCCACATTTCTCCTTATAAGAAAAGACTTATTCTTCAAAAGTGTAAGAAAAGGTAACATTCATTTGCAACGATTAGCTTACATTGACCTGAACACCAGATAATGTTGACATTTAAAGAGACATTCATTGAGCATATATTCAAACAAAAGTCTACTGATTTCAAGTACAAAGTGTACTTATAAATAATTATTCTTTCTCCATAACAAAAATAAATGAATAGTTCGGTGGTTTTGGTGGTGATGAAACACATAAATCACATTTCCTGAGCACAAACATGAGTGAAAATAACTCCTGTAGATGCTGAATATTTTTGCACGGGTTTTATTTTCACAAATTTTGCAAGCCAAAACAAATTTGTGAATTTAACAGCCTGCCAAAATACTGCCTTCCAGTTATGTGAGTACCGAGTATGAGAGCAATGTACATAATGCACCAGGGGCAAGCAGCAACTGCAAACAGATGCCTAGCCTGTTACGGTACTGGCACATGCATGAACGCTGTATGATACTCTCGTTCCCAATCGCGAATACAATCCCCGTGAAATTGTCTTATAACTCCTGAATTACAAAATATTAGGCATCTACAGACATTCATACAATTCACACACCTACTGTCATCCAAGATGGTTGTTACTTGCTTATTTCTGATTCTGAAGAAAATGACTGAAAACCAATGTCTCTTATCAAACAATGAGCAACAAATGAGACTAAAACTTGTCGCAATATCTCATCATGAATGATATAAAGCTGATTTCATAATGCATTTAGTACAATGCAATTGGATGAATACAATCTTCTCAAGTTGGTAACAACAGTTTGTGAAGAAAGCTCCTTAAAACTAGCCAAAGAGAAAACATGCTTTAGAAGCAGAAGAATTCATTTGGTCTAACAATGGTAAATCATGGTCTACCATGTCGTTTCTACAAGAACTAAGATCCCGTTTACAGTGCGAGGCTCGGTCGCGGCCGAGCCGCGGCCGAGCCCAGCCCCGCTTCGGTGTAAACGCGCAAAAGGCCAAATGCGAGGCCAAAATTGGCCTCGCATTTGGCCTCGCTCTGGAGGTGGTCAGCCGCGGCCGAGCCCGGCCTCTTCTTGGTGTAAACGCAAACTGGGCCAAATGCGCGGCCAATTTTAGTCTGGGTTCCAGACCCTCTGCCCGTACTTTTTCTCTATTCACGATATTAACCCCCTCAACGTGGAAAACTAGTATAGTTTAAGGTGGTTTTGTCCTGCAAAGGATTTTTCCTTCGGCAAAGGCCTTTGCCCGAACGGCGACTTCGTCGCCACGGAATCCAGTTGGCAAAGGGTCTGAAAACCAGACAATACCAAATTGCATTTGTTTACAAGCAGAGCGCCACTACGACAACATATTGAAAGGTTTGAATCAAAAGCGTGGCCGAGCCCAGCAGTGTAAACGGACAAAATTGCGGGGCCCGGCCTCGCAATTGAGGCTGGGCTCGGCCGCGGCTCGGCCACGGCCGAGCCCAGCCCCGCACTGTAAACGGGGTCTATGAGTGAGTCAAATATTGAGAGAAACAGGTACTATATAGTGAGAAAAATGTGAGAGATAATGCAACAAAGGTGGTACAGAATATGAAAAGTGACAGTAGAATATCAGCTGGCAACCAGTCCAGGTCAAATTAAAGGAAAGATAAACCCAAAGAGCAATGTGGATTGAGTGAAAGCAGCAACATTAGTAGAACACATCAGTGAAAGTTTGAGAAAAATCGGACAATCGATGCAAAAGTTATGAATTTTTAAAGTTTTGGTGTTGGAATCGCTGGATGAGGAGACTACTAGAGGATATGACGTATGAGTGGACAACAATACAAAGAAAATATAAAGGATATTCAACAAAAATTCACTTTTCTAGAATTATGAAAGAGCAGTGGACCAACCGCTTTCAAAAAGCAGGGGGAATAATTGCTACCCTTAACATATGTCAATATCAAGTTGATGGAATTTGTAATTTTCATGAAAAATGGATTTTCGTAGTATTTTCTTTATATTTTCTTGATATTGTAGTCCACTCATGCGTCATAACCTCTAGTAGTCTCCTTATCCAGCCGTTCCAACACCAAAACTTTAAAAATTCATAACTTTTGCATCGATTGTCCGATTTTCTTCAAACTTTCACTGATGTGTTCTACTAATGTTGCTGCTTTCACTCAATCCACATTGTTCTTGGGGTTTATCTTCCCTTTAATACCTCCCTCTCACTCGTCACTTCATTTTCTTGCTACTTTTTGCCATACTGTGTAGCATCCCGGTTTCTTGCATTCTGACATCTCATACTAACCCTCTAACAGTTCTTTTCCTGTCTACTATGCCCACATGGTAGACCACAAACTACACTATAGTACCATCCTACCAAACAAAGCACCTCCCAATGGGAAAATCTGAACTGCTCATTGGACAGCATTTCGGCAAGACACTGCTGTCTACCTGAATGCAACACGAAACTGGCTTCAAATTGCATACTGTAAAGTCTGTTACCAAATACAAGCAATTCAATCATATACATAACATAGAGTTAAGGTTTACACATTTTTTTTTCTCTTTCTCATTATGGTCTTACATGATATGGTTGGGGCACCACCTATCGACAGGGCACCTTCCCATCGGCACCCTGCGTGGTGCGTATTATCATGGCTGTTTGCGTATAGAACGAAAAGGTACGCGCGGGATTAGGTGTCATTAGCTATAAAGACAATAAAAACGAAGAAACGAAAATCAAACTCAAACAAACCAAGCTAAAAATTACACATCCGCTCAGTAACGACGCATGGCTGTGAAATTCACGTGTATTACCTATGGCCTGTGAAATTCACGTGTATTACCTATGCAGTGAAATTCACGTGTATACCTATGGAGGGGAGGGGGTGCCGATCGCAAGGTTCCCTTTTTAGCTGCGCGAAGAAAACGGAACGCACGCACTAAAATTGCGCTATTTTAAAATGGAGATTCATAATCAATGAGACGGTCACGACATTCAAAACTGCAGTATTTATGGCATATTTGAGGTAAGAATTAGGTGGATTTGTGTTATATTTTTAGAATAAACAAGCTATAGATCTTTAGGGTGACGATAAGTGGTACCCCCAACCCTACATTACATTTATATATCTGCATTGTTCATTTTCAGAGTTGCTCCATATGAGTAGTTAGGTTCATAATAGCTTGCATACTGTTTTACAACTTCACATATTATGAGCATAATATCCTTTATAAACATAATTCATGGCAACTCAAGTCTGCCTGATGTTTGATTTAAAGTGCGTCTGACCAAGCAACAACTTATGTACATCAGTGAGATTCCAGCTTCAGGAATGGGAAAGAAAGAAACAGGTTAGCAAATCAGCAGGTTACCTGCTTCTTTCTTGTCCATTTCTAAAGCTGGAATCTCTCCTGGTTGAACAAAATGGTTTTCACAACACAGTGGACTAAAAACAACCATAAATTATGTACATTAGTACACCAGTCTTTAAAACAAAGAGTAATTCAGAAAATGACTTGTAGTATGAAAACAAACAAACAAATAAACAAACAAACAACAAAAAACCCAAGGCCAGACATTAAAATGAACATTTCTTTCAAACTTGATCCCTTGATTCCTCGCATGCAGATAACTTTGTTTGGCGCTGTGTGAAAACCCTCCTCACAAGAAGTCCAATACCATTGCTGTTACATCAAATACACATTATTTTAAAAGCGTGTGTATTATCTCAACTTTGTAAAACACAAGTGCTGAATTAGCATCATATCAGATATATGAATGCTTTACCAAGAAGTATATCAGTATGAGAAGTGACAATGTCATTCCTTACAATACACACTCATATATTCCTTTATGTGCCAAGAAGAACTAATATCATTCAGAAAGAGAAACTGTAATGAAAATATTTTATATCCTTAGCACATATTGGAAGCACACTGATATTAAGATACATGTATATTTATGAGATCTCACAATATCAAAATAAATATTAAAGTACCCAAAATTCTTATAATCTTCAACAAAATCTGTGGTATTTGGGTGAAATTAATGGCAGGAAGATTGATAATAACAACTTGCATAGGAAGTTCCCTCTGTCGTTAGCACTTCTATAAAAAGAATAACAAATCAAACAAAACTATGAGATAATAATGAATTTTTTAAAACACTTATTTCTCATTTCTCTCTTCACTTAAAATCTTTGTTTCACTTTCAAGAACGACTTTCAACTTGAATACAATTTGAAGTCTGCCTGTAATAAAAATGGAGTCAAAAGGGACCTGAGCTTTCGATCCTAGCAGAATCTTCATCAGAGGCAAAATGACAAATGGGCAGGGACAGCAATCACATAATAGGAATACACACAAGAACAGTCAGGGGAGGGCTAGGGACACAGAACAAAGAAAACAAAAGGGATGGGTTGGAGGTCACTGGTAAGGAGCCCAACATGCAGGTAAAGGGAGGGGGATTAGAGCAGGAGGGTGGACAGACAAAAGGCAGAGGAGGGTCAGTGATGATCTCCGGGACTATTGGGGGGGGGGGGGGGGCAACCTTTGAAGGATAAGGATGAATAGGGAGGCAACATCAAACAACATGAGGAACAACAGAGGGATAAAGAAAGGAAAAGAGTGAAAGAGCAACAGCAAGAGTGGGGCTGAGCAAGCAGCGAGCCCTAACCTGGTGTACCAAGAAGAGGCAACAAAAAGAAAAATTATGAGTCAAACCAACAAATGCAATAAGTTATCAAACATAACAAAGTGTATATAAAATAATAATAATAACAATAAAGATGATATTGATAAAAGAAATGGTAAAGATGATCATAATAATAATCATGAAAAGGGTGAAAAAACACAAAAACCAAAAGGAGAAATATATGCATATGTGGATATGCATGCAAGTATATGCATACAGGTATGCGCATATAAACACAGACAAATACAAGTGTGTGAATGTGTAGGCGGAAAAAGGCTGTATAAAAGAGATTCTGACAAGAGGAAGGAATCAATCGAGAATAAAAGGTGTGCAATAGGAAAAAGCGCAAAGAATGGGGAAAATGTTTTCAAAAAATGTAATAAAAAAGATAACAATAATAATATAAAGTGGTGTCTGCATGATACCCATACCCTCCCCCAGTCTTGTAGGGAAAAGGTCACTCATAACAGCACATATAATGTGTATTGCACTATTTCCTTCATATCTCAATATCCCTGTACTGTAAATAAAGAATGTTTCCGTAGAAATATTGCTGTGATCAAATAAGTAGAAGAATTAAGGGGGGGGGGGGAGAATCATTTCAAGATATGAATGACTGAAAAAAAAATATGACAGCATCATAAACATCATCTACCTGATGCAAGTCAAAAGGGCATTGACACTTGACAGAGGTTTATGATGTTAGTGCCCTTCTGCCTCTAAACTATCCAACTATTATGATAATTCATCCAAAATCCAGAATGAAATCTGAGGCCATTGAAATCAACGGTCAAAAACAAATTCTATATTTTGATATACAGCTGTTCCATTACATTCCATGCATCTTAAAGATTGATTGTCACTTAAAAATCAATGATTCAGATAAATCTTAGATCCCCCAACAACAACAAAAACTAGACTTGGAATTTGTCAACACTGACAAATTAGGTGATCCGATCTATTTGGAAATCAATGATTCAAATCCTGATCCCAATAGGCATGGCCATAAATGTTTCATCTGCGTTTAGGGGATATTTGCCGTGTGATGTTTGGATTCTCATTTAGAAAAGGGAGTCAGACCTGCCATCTTTGGTACCGAATTCCGTATACACTAACGAAGATACAGAATGAAGTATATTTGACCTTTGACCCCACTTTCCACAGCCAAGATGGTATCTGAGCAAAAAGTGGTGATTTTGTGAAATGATCCTTGTAACATGGTCTTTGCGTGTGCAAAATGTGGGAAAGATAGGACATGTATTCACCAAGATACAGGATGAAACATTTATGACTTTTGACCCTAATTTACATACCCAAGATGGTGTCCGATCAAGTAGTTGTTATTTTATGAAATAATGTACGTGACATGAACTAAACATGTGCAAAATATGGGGGTGATAGGGGCTGTTTTTCTTGAGTTATTGCAAAGAAAGTTGCAGAAAGAAAGAAAATCTCAATACATCGAAGATAAGCTTTAATTGCAACCAAGTTTTTTTAACGTGATCCCGACATAGTATGAAAAACAGTGTGTAAGTAATGATAGTGCAAAGTCTCAGCTACAACATATTAAAATCAGGGAGAAATTCAGTGAGCTAGTGCTCGAAAAAGATAGTCATGTCAATTTTCATTTGCAGAAAAAACTGCACTCCCATAGAGATAACACGTCATAACAAAGATAGAGAAAGAAGTACATATGACATTTGACCCCACTTTGCACAGACAAGATGGCATCTGAGCACAAAGTAGTTATTTTGTGAAATGATTCTTGTAACATGGTCTTTACGTGTGCAAAATATGGGAGAGATAGAACATGTATTCACCAAGATACAGGATGAAACATTTATGACCTTTGACCCTAATTTACATACCGAAGATGGTGTCTGATCAAGAAGTTGTTATTTTATGAAATAATGTACATGACATGAACTAAACATGTGCAAAATTTCGGGGTGATAGGGGCTGTTTTTCTTGACTTATTGGAAAGAAAGTTGCAGAAAGAAAGAAACATCTCAATACATCGAAGATAAGCTTTAATTTCAACCAAGTTTTTTAATGTGATCACGACATCGTATGAAAAAATGGAGGACACATTTGCGATAGCCCAAAGTCTCAGCTACAACATATTAAAATCTGGGAGAAATTCACCGTAGTGTAAGTGAGCTAGTGCTCGATAAAGGTAGTCATGTCAATTTTCATTCCAAGAAAAACTGCACTCCCATAGAGATAACACGTAAACTGGTGAAATTTGACAACATTACTTTCAATCCGTTTTTACGAGGTGATAACGTCATCCAGTCAAAATTTTGTAAGACACTTTTAAAAGAACATTAAATAAGCTACAACATACTGAAATCTTGGAGAAAATTAACGAAGGATAAGTGAGATACGCTCGAGTGAACTTGAAATTTGGTGACGTCATTTTGAAAATTTACTTTTTTTATTTTATTAAGAAATCTGATATCTTTTAGTCATTTTTTCAGCATCGCCAACCCATGAATTGACATGTACAACTCATCAGCTTTCAGAATATGTAAAGAAAATGGGGGGTCACCGTCCATCCTGACGAGTAAAATCGGATTTAAAATTGGCGGTTTTTTTGCATAGTTGCACTGTATATCGCCATTGACGCGCGCGCGGAATTTCAACTTTGACGGGCCTGTATGACGTCATATTGAGTCGGATCGACTTGAAACTTGGTAGATATATTCCTTGACATTTCAGACATCCGATCAAAGTGAAAAAACGGGAAATTTCTATTGTATATGAGCTGTGCGTGCGTATATGTTCGCGCGCGTACGCGTCCGTCCGATTTTTTCAATTTTTCAAAAAATGCTCCAAATGGTCTGAAACGTATGCAAAAAAAAATTTGAGCGCGATTGGAGCATACAAATATTTCAACGCGCGCGTACGCGCACGTTTTAACGGTGCGATGAATTTTGAATTTTGAGTAGAATTCCCTTGAATTGAAATTTACGTGACGTAAATTTCATTGAAAAATTCCATTCCATTAATGAGATATGATTGAAAATGTGTTTTCATATAATGACGTCATAGTGACGTCACGGTCGACTGATCACTACGATTTTACTTGACCCGTCGTCTTTGGGACATGATACATATATGGTATAATTTTGACATTGATAGGAAGAGGACTTTTTGAGCTAATCTCTACACAAATTTTGTCCAGAAATAAAGAAGGAAAAAGAATCCGTACAGATACAGAAGGTGATCCGAAGGATACTCGGATCACCTAATAAACTCAAAATGCATAGGTAGTGGAAATACGCTAATTACAGATGAATAATTCTCCTTATGCTCTCAATAATGTGCTAGTACAATGACAAGAAGCATTTTGTTGGTACAGTTCATGACCATTTTGATGTACAGAGTGAGATGGACAAAACCTTATAATTCCATTTGTTGCCATGAAACAGGATTGCAAAACAAGGTGGTTTTTTTTTTTTCTATTTTGAGAGTCCTGTTTGATTTGTTTATAATGTCAGGTCAGAGCACTCACACAAAGTTTGGGTTCTGCAATTACTGGATTCAGAAAGGGTCCTAGAATTGCTTGATTTTCCTTGATTTTCTCCCATCATTCTCATTAAAATATGTCAACTATACCAGGCAAATATTGATAAACAAGAGAAAAAAGTACAAACCCCAAAGAAGTTGAACTAGAACAATATCGCATGCTAGTGATCATGAACAGACTGCAATCCAGACTTCCATGGCATACCATGCACACACACATGCAAGTGCAGAAACATGTGCACACAAAAAGAGAATCTCCGGCTCATCAACTTTGCACACATGTTGCATTAGAGACAAACAGGTATAAGGGCTTCACAGTAAACTCATTCGGCTTAGAGTGATTTGGTTGTTGCACCATTGCATCCAAAACACTGTTCTGCTCAGGTAGGGATAACAGCGAAGATTAACACTGACTGGTATCCCATCTGCTGCTAGACAGGTGATGATGATGATGATGATCCACAGCTCTATTTTGTATAGCGCCATATATCTGTTATAGAAACAGTTAGAGGTGCAGGCTCCTCCATGAGAGTTAGCAATTGAATGCCTGGTGAAAAATGTGAGTTTTGAGTGAGGCTCTGAAGTGACCCAGTTAGTCAATTTCACTGAGAAAAGATGGGAGGGAGTGCCAAAGGCGAGGAGCGATAGAGGGAAATGCCCGGTCTCCGTATCCCTTGAGACATGTGTGATGGGCACCTGGAGAGTAAGGCCAGATAAAAGGAAGGCCAGGGCGAGGCTGCTGTCGCTCGATTAGGAAGATGGGTATCCTGGGGCCAGACCATGAATGGCCTTAAAAGTGAGCAGTAGGATCTTAAGGTGCACTCCTCATAGAAATACTCCCATGATTGGGTAAGGAAGATGGTTTTCAAGCACACAAACTTTGAGCTCCTGAGGGATTTTTAACAGTGTAAAGACAGTATCCAGCTGCTATCACTGGCTCGGAACCATCCAACATGATGTAAAAATTTATCAGTGAACTGTTGAAGTCCATCACTGCTTAAACTGGCATACCAGACTTCAGCTGTCTTCTTCAACCACATTGATACCCATCATCCATAAGAGTGGCTGGTCAGTGGCCACAGTGACTGCCCGGGCCTGTGGAGCATACGTGTTGGATGTGCTGATCAAGCCACCATATTGCATAGATTGATTTTCTGTACAAGACAAAAGTTAAAAGGATAGAAATCATACATTTTGTATTCATTTCTTTGAATTATTGCATCATATATGAATACACAAACATACGTAGTCAGTGCATTCATGTTCATATCTTTTTTTAGTAAGGTCAGTGTGACATAAATTTCCAATATTTCAAAGAAAGAAGCAGATGGTTTTAAATCTCCATCAATGAGAGATAAGAGTTCAATACATACATTATGAATTCAAACTTAGTTTCACTTTCTAATGATTTACTGTCTTCATATTTACTATCAGTACATGTCCAATTCAGAAATGAAACAACATTTTGTCTACTCTCCATGGCAAAATGCTAAAACATAAGCCTGCTTTTATTAAAGATGGAACAATTCCCTTTAACTGGAATGGATTCACTAAATTTTGTTTCAGTTGCTTGAACACTTTTAGTTGTATGATAAATAGGCCCAAATAAAGTGAAAAAAAAAATAACAAGCATTGCATGTGACAAACATTTCCGAAAACTAGCTATCAAACTCTTAACTATCTTTTTTTCTTTTGCTGAGATGACTATAAGAATGCTGCAAATGACTTGATGCATGCTTCACAGCTCAAACTTTCTTAACCTTTGATGTTACAGACTGAAATATCAAGCTATCACTCAAACATTCAAAATATCCTAAATTTCAGGTGGGAAAATAGCCTCTTGCATCCTGTTTCCTGAGGTTACCATCCATCAAGTGACTACATGACAGGGACAGTCTTGTGACCTGCGACTCACCAATGTTCCACTTGAGGCCTGTCGTCTTGACCCTATCACACTGGCACTTGACCGGCACTAGACCACACCACTTTGCTTCCAGACCAGTGTCCACTTCAATCTGGTGAGCACCCTGGTGCACACAGAGAAAAGATCAATGTCTAAAACATCAGATTGCTGAATGAACAGTTCCTATTGTTCTCCAATCCAATTTAACATAACCCATAACTGTGAAGTGACTTAGTGAGGGATCTATGGACAGGTTAATGGGAGACTTCTAAAGTCATTAAACTATCACCTCCTCTAATATGTGCATGCGGCTGCTATTAAAACATATCAACATTACATGAAAACTAGTGAAACTCTTGGGATTCCTTAACTTTAGCATCTCATGCCCTATCTATGTGAATCTTCATAATCTCTTCATCTGATTTGACTCTATTTATAAAAGCAAGGTTGAAAAGGGGTGGGCTTGGATTTTGACTGATATAGTACATTGCATAAAGCTAAGCATTCAGCACAGAGCTAAAGCTCAATAAAATGCGGGACACTGGGCTCAAAAGTAACATTTGCATCTGATGAATATCGCTTAAACTGAAGTCCATTTAATCAAAAAGATTTATTTCACACTATGTTTGTCATATTTTGGCTTCCTATTTTCAAACTAATATTACTCTGGTACCACATACTATAGTATCTAATGCAAAATATGTAAGCACATCTGTTCATTCATGAAGCATGGAAAAATGTCTGCCTTGAAAGACTTATGCTTAATTCACGTGCAACGGAATATCAACCACAATCCTTAAGAGGAATTGTGAATTTCAGCCTCTGAACACAAAGCCATGCAATGTGAAATCTAACGAGCAGTAATCGCCATTATTATCATGTTGTAACACTCTGATGAGGTCCAAGTTAAAAATAGGACCCTGAACCAGGCCCTACAATCTTCCTTTGATATGAAAATCTGCTACTCACTGGGCTTAGGACACAGGCAAGAGATGCATCCCCTATGAGGTATATCGGTAGCTTGGTGTAAGAAGTAGCAGTGAGGACAGTGTTGATGTTGGCAAGGGTCTGGTCTAATCTTCCACCAAAAGCTCCAAATACCACGATGCTGTCAACCTAGACAGTGCAAAAATGTATTGATGTCATTGAATATCATTTATAAAATTAGATATCAATTCAATATATACAAGTTAAGACTGAATTACCATTTAGACACGGAATGCTCTTTGTATCTAAACAAATCTAGCTTTGGTGGACCAATGATGGGCGTAGTCTCATGACATCATATACCTACAGTTTACTTCTATTTCACTGCCTTGATTTTTCACATTATTTGACACATTTGTTTTTGTTTTTTTTAATATGTAAATTACACATTAACTCTTCAACATGTGATCATAAAATCACTGCCAGTAAATTTAAAATTTTCCTGGGATTTTTTTTAATGATTAGATTTTGAAATAAATCAAACAACTAAAACTTACATCTGGAGCTTCTTCTTGGAGCCTCTGTAGTACTATCTTCAGACACTTGGTGAAGTCTGTGTAGTCCTGATCTGGGGTTGGAATCACTTTACTCCCCTGGTTGAAGGACATGAATAAATACGATAAGAATATGTGAAACACAAAAGGAAATCACTTGCTTCAATGTCATCTTACTCTCCAGCATTTTTCATTGCTATCTACTCCTCCTTAATCTTTAGCTCTCGATCAATTTGATGTAAGTAAATCAGACTCTAAATATCAAATCATGATTGTGTCAAAAGAAACCAAAAGGCATTATCAAAACTCTGATGACCTTATTTTAGCAGCTGATTTCTTCCTTTAGCCATCTACATGTGACCCCGGTCTGCAGAGAGATGAAGTTTGATGTCCAGTAAAATGTTGCTTAGTCAGTAATATCAAAGGAAGGCTGATGTGATGCCATATTGCAAGTGCTCTTTAGGCCACTAAGGTTTGTATGCTTGAATTTATTTTACATGGCTACAAGGGAAACAGTGAATGCTTATTTAGTAAGGTAACAACTGGAAAGAGTAATGAATGAGGATAAAAATGCTTTGCTTATGATTAGAGGCCCAACCACTGATGTCAAGGGACTTAAACCAGGGATCTTGAGAATGAGAATCCATCTTGATATCCACTGAGCCAAGATGGCTCCATTGGTTGCATGAGGCTGCATCAAGCTAGCTTTAAAAAGAATTAATTCAAAGCATTACAATGTACCAAAGAGATCGAAGACAAAGTCCTTTGCTATAGCTTGTATTGGAACTAGGTGCGAGCATGGTTAGCAACAATGGTGTTAACAGATATTTGGGCTACAGGCCAGGTGAGGTTGTTTAGAACCATTTTCCATGGCGATGAATGGCTATGATGTCATACTTTGGCACTGTGTAATACTAATAGTCTACTGCCTTGAGAGAGATATATTGTAATTGTGGAAAACTTTATCTTCCTCAAGATGGTTACCTCTCTCTCAAGAGCCAGCTTCACTTCAGGTCGGATGGAGTCAAAATCCCCAGTCAGCAAATCAGGGATATACCTGATTGAAGATAACATGGGACACAAATCACAGTAACATCTCTTGCACAAAGTATGAATATCAATGGCCTTGGATTCAAGGACAGAAACATTATCATTTAAAGTTTCTTCAGTTGTCATAGAAAAGATTTCAGTAAAAAATGTAAAATCACTCATTCAAGATTACTTTTAGGAAGTGATACTCAAGCTGGTAGTGTTTTAGATCAATCAGCCCCAGGGTAGACTGTCCTGCATCAAGCTACCAGCCAACAGGAGCACTCTGAAGTACTACTGTGAATATCCAACAGTACTGTAGTTATTAGCATGTCACACACAGAAACAGGTGTAGATAATGCACACCTGGAACTCAATTCTACCACACACTGGCATACAACACATTCAAGAACCAAGAAGCATGCATTGCAGACAGCCCCACACAGAACCCATGATATTCTCTAGAAGGATGCACATTTGACTCCCAGTGACAAATATTATGATACAGATAAGGGTTCCACTTCTAGGAAGGTATGAAAGAAATGTAAATACAATCCATGTAAAAATTGTGCTTTTTTTAGAGGTTACACTTAAACTCATGTTATGTAGATGGAGACATAGTGGAACATTCCAGATTATTTTGGTATAATAAATGAAGTAATGATGGAGACCTGATTCTCACTGCAGACTTTACAGAGCATTTATCAAAGTGATAGTGCATCAATAAAAAACATCCTGCGGTATTTGGCCACTGACAAGATTCTGGAAAGGAGGACACCAACTGCTGATATTGTCTTTGTTATTGGCCTGTAAACATTGCATTTACCAGTGAATTACCGAAATGACAAACCAGTTTCTTCATTTGAACATATGCATGACATTTCCAGCTATTGACCTCATTGCCTTCTATTTCGAGTCGGGATAAAATTGTCACAAACCGTTTGCTGCCCTCTTGTGATGGCAGATCAGTGAGGCGGTTGGAAGCACCGTCGGCAGCGGCTCTCAGCACAGCTCGGTCCCATACCTTTGTCAGGAGGGGTTGGAGATCAGCCAGGGGTTGATTCAGAGCAATCACAGCTACCTTATCTATGGAGAATATACCAGAAGTCAACCACTTATCAGCTGTTAAAACAATCATATGATGCTTATTAGTTATACATCAAATAAGTCAAATAACTTAATCAATTCTTTTTCACTCTATGATTATGGTACCAAACAGTAAAATATTCAGAATAAGTGTGATCAGTCCCAAGGAAAACATGGCCAGTCAGCAGCTAAGTTTGTGGATTAAAATAATATCTTTCTGAATTACTGTCCAAATTCATGACATTTTTGAGAAATAGTATAGTATACAACTTTCATTATTATTATCATTAATATCAATGTTGTAATCACAGTTAACACATCATAACAGGGATTAATTGGCACAGCGATCGATAAATCCAATCTAAAAAAATCTGGCCACCATGACAGCAGTGTGTACACCTGTATCTGTAAGTAAAGAATAAAGATGCGCTACACAGTGCCATAACCTGGGGTATGATGGTACCCAGAGTTTCAGCGTGCCAAGTAATCTTATGAAAGACATACATTGTAGTTTCCACCCTCTCATGCCTAACATGATAAAATCCTATTACCATTGTACTCGTATGTAAACATGTCTATGGGACTCAAAGAGTTAAAGATAGTATAGCACATATATGCAGTAATTAATACCAAGACACAAGTAATGCTATCCATACAAATGAATCAAGTACTATTTGGCTGTGCAATTTCATATCTGTCTATAAGGGGTGGCACTCTATGGCTACAGCCCACTTTAATATTTGTTTGTTTGTTTGTTTGTTTTTTAATTAGACAAGGCATGACTCTGGAAGGGTTAAAACATTTCATCAACCAACTTCCCTTTTGGTTCTTCTTCTTCCTTTCCAGTACAGTCTACCAATGAGGTGTATTGCCATACTTTTTGTTACAGGATGATATCCAAGGATATCAGAGGTAATCAAATTCACAGATAAACATTTATACATTCACATACATAAAGTCCCCCCCCCCCCACACACACACACACAATACGTAAAGAAGTGTGTGTGCATGTGTGCTTGTGTGTGTGATTTTAAATCTCTAAGTCAACACAGGTAGGATGAACACTTGATGACTTTGCATTCAATATGGCAGCTCTGATTAATCTAGAGTGGTTATGTGTAGTGGACCCTCAATTCTACCATGGAGCTACTTAGCAGCTCCATGATTCTACTATGCAGAACTGAGAGAATCCATGGGCCTATATCACACCACAAAGGAATGAATTCTTTTCCAGTCTAAACTACTAACCTTGCCTTACTCGCATGAATGCTCTATTAATCCAAAATTTAGCATTATCAGAATACTAATGCTAGCAAGTTCAAGCTTTACTGAATTCCACTCATTGTGTCCCTTTTGAACTCTAGCTTTGGTATCTACTCTAGGGCAACAAGTCAAAACGATTTCTAAACCACAAAAATGTCTTTTATTGTGCATTGCCTTTCATTGTGCATTTCATATATCAACAGGTATTTATACATATGATTTGTATAGATCACCACACCAGACCAGCTAGCCATAATCTGGTCCTCTACTGCCATGGTTGAGTCATATCTAGTTGGTACATTAAATCATGACCATTTCAACCATTACAAGAAAATACCTCAGTTGGCACCTTGGCACTCCTAAATATGTGGAGTTTATGAAAGCAGAAGGACTCATGACATACTCAGGGAAAGATTGTTCAAAAATGTGATTGTTAAAAAGAAATATGCTTTTAAAATTTGGGTTATGGTATGTGATGTATACCCTTTCTAGGCGGGAGCTCTACAACAATTTATGATGACACATCAATATAATAAAAAATCTAACAGGAATTTTGAACAATAATAACAGCAAAATCATCTAATTAGACATTAAAAGATCACTTGACTTGAACCTCTTCCTGAGGCATGGCAATATATTTGCCCTTGACATAATATCTGATTAACAGTTCTATGGAATGTATAACTTTTACCACAGGCCCCCCCCCCCCCCATAAAAAAAAAAAAAAAATGACATTCCTGCAAAATGATGCAAAAGA
Organism: Diadema setosum; assembly: GCF_964275005.1. Taxonomy (NCBI): domain Eukaryota; kingdom Metazoa; phylum Echinodermata; class Echinoidea; order Diadematoida; family Diadematidae; genus Diadema; species Diadema setosum. Next base: position 38,291,879 of record NC_092698.1, read on the forward strand.
TAAAACTTCTTTTCATATTCTACTCCTATGCAGACAGGCATTCACTTATAAGATAATGTGCTGAGTTAATGTGCTGAGTTAATGTGCTGAGTGTAATTCAATTATTGTATGTGTTTAATGACTGTACACATTGATTTACAGCCGTGTATATCATGTTATTCTTACTTGTGTCTTGATATGTCTGTTTCCCTCATTTTTCATTTTTCCTTTCGTCCTTTCCCTGTGCGCTTAGAAACATGGTATTAAGCGCATTACAAATGTAATGTATTATTATTATTATAATAAGATTCAGTCAACATCTCTGTTACATCACAATTTATATGGCATTATAAAATCTTGACTAATAATGCTACTCTGTGTGTTGAATGTAGACTAGAGAAGGATGTCACAGCTTTTGGTTTTTCATTGATTGCAGGAATCCAATGACATTGACAGTACTTCCTATCTCCAAGGTTAATAGATTTCAGCTCAGCATGGATTGCTAGCCTGACTAGAATAATTAATTTATGCCCCTCTACCTGCTTTCATCATCCTGGTGATGTTACCAGTACTGAGTCAAGTCTGTGGGGGCTATGCACTCTGGTCAATTGATCCAAACCTTGGTGATATTTGATTAATATTACAGGATCTGACCATCTACCACTTGTGATTTTCAGTGCTTGTTTATCACATAGACTGGTCGCTTAATTTGATTTGAATTTATGGAAGCAGAGACAGTATATTTCTTCATCAAAAGCTCAACAATAATTCTTATCATTATCTAAAAGTGAATCAGTATGTTTAGTACAACCCAATCATTAATACAGCACCATGTGGCACTCCAATATTTGTGTGCATATGATGTTTTCTTATGTAACAGAATTTCTTAAAGGGGATCGCTAGTAACTGATCAGTGGGTATCAGTGGGAATGCTGGATGATTATTCCAATCCTTGTGGGATTCACTTAAGAGTACATTATATATCTATTCTTGTGTGAAAATTATTTGCTTCAGAACAGTCTCATATTCAAGTAATGTGCACTTTAATGCCCGTCACTGTACAGGCATGCTAACCTGGAAACATTAAACTGCACATTACTTGAATCAGAGACCATTCTGAAGCAAATTATTGTCACACAACAATAGATATATAATGTAATCTTAAATGTTTCCCACAAGGATTGGAACAATCATCTTCCAGCATTCCCACTGATTCCCGCTGATCAGTTACTAGCCATCCCCTTTAATTGGTTTTCTACGGCTGCATTCCAAAACATGTTTTCTGATGGAAGCCACACAATATCTCCAGTGATTTCAATGAATCTCCAGTCATCCATATGTCCAACCAAATTCATCTATGGACAGCATTTGACAAAATATCTGCTAAAATGAGATATGAAATAATCACAGATAATGAAGATTAGCTTCCTCTTGATTAAATAAGCATTGAATAACTGGTTCCCTACACTGAAGTCACATGTGTTAGTTGATCTATCACTCTTTTAAGCAATTTTGATACTCCTGCTATTGATCTGCAGAGTGGTTGTGCAATATCCCCAACATCTATTCAATGTACATTTCTGTTTTCATCACACACAAAAAAGTCATTTTGAGTTTGTTACCACATTCAAACATTTCCTGTATTACTTTTATCCTTATCCCTAGACTCCATGCCATCATTCACTCAACTTAGTCACAGCATCATCAAATCTTCAAAAACCGGTTTAGAAGTGAATACCATCATAGTGCATATTATCAAACAGTTCCTCTATCACATAACATTTTTTTTTCCATGTAGCCTAGACAGAGCTACCAAGTCTCACGCATTCTGCGTGAGACTCAAGCATTTAGGGTCTGTCTCACGATCTCACGCATGGCACCCATTTTTCTCACGCATCTGGTGAAGTCTGCAATTTGGGCCAAAAATAAGGAGCATAGCTCAAAGGATTAAAGTGATAGTTGCAATTGAAGGTAGGCCCTATATTTCCCTTTTGCATTTCAAAATTAGTAAAAAATAGTCACTAAAGTATGCACCAGATTGCATCATTAAGAGCTAATAATTTAAAAAAGCTCCCTACCATGGGAGGGGGACACCCTCCTCGTTCCCGTGCGCATGCGCGCAAGCGCCGAGACGCCGAGTCATAAAAATCTCACTCATAAAAGTTTTTTGAACTTGGCATCTCTGCCTAGATCTATGAAAGCAAACTTGATTTGTAAACATGTAGAAAGTAATTACAGTGAAACCCCGTTATAACGTGGTCTGTGGGACCAGCGATATTACCTCGTTATAACTGGTACCTCGTTATAACTGTACGCATCAAAAATAAGGAAAAACATAAGCACGACATCATATACCCATCAATGAAACTTAAGAACATCCTTTGCGTTGCTATTACACTATTATGGATCATTATTATTGAGAGAATAAAGGGAAATTATTTGTGAATTAGAAGAAAACGTAGGGGTTGAAATGAGTTTTTTCTTTATTGTAATTCTTGTTTGTTAAGTTTTTCTATTAGCACCAGCGCAAATAGAGTAACATACAGGCGTTGTTTACCGTAACTTGCAAGGTATTTTTACGCTGTTGGTGCACAGAAGGAATGCGATGATTTCATGAATCATTTCGGCTGTAATCTTGTACAATGTGTGATCGTTGCGCCCGAAGGGCTTAAAAATGCGTTCTTTATTTTCTTCCGGAAATGTCCTCGCGTTTTGTTCATCAGTTCTTGAAAAATATGCGACAAGATTGAATGTGGAAGGTTGGGATCCTTTTTACGCAAATCTGTACCTGGCAGACCATTCTGAAAACAAGAAAAATCTTCATTGTGAAATGCAGTGTTAAAATTGTGATAATGAACAAACCGAGATTTATTCAAACTAATAAATGTATTTGATCCTTTTTCTGATTTAGGTTAACATGCGTCATTCAACTATTTTTACGCTACTGTCACCTGGCGAGATCGCGATGATTTCAGAGTAACATGCGTTGTTTACCGTTAACTTGCGAGGTATTTTACGCTGTTGGTGCCCAGCGGGAATTCGATAATTTCATGAATCATTTCAGCTGTAATTTTATACAATGTATTATCATTGCGCCCGAAGGGATTAAAATGCGTTCTTTATTTTCTTCCAAAAATCTCTTCGCGTTTTGTACATCCGTTCTTGAACTGTTAAATGCGTTTGTTTCTTTTTCCGAACACCGATTAAGCAGGTTAACATGCGTTATTCATCTATCTTTACGCTACTGTCACCCGGCGAGATCGCGATGATTTCATTAATTATTTCGGCTTTAATCATACACACTCATATTTAAATTATCATTTGTTAAATGATAATGAACAAATCCAGATTAATAGACACGTTTGTTTCTTTTTCTGAACACCGATTAAGTATAGGTTAACATGCGTTATTCAAGTATTTTTACGCTACTGTCACCCGGCGAGATCATGACGATTTCATGAATTATTTTGGCTTTAATCACACACACTCATATTTAAATTATCATTTGTTAAATTATAATGAACAAATCCAGATCTACTCAAAGTAATAAATGCGTTTGTTTCTTTTTCTGAACACCGATTAATTATGTTAACATCATGCGTTATTCAACTATTTTTCGCTACTGTCAGCCGGCGGGATCGCGATGATTTCATTAATTATTTCGGCTTTAATCATCCACACTCATATTTGCTAACTAGCAAAAGAACTGGAAGTCGGAACTACAAATGGAGAGGATATAATGCTGAGTTGCACACGCATTCTAATTGTCCACTTTTGGCCACAAGTGTCGCTACATGGAAAGTTTTGGGATGCGTTATCTTTTTTTTTTTTTCTCGATGCGCTGTGATCTGACCTGATATCACGCACGCGTATCTCGCGAAAAAGAAAAGCGAATGATTATGTTAATAATTTAGTAGGAACATTGGAAGGCATTCCTGTGTCTTATTGCAAGGTTTAGAAGAAAACATGGAGGGAATGGTTCTCTGCAAAATCGGAAAAAGACGTGGATTGCGTGAATTCAGTTTTCAATGTTTCGTTTGTCGCGTGTTTGAAAGTGGCAATTTAGTCAAGAAATGGAACCTCGTTATATCCGATCAAATTGCTTATGTTTTTCTTCGTCATGATGCACCGAAATTGTCCTCGTTATAACCGAACTCGTTATAACCGATTCGTTCTGCCATAGGTTTACACGCAAAGGAAAACGGGACCGACGCGATCACCTCGTTATAAGCGGTTCCTCGTTATAACCAAACTCGTTATAACAGGGTTTCACTGTACTTGTGGATAGTCCTGGGAGAAATAAAATGCAGGTCACCAATTACATACAGCAAAGAATCAATCATGCCCAGTTTGAAGATGTACTCTTCTTCCATGCACTTGAGTACACAAGTGTCCTTGTTGATATCACACACACACACACACACACACACACACACAGTAAACTGTAATACCTCTCAGGATTGAAGGAATCAGGGGAACCAGAAGAAGGCAATTAACAATCATGATTATGGAGTCTGGCTTTATCCCATACTATACTTGTGAATATGTCTCCCTGTTTGTCTGTCAATCCTCTCTTTCTCTGTAGCTCTCCATCCAGCCACATTCATCTCTCTCTACCTCAATCTGCTGAGTGCGCCAGGAAATGATGGTGAACATATCTGAATATTTGAATTTTAGTTTATTTAACCTTGCCCTGCAGACGATAAGGTGAACACGCATCAATCTGAGCTTTGAAGTTTCTCTGTCATTACCTCAAAACATCATAGACACTATGGAACTTTATCTTGAATGATCCGTATTCTGTGGGCAGATGAGCTGGACTTACCCTTTGAGTCATCCTCAAAGCAGGCAAGAGGTCTCCAGATTCGCTCATCTGCCATTTCTGTAGGAGGACCCATCAAATGTGAAAGTCCAAGCCCGCACAGCCATCCGATGTGGAACATTTTGGGCCAGAGTCTGTTGATTGCTTCTTTGGCTGGTTCACATCACAAAGCCATCTGTGCTTTCTGTTCCAAAATTTCTCATTCAGTGTGTTCACTCGCAGAACTTCATCAGTACAAGAGGCCACAAATATGACTAACTGCAACAGTGCTTTGACCTTGACCCAAACCTACACAAACTATGAGAGAAGCACCAACACACAAAGAGAATGAACAGGTAGGCATAAACACAAAGTCAGGTCATCACTATCTATAAACAAGCCACAGAACTGCTCTGATCAAATCAATACCTTGGAACATACAGTAGATATACTACATCCTGCACTGATTCCTTCATTGCTGATTTCCTAACAATGTGATGTCTTAAAACTACAAAAACAACATTATAGCATAGAGTGAGGTGAGATTACATTTACTGTCCTACATTCAAGGATTCTTTGACTTAGTTGACATATCCAATGCTTCACAAGTACCATGGTTGGATTTTTACAACAAGGATCTATGCACACTGTACAGGTTTGTGTTTTTTTTTTTTTTTTTTTTTTTTTTACTCCATTTTACCTTCTAGTCATTTCTTATATTATACCTGATATGTCATTCTTTTAGACTTTTAGTGTATGTTCATTTTACACAGATAATAATGAATACACAAGTATGTAATGCACCATTAATTCTATCTATTCTGAGGTGCAGAGAGACATGCACAGCGAATATTGAACATACAGTTGTAAGTTATACATTATACTTAACAATGAGAAGGAGGAGAGATATACAAATCTAACAAATGCTTAACCCAAACATAATGCAAACATATAATTTGGCTTCAGATTCTTTTAAAATCTGTCTACAGAGTCTGTCAATGATATTATCAATGGAAGAGTATTCCAGGGAGATGAGGCTGCAGAAATAATAAGCCTTTTCTCCAAGAGTTGAGATAGTTTTGGACAATGGACGGATGTCTATAAACTTGACACGATACATCCGCACTCTGCACTAACCTGAAATAGACTAATTTCACACAGACAAACTACAGTAACATGAGGAATGTCTGCGTGCATTTTAATTTCACAAATTTTGCGGGAGCCAAGATTCGCAAAATTAAAATGGATGCGAAGGCTCTTGCTTACACAATATGCATTGAATGCCAGAGGCACTTTGAGAAAATCTCATGCCGTGAAAAAGGCCGTCGGGTCCAATTTGTGAAAATTTCATGCCGCTAAAATACCAAGTTTTACAGAATGTTGAATTGAAATCTTATCTGATCGAATAAAAATTGGCATTCATTCTTGATATTTCTTGTTTTAGTGCACAAAATTTCAATTTGTCTGGTGTAGTCTGCATGCAACAATAGAAGTATAACAATTTCTCAAAGGATGTAAGACGTATCTTACAACTGACTTCAGCATTCATAAACAAGCAAAAGATGATTTTTATTACCATTTTAACAGATGTTACATAAGCAGTGTAAAACCACCATGATTTATTGAGTCCATTGTGATAGCAAATTTTTGCTCTCATGATTTTATTAGGCCTACACAGTACGCTCAAAATAACTTACAACAAGAGACCCGCGGGTCTAGCGCTCACCTGAGTATCGCAAGTTCACCTTTCACGCAGTCACTAATCTAAATTATTTACAGCTCTACCAAAATTTGACCTGGCATTCTCAAGTAGAAGATGAAAATGTACAATAAAGACCCAAATTTTTAAAGATTCCTTCATTTGGGGGGATTGGGGCCCCCTGGGGCCCTCTGGTGGGGCATGGTGCCCATTTTGATAAATTGAGATCCTGACCCCCTAGGGATGCTACCTGCCATGTTTGACGAAAATCATTCATGAGGTTTTCAGGAAGAAGATGAAAATGTACAATTCAGACCCCATTTGGACCTTCCCACCCCCCCCCCCCCCCCCCAAGAGGGGCACCCTGGATCTGCTATGAACACCCTTGAAACTACAGTCATTAATGTACTTATTCATAGTATTATCTTAGCTCTATAACTTCTGATTCTAGAGAAGATTTTTAAAGATTCCTTCATTTTGGGGCGTTTGGGCCCCCCTGGGGGCCCCCTGGGTGGGGTATGGTGCCCATTTGAACAAATTGAGATCCTAACCAACTAGGGATGCTACCTGCCAAGTTTGGTGAAAATGGGTCATGGGGTTCTCAAGAAGAAGATGAAAATGTACAATTTAGGCCCCATTAGGACCCCTCCCCACCCCCTCCCCTGGGTCCCAAGGGGGGCCACCCCTGATTCTGCCATGAACAAACTTGAAACTACAGTCATTAATGTACTAACTCATAGTATTAACTTAGCTCTATTACTTCTGGTTCTAGAGAAGAAGATTTTTTACAGATTCCTTAATTTTGGGGGGTTTGGGCCCCCCTGGGGGCCCCCTGGGTGGGGCACGGTGCCCATTTTAAGAAATTGAGTTCCTAATCCCCTAGGGATGCTACCTGCCAAGTTTGTTGAAAATCGGTCCTGGGGTTTTCAAGAAGAAGATGAAAATGTAAAAGTTTACGCACGACGCACGACGCACAACGAACGACGAACGACGGACGACAGACGCCGGACGCCGGACGAAGGGCGATTGCAATAGCTCACTTGAGCCTTTGGCTCAGGTGAGCTAAAAATGTAAGAAGTTGGGGTTACAGCCACAATGTGAAAAATCATTGACACAAAAGACATGATTGCACACATGGTTTTCTGAAGTTGTGATCTATCAAAAACAAACTCCCAATTCTGTGATGTCACATACCACCTACACCCCCCCCCCCAGCTCTGTACTATAAAATAAAAAATTTTCATATTGCCATGAAGTAAATTTCGAAGTGAACACCATGCACCTTCAATATGTTCCTTGTAAATATCTACCTAGACGCAACGCCTGCATGCAAAAAGTATATTTCATCATTGATAATAATGATGATGATCATAATAATAATAATAATGATAATAATAGTAATAATAATAATAATAATAATAATAATAATGAATTTTGTGCACAAGAGCAGATGGAAGATGGGCCCACACCATGTAGTTGCCAATTTGTGCTTGACTGATCACAGCTTTAAAAAAAAAATTTAATTTTCTTAGTATTAGTCATATTTTGCTCAAATTTTTGCTGTCCAGTTCTTTAACCTTTCTGCTCCTATTCAGACCAACTTATTTTTCAGGGAGGACTTTCCTTAAAAAAAGACTGCATCATACATTCTGGTAAAGGTGAATCCTTGTCACACTTGATCTGTTCAGCTTGTAGCATTTGCCCAAGTCTAGCTCATCTCTGTGTACACTGAGGACATTATTCTCTTGTTATTCTTGTTTCTACTTTTTTTTATATATCATGAAGTGTCTTGAGCATTATATCAAAATGCATATGTTGCTATATATATGAATACGTGGACGATTATTATTACTATAATTATCCAAACATTATTGTGTATCTAATATTTCATTCCTATGGGATTTTTGCAACTCATGCTTTCATCGTCATAAAAAAACAAAAAAACAAAACAAAAACACAACTTCCTAACTAATACTATGATCTCTGGATTATCAATATATCTCATCTAATAAAAGAACTGGGCCCCATTTCATAAAAGATGTTAGGATGGCAACTCTTGCTGGAATGGCAACTTCCAATAGCAACAGCCAATCAGGAAGCTGGATTTGTGTCATTATCATGACAACTGCCATTCCAGCAAGAGTTGTTATCATGTAGATGAAATGGGGCCCTGGTGTCATATCAGAATAATTTGGAGTAAAGGACTTTTTAAAATATTTACATTTCAAGAACATTTGTAAGCACACCGATGTGCCTGGAAAGGGATATTCAAAGAAATATTGGTCTGTATCTGGTCGTTGGGGATATATGTTCTGTATCTTGCTTTATGGATCAGAGCAATAACGTCAAAAAATAACAGACTCCTCCGGACAGATGGATCTTTCTGTCTATAGATTGTCATACATCAGATTCTATCCTCATCTAAATGACAATTACTTCAATACTGAAATCAATGTTGTTGCTCCAAGTTTGTTTGTTTGTTTGTAATTCCAAAGCATGTCTGTCTTTCTAGAGGTTGGTTGTCAATCAGCATTCTATAAGCATAATTATATGCAAGATGCGGCTGGACGTCCTGTCCTTACCTCGGACGTATCAGTACCAGTAGGCCTGCATACTCCTGGAGTGAAGATTTGTATGAACAATTGAAGAGATAAATTTTAATTCCTTAACAGCTTAACAGATGCATGTTAGATCACTTACATTAGACTATTTTATTTACTGGCTTTATGTACACGCTGGATGTTCTTGTGATCATGTGTTGTATCTATTTCTTTTCATTTCTTATGTAACAATTGCATAATTAGAATGCAAGGGATGATCTTGTGACAAAACATTCTTCCACTACCCAGGTCATGGGTGGGTCAATTTTTTATCATCATAACAAAATACAGAGGCTCCAAAATACTATGAATAAATGTTTGTGATAGGTGCCTTAATCACATGCATGATACAACTGACTTGTCTCACCTGATGAATTGCTGGCAATGCCTGGCATGTACGAAGAAGGCACAAATTACAAGACAACCGACAGCCGTTCCCCTTCGTTCTTAACGATCTAGTCAGTCACAGTTTGGTGTATATATGGGACTAAAGCGTCTGGCTTTGCAGCAGATTACGGAGCATGCACACCTTCCGCGGGCACGCAGCGGCGAGGATCGAGGAGGAAGAGCGCTGAGACGGAAGAGCGCACCCACGTGCAATTCTTGTACTGTTCGACTGCAATCAAAGATCGTACACGACATCTGCAATACGTATAGCCTCCGCTCAAACCGGACTGCATTTTAGTGATGATAAACAAACCACGTGTACTAACTTTTTTTTTTTCCCTCTGCAAACTTTGTCCAGGCTGACCAACGCTTGTGTCGATGCCTAACACATATCAATACTTATTCGTTTTCACACTTAATTGACTTTTGGAGGGGAAAGTTTGTTTGAAAAGAAGCAGTTCTGTTTACTTTAGAAGCAAACAGTAAAGAATTGATCAAAATTTTGTATAAGGAAGTTAAGAAATTGTGAAGTTTCGCTAATTTTCACAAAACAACTTATGAAAAGACAATTATGAATATGCAAATGCGTGAGCTGATGACCGCCTCACAACTTGCCATATATTTTGACAGCAAAAACTTGAAATTTGAACTTTTTATTTTAATGCGATATTATTATGCCATAGGCCTATAGTCTCAAATCTTGATACATCGGATTATTCTGATAGTCAGCCACGAATAACATTATGTTTTGAAAAATTGAATTTTCGTCATTTTTCCCCCCATTGCATGACGATCAATGGAAAATTGTGAGGTGATGACATCATCAGCTCTCTCATTTGCATATTCATATCATCTGTATACGAGAAATGTTTGCAGATACATGCAGTGCCAGTATTAACAAGTCTTCACAATTCATATACATAACTTCAATAATTTTGATCAAATTTTGATCAAATTTTTACTGCTGTGCTTGCCCGGCAGGGGTGGATCCAGGAATTCCGTATAAAGGGGGTGGGGGACGGGGCGCCTTTACAAAATCAAAATGGACGCACGTCCTCTCCATTCTTTTCTTGTTATTTCTTTTGTTTTAACACAAATAGGGGGAGGGGGCCCCAGTGCGCCTCCGCCTGGATCCGCCACTGCCCGGGGTGCTTATAATACTTATACTCTTTTCTAATCCTATTAGACTATCATTCTATCAACTGGACTGCAATCCCTTTAATGTAATAGACTTCTGCCGGTTATGACTGTGAAGCATCAGACTCTGTTCCCATTTGTCATTTTAGACTGACAAGTAGGTTTTAGTCGTTGCCTACTGAGTTGGGGAGCATATGCTTTTATCTTAATTTATACCAAGGAGCAGGTCCTTGATTATACCAGGCTTATACCCTACACCGCAAGGAGGTTCGAGAGATGGAGGAGGGAGGTGTAACTGATACATATTATGGAGTGTTAACTCTTCGTAATTCATGCAAACACCCGGGTTTGAATTCAAAGCATTAAAATGGGATGTCTTACATCCCTTCTCTTTGAAATCGTGCTCGACACTGCTCTAGCTGCAAGACGCAGTTCGTGGAGAAGAAGAACGCGTTTCACATTTCACTGAAATACAAGGGTTAGTTATCATTATTTACCGTTACCCCTTTTTATGAAATGCGAATTGGTTTAGAACAGTTTTGGTAAGAAGTCAATGTTATAAACAAACATGAATTTCTGTTTTCCTCGCATACAATGCGCAAATCGAAATGAATTGAAAAATCCTGTCCTCTTAGAAAATTAATATTTTCCATGATACGCACAGTTATTATGTTAGTCTCTATCTTTTGATCTCATGTGATCTTACAAATAGTGTACTCCGCTAAAGCATGTTCTAGCGTGTTTTTCAACTTTTTGCTGTTAAAACTCTCAGTTTTACACTTCATTTTGATTCGCTGCTCCAATTCCTGGCATCCATATTCAGTGTTGCACCCACAGTGAAAGAGAGCGAACTGCAGCAGGGGGAAATTTTTCCTGATGTGAGAGAGCGCTAGCCCTGATTACTTATGTTCTCTATTGTCAAAGCACATGGGTAACATCAGTAGATAAGCGTATAACTTCTCGGAGATGACTTCAAAGGAGAGCAGTACAAAATGTACTTTATAGTTGTATCTCCTTCTCGAACGCCTCCCTGTTCCCCCCCCCCGCCACCTCCATGCAAAGTGAAGACGCACACGCGGATCAAGAGATGACAGATACCACGATTTAGCCAATCACATTGCCCTGAATATTCATTTTCTTAATCTTTTATTGCAAATTTTGAACAAATTTCCATCACTTACCTGTGTCAAGTTCTGTATTGGAAAATAAACCGGAGTATACCGCCCTCTATTGATATCTACTGCGGGGGAACCCTGAAACATTTTGAATTAAAACATCATGAGACAAAAACAAAACAAAACAGAGTTGCAAGACTTTTGCCATACATGTACATTTCAAGAGAGCGGAGTTTTTATCTTTAAACCTTGAAATCATTCTTCTTTTTTACCCATTTCACACACTATGTCTTCTTTTTTTCAGTCTCTTTTATGATCTCTCTTCATTTCTCTATCTCTCGATCTCACTCCATTTGTTTTATCTTCCTATATCTTAAATGTCATGTTGTTGATTTAGTTTAGATTGAATCATTATTTTACAGTCTTTGTAATCAATTTTGTACAATGTTGCTAATATCCTCTTTCCCCGACAGCAGGAATATCACATGAAAATAAATCAATTTTCTCTTTTCTTCCAATCGTATGTAATATTGTTTATTGTATGACATTTCAGTTAGAATGTTCTTTTTGGCTTTCTCCTTTTTTTTTTTTTTTTTTTTTTTTGGAGTTCGACCAGTTGTGGTAGAAATTCTTATTGCAAATCCTGTATCTACAGGATATAGATTCTGATCAAGCTCAAAACGTGTTTGTTGTTGTTGTTTGTTTGTTTGTTTGTTTGTTTGTTTAATTAGAAATCTGGGTCTGTGTGCATCCGTTCTTTGTTGGTGTCCGTAAGCAGCGGCATGGTGATACAAAGCATATTAATATACAAGAACTGTTACATTTTCCACGCCTAGAAAGTTTCTATGATTTTTGCTGTTTAATTCGAATTACTTTGCTTTTCCGAAATTCAAGGAGTGCCACCCTTTGGTATTTGATTTGATAATGTATGATAACCGATCATTTGCAAACCTCAAGTCAGTTTTTAAGAATGATGATGGTAGTGGTGGTAATGATATTTTTAATGATGGTGTTGGTGTTGGTTGACAATAAAATGTAATACCGACATATAAATCCAATAAAGGAGTTAGATATATCAATATTCATTATGATTTTTTTTTTTTGGGGGGGGGGGGGGGGAGGGGATTGGGACAGAATATTGAACGTGTTACATAAACAAGTGCATGATTATCAAGAGATATCATGAAAAACGAGTTGGACGATCATGGAATTACCATATTGACTTAATATTCAACTTCAAGATTACAGAGTTATGTGCCGTGATAATTCTGATGAAATCATGCAAGTGTGCTCTATTTATATTAATTTCTATGTAATACCTATATGAAACGCATCTATAGTGAGGAAAATTATGTAAAATTCCGAAAAAAAAATCAATAGTCACGTGTACCTATGATTTTCATGCAGTCGCTTCTATCGTTAGTGAGAAGAAATATTTTTCTTTTCGTCATTTACGTGTATGATCTTCAGCGAAGTTAAACTTTTCTGTCAAGGATTGCTCGTTCGAATTCTTCTCCTCCCCGCCCCTTCTCTCCCTTTCTCCTTCTCCTTCTCCCTCCCTCTCTCTCTCTCCCTCTCTCTCTCTCTCTTAAACAGCCCACAACGCCAAAGTGGGCTATCACGGATATTTATGTGTCTTTTTCATTTCATTTAATTTCATTTATTTCATTTCCAACAATGCAAAGCATTTTCATACACAAAATAACACAATATCAATACAATGTAGTAAAAAAAAGTGAAATTTTCAATACTAGGCATCACAAAAGCAGATGAAATTGGATTAAAATAAAAGTTGCAGGAAATGGAGGAGACATGCTGAAAAGCTAAGCTTGTATTTTGCAGTCTCCTCGTGGACAAAATAACTAGGACAGGCTTGATGGAATCAACCTCCTTGGTAGAATTTTGATTTGATGTACTAGTTTATACGTATATTGTTATGTCTGTTGTGATACCATAACATGAAAGACGTGATTTGTTGTCTTGTGATTTGGTCTTCCATGTATGCAGTACGACATTCTATCAGCTGTGAAAACCATTAATATTATTGTGAGCATCTGATTTGACCTAATAACTTATTTAGGGCTTTGATTTATTCGCCTCTTGTTCTCTTTTTGACGCGCTCGACCTTTTACGAGCACGAACTTTCTGGTAGCATGACATATTAGAGAGCGTACGAATATACAATTTTACTTTGCCTTGAGAGTTTCCGGTTAAAACTATTGGCAGAGGTGACTCCAAAATAGCACTATATTCACCGAGGGGCGCAGCCCTAAGTGAATAGTTATTTGGAGGCGCCGACGCCCATAGTTTTAACAAAAGTAAATGAATAAATAGATAAATAAATAAAAGATAAGAAATAAAAATAGAAATTAGGCAGAGTACTATTTGTTTTTATATTTTGGATAAAAAAAAAAGAAAAAAGGAGGAAGGTGTGAGGCCAGAAGTCGTATGGTGGATGCGATGTTGTGGAGGGATACATTGGCCGTACGAAAGCTTCATGACGTCACAATTGTGCTATTAGAAAATGTAACATTTTACAGAGTGCCGGTACAAAGCAGTGCGCAATGACAGAATTGTTTTGTGATGTCATAGCAGCTTGTTAGAAATGTTTACATTTCACAGAGTGCCGGGGTGTTGCGGGGTAAAGCAGTGTGCGATGTCAGAATTGCTTTGTGATGTCACAACTCACAATTGTTTTGTTAGAAAATTGTATCTTTTCACAGAGTGACCATGCGAAGCAGCGCACCATGTCAGAATTGCTTTGTGGCGTCACAATAGTTTTGTTAGATTTGTTACATTTCACAGTGATGGTACAAGTACGAAGCAGTGCGCGATGTCAGAAATGCTTTGTGATGATGTCACGATTATTTTGTTAGAGATTGTATCCTATCACAGAGTGACGGTCCGAAGCAGTGCGCGATATCAGACTTGCTTTGTGATGTCACAATTGTTTTGTTAGAAATTGTATCATTTCACAAAGTGACCTAACGAAGCAGCGCACGATGTCAGAATTGCTCTGTGACGTCACAATAATGTTTACATTACACATCAGTGACGATACGAAGCAGTGCGCGATTTCAGTATTGCTTTGTGATGTCACAATTATTTTGTTAGAGATTGTATAATTTCACAGAGTGCAGTGACCATACGAAGCAGCGCACGATGTCAGAATTGCTTTGTGATGTCACAATTATTTTGTTAGAGATTGTATAATTTCACAGAGTGCAGTGACCATACGAAGCAGCGCACGATGTCAGAATTGCTTTGTGACGTCATGATTGTTTTACATAGTACATGCATTAGAAATAGTTACATTTCAAAGAGCGACGTACGAAGCAGTGCGCGATATCAGAATTGCTGTGTGATGTCACAATTGTTTTGTTAAAATTGTAACATTTCAGAGTAAAATGTTACATTTTTTTTGCTACAATTGTAACATTTCACAACTGTACGAAGCAGTGTGTGCGATGTCAAAATTTCTTTGTGGTGTCATTTCTTTCTTTTTTTTTTTTGTTAGAAATTGTTCAACTTCAGAGTGACGGTACAAAGCAGTGTGCGATGTCAGAATTGCTTTGTGACGTTACAATAGTGACATAATTTAGCACATGCAAGTGGAAGTAGTAGACCCTACGTGTTTGTAAAATGTCGTCATAAAAAAGACGTCATTTTGCAAATAGTACGCCATGGAGTGTCAAACATGCCAACATTCTGGCATAGCTGAAAATACCTACAATCACTTGAAGCTCTTTCAACCAATCACTAGAGGATGAATTTTGATCAAAAATATAATTACACATAGCCTACACCTCAAGGGCCGGCTAGCTAGCAACGACTCGTAACTGTCATTAGTAAGAGCGCCCTCACATCAGTCATAATAATTTCAACCCATCATGAATGAATACATGCCTTCATGTTATCATGTTGCATAATGTGAAGGCTCTAGTGTAGAGGTAGCGATATTGGCACTGGTGCAGATAGTGTCAGTCAGTCGGCGTCAGATGTACAATAGAAGCAAGTATGAGGAACATGAGTGACAGTGACACTTCCAAGGGTCATGCTTCGTCCATGGTCAGCTGCTTTTGACTGGAGGGGTGGCGCTATGAAGCGGAAGAGCCCACACGTCAAATAGTTCGATGCTCCATTCGCGCGCTGAGTTACCATTTGGCAATGTCGAGGTCAAGTGTTCGCCACACCACCGGCCGAAGGTCTTTGTATCCCTCCTCACTTCATAAGTCGTTTGGACAGTCTGTATTGTGCGACGAAGAACTACGCTTGTTAGTGGACATTGGAAGATTATGGAAAAAATACGATTTTGACTGTGGAAAACAGCCTGCATGGCGATGCAACGTTGTTATCAGCAACCGTGGATTATATTCCTGTGCAGTGTGATACTAGGAGGTGAGGTTTTGCCGTTGTTTTGTATGCAATGTGTGTTGTGTGCGTATGTGTAATAGTGAGTGTGTGCGGACAGTTTGTTTGGCCTGCACAACAAGGCCGAGGTTGTTCTACGACATGGCTATTGCACAGTGACCGTGTGGCGCACAAACGAAGGCCACTGTGTAATCACTCGATCGAGCCAGCTCCATCACGGAGTATCGCAGTTCGATCAACCTGCGTTCTTGGGTTAACCCGGCCCTGTGTGAGATAACCAGCTAGCCTGATTCTATTCTACAGAAAGTGAGGGGCTTGCCCATCAATACTTTTCTGATTGATGTAGAAAATTCTAATGCTTATCAACAAAAACAATTTTGACACTTTCTAGTATTTTCTTCTTCAGATCTCTAACTACAAGTTATCTAACGTTAGATTCTTGAAATTGACAGCCAAATACTACTAGTATCTTGGTCAAATAGACACCAACCTTCAGCATGGAAACATGGTATTGCTAGGATCCCTGACATTTGGCTTCTGCTCAGGTCCAGCTCAAATGTTGGAGGATGAATTGATGGCATAGTGTATGTCATTGTGGCATGCTATGGAAATGTGTGGCTTGTGCCATTAAGGACGCAGATAACATCCTAAAAAACTGTAGAATGTCTAGATTCTAAACTAGTAGTACCCGGCTACTTAATCTACATGACCCAGTTGCTAAATGCGACGGGGCTGTACCAGGGTGGTCCACAACACAAAGTGAACATGGCTATTGCATTGAGTTTTGATACTTGACATCACTTTTGTCACCTCAAACTCATAAAGACAAACTTCATTAATTAATTAGACTTCATGTCCATGTTATCAATAATGACATACACAATTCACAACTTACCGAAAACCAAGATTATGCAGCGTGTGCGAAGCTGCACCTTTTTTTGTCGACAGTGCAGCTGTGTTTTCTGTGTAAAATCTAGTTTGTATTCTCATATACAGTGATGTAAGTCATAAATGATATTGTGCTTGTAAAAGTGTAAGACTGAATGGCTCCTCTGCATAAAGATTGTTGGAAAGTTGTAACTCGAAGGTGATATTACATTGAAATGTCAAAAACAGCTAAAGAAGTGTGTCCTGTTTAAGACAGGTATTGTATTTAAGCTGTTATTTTCGCGAGGTTTTAATTTTCGCGATTTGCAGTTGGATCGTGAATTTAACAACACATGAAATTGTCTCCATGCGCTTTGTTAACAGCATTAACTAATGTAAGTGTCGGCGTCGATTCGCGAAAAACAACATCTCGCGAAAATATCTATGACCTCGTCATTTGCGAAAATATCTGTATGCGAAAATAACGGTGTATACAGTACTCTGTGGGTATAATGATACATTTTCAACTTCTAATAGTTGAGGTATAACTAGACCAAATAACTGCGACAAAAATACAAATGTAGACCCAGACTGAGGTCATTGTCTTACACCATAATAATTCATGCAAAATGATTTACCTGCAATCTGTATTTTTGGAAGTCTTTTTTTTTTTTCTGTATTGCAGGATGTGTGATAATGTTATTATTCTGGTTTTAAAAATAAACGTCCTTATGCTGGCCACAGTTGTAGAAAAACATGAGAAAGTATGATATTGATGTGATTTGTTGTACAAAATCATCAAAGAGCAAGTAAAGGTGTACTGTGTCTTGAGCTTACGTGTGTATACAGAGCTCTGCATTTTCTCTGGTAGTGGGCAAAAGTGATGAGTGCAGTGCAGGCAAAGGTTGATTTTGTGTACCTACTGTAGGTAAATGTCAAGGGCCACTAAAAATTGATGTTAGGCTACCAAACTTCCAAAAACATTATCATTTGCTTGCTGAATTTGGCAACCTATATTCAAAATGAATTTTTATACAATGTACATGCTTTTATTTTGGTTCATTTCTTTTTTTGGGCCATTGGAATTTCAAATAAAATTTTTAGTGGCCTGAATGGGCTACCAGAGAAAAGGTTTACATAGAGCCCTGAAATCATCACCAAAACATTGATTTTACACATAACATTAATAAGAAATGATCAGCAGTTACAATTGTACATTGATATCTACCCTCTGTTGTTGTTTTTTTTTTTTTCCTGTGGCTTATTTTTAAAAGTTGGCTGGCCTGAGATTTAGATTCAGCATACTATTGTCTATTATAGTTTTTCTAAAGTTCATTCGCTACAAGAGAAAATGTGACAAATTTATTTGTCCTGGCAATATATTTGTCCTGTGATACAAACAAAGTATAAGTGGATTTAAATGATGAGGATTTAGTATGTAATGAACTCTACATTCAAACCTTTAAGAGAAGAAATATAAGTGCTGCCTGTAACGTGTGATGAGGTTCTTCCTATTGTACATGTACCAGTCTTTCAAATCCAATGAATCATAACTTTGAAAGTTTAAGATAGATCTGTACCTCCATGAGAGACAGGAAGGCTACTTTGTTACTCACTGTGACTAAGTTTTGACTATGACAGTGATGAGGTGGTACTGGGTGCAAGCTGCTCTCCTTCAACCACACTGTTCACACTCACTGAGTTTATTGGATCCATAGAAACACATTTTTCATGAGCCTTTTAGATTTCTTGTGTCAGCTGTACTCAAAGTTTGAGCTCTGTCCTGAGACAGTATTTGGCAAAATGATTTTAGACTGTTTCAAAATGTTTTTAGGTGTATCAGCTTCAAGACTTACTCTGATGGGTTTGATGAGTGGAATAAGTATCATTGTCATTTTTTTCCATTCAGTGTAAAGCATATCGTCAATTCCAGAGATTAGATAATCAGACAACTGATATACAGTAGTATCTATGACACAAGATATTCAGCTGTGCATGTCGATGCCAATAATGGGTCATTTCCTCAACCTTCTATGAAATTATGTTATGCACAGTATTATTGCCATTAGTGTTTTTCACGGAATGATAAATTGCATGTCTTGCCGCTAATACCGTGGCTTGTGTTTATTAACATACGGATTATAGTAGAGATTCTTTCCCCTTAATCAGGAATTATGACGGTTGCTTCTGCTCTTCAGTAATGCCAAATAAGCTCTGCAATCTTACAACATATGTGTATGATACAGTACAAGGCAATATTGCTATCAAGAAGCAGTCATGAGTTGGCTTAGCAGTGCGTCCTAACAAGCCTGGAAAGATTGCTGTACTGTTGCCAATTTTTTGTCACAAGAAAGCATCTGGAAGATACCATGTTTGGCATTGTGGTTTGAAGTGATGCTTACTCATATATGGGCAAGCAAGGAGGAGTCAAAGCCATAGTCTTACTCATTCAACAAACAACATCTACAAATGTCTTGCTGAATCTGTCAAAGATGTTACCATTTGAACGCAATGAGAGAAATATATACTGTATAAGCAGTTATTTTTGTGAGGGTTTAATTTTTACGAATTTTGGGAATCACAGCTGGATCGCGAATTTGACAGCATGCGAAAATGTCACCATACACTAGGGTAGCAATGCATGTAAATTTGTGAAAACAACATCTCGCGAAAATGTCTGTGACCTTCTATTTCCCGAAAATATGTGAAAATAACAGCTTATACAGTAGACAGCATTGTAAATCAAAAAGGATTGTTACTGTAAAAGTAGAAATTTTTGTGCATTTTGCGCAACTAGAAATTTGCGCGAAAACAAGAGCATGCAAATATTCTTGCTTGCCATATGTTCAAGTAATTGATATCTTGATTCTCCTGAATTAAAAACATTCAAAACTCATCTTACCTGGCCGAGCATGAAAAATTACTCATGTAAAAATAACCACGTATACTGTGCATGTACAGTATTGAAAATCTAGGATTTGAATGGAGAGAATCATTTAGCAATTCTTATAATATTATATTACTTGAAAGGGATATTTGAAAATTACCCTTTAACATTTCTTCAATCATGAACAACACGTTTCTTGTACAACTGTATAGGCCCTTCATGATTCAAAATGTCCCATCTTCCTGAATATGTGCCATTTTTCCATGGAAAACAACAACGAAGGCCCTATGTGTCAAAAGGGATAGTGTATAAGATTATCATGTTGAGCTGATGTTCCGGTTGACTTAGGAAAAAGACATTCACATACAATGTATGGCAATAGGCCCATAGGCCAATACAATGAACTTGCAACTGGGTTGTGAATTTTCAGTTAGTGAACTGCTCAGAACAAGAGGAGGAAACATCCTTGATAACCAAATCGTACAACATTTATGTCTCCATTTTTCCATGTACCTCATCAAGCTCCAAAAAACATAGTGAAATATCAGGCTACAAAGTCATTGTGGAAAATGCATCCTGCCATTCATTCCTCATAGGTTGTGAACTTATTTCAATTCCAGGAGGAAAAGCATAAAGTTTGCCTTTATCTTTGTGATTCTCGACAAATTTGTGGTAGCAGCACATTTTGATTTTAGATGACATCAGTTTGATTCAGCACCTTTGCACTTAGATTTTTTTTTTTACTGCCGGTAACAGGCATGTGTGCTATAAGAAAATTAGTTTGTAGTCAGTGGGTATGAAAGGGAGACTACCGGTACTACTTCATAATGATAAATTTTTGTTAGCCATGACCCCTTTTACCTCCAGAAGCCAAAACACATACACACACACACACACACACACACTCACTCACTCACTCACACCAGGGAGGTTCACCTCCCTGCTCACACATAGCATCCAGCACATGGAGCTGAGAATTGCTCAGTGAAGCATGTACTATGCAGTCATGCTGTAAACACACTTACACACATACACACACAAGCACCATGCTGCATGTACGGTGTACATTGATTCGAGCATGCTGTCATGCACTCATGGATACCTGTGCTCATAGGACACACACACAAGGTACATTGCACAGGACCACTGCTGGGACTCTGCTCTTCCATGCTGTGACATGTGTTTACATATTAGCTGCCTCCAAATGCCTTATTCACATAATGTGATCCACCACTGCTTCTCATTCATACCCGCATGAGTCATGCTGTTTGAAAGAATGTGGCCGTGGAGCAGAATAGCACTTGAGAATGCACTGTCCTACATTTTGGTGTTTGCATGTGTGCCAGGTTGTGTGTTTGTGTTTGTGTTTGTGTTTGTGTGATGTTTTGACTGGCAGTTGTGTATGTTTGTGAGTGTGTAGGTCTGTTTGTCTAAGTGGATTGTTGCACTGTTTTTATTGGGGCAATATTACAAACATAACATTGTCAGCACACCATATTACTTTGGAAATAGACCTTTAGATTGTAAAGATATCAGGCATCTTTACAATATACAAAAGACACTTTATCATGATCTTTCCCATCTTCAATTGTACATGTCCATGGAATCAAACAAGTTCAGGAAGATTAAACTACACTGTACAGCGCATTCCATAATTTTCTTGAATGTGATATATCATGAATTAGGACTTAAAAGACAATTTCATGTTTTAATTTGCAATAGAGAGCTGCAGCAAGGACATGATAAATGAGTTATCCCCTTTTAAGAAGCAGTGTCTGATTTTTTTCCCCTTGGAGAAGACTACATTTCATTTTTTGTTATTGGGCTGTTGGTAATTTTGCAATCATTCATCTCACAGAGTTGCAAAACTAAAATCAAAGCAACCAAAATGCATGTACAATACAGTATGTACATACAGCATGCGTACATGATGTGAAAGCCTAGTACAATGCAAGTAAATTATGCAAATTTTGCAAGTATGGCGCATTTGATATTGGTCACAAAATTTGATGGGATGGTAGAAGCTTTCTGAGCAACATGTGTTTTTGGTACACCAGCCAGTTGATGTTGTTTGCATTGCTAAGACTAAAAACAATTAGAATATTGTTTTAATGCCCTTTGAATCTTGCAGCTTTTGTTTAGTGATCTGGCAAGCAGATGCAACATTTCATAATAAATTCATCATAAAGCTGAGCAGAGAAAAAGCAAGATGATTCAGCTGTACATGTTACATTGAAGTAGCACAGCATCAGAATGCTTCAAATGTGAAAATCTATCAATCAGAATAGACTCTTCTTGTATCAAATGAGACAAGCTGCTCCTGTTAAAATTCCTTGCATTGTAATTGCATGTTAGTTTATATAACAACTAGATCACATTTCATTTTTATCATTAAATGCACTTGCAAGTGATGGTCACTTTAAATTGCAAGCCCAAGCAAGCAAACCGAATGGATACAGCCTTACATTGTATGTGCAGTGACACAGCATCAATCAGTATTGAGTACATTGTAAGCCTACTTTTAGTCACTGAATGCTAACTTTGGTTTATGTCGTCATGATTTAATGCTGTTTGGGAGATGGATTAGAATTGATAGTGCAAATGTTTGAGTGCATGTTATGTGTGTACTGTGCTGGAGTTCATAATGAGATTGATCCCAGTCAGCGAGAAATGTTCCTTCATTCACTGTCACGAATCTGGGCCTTCAGTGTAGATACAAATCGTTACTCAGCAAATGGGCAGATGTCTGGCATGGCCCCTGCCTGCTTATCTGCAGTTCCTACCAGACTGTGAGTGGTAATTGAATTACCAGCAGATCCCACTGGTTTTCGTGGAAGAAGGTCTTGTTCTATGATCAGTTCTGTTGCTAGTAAATTGAGGGAAGGAGAAAGGGGGAGGCCATCTACCCAGACAGCAACCGCTCAGGCGATGACAGTCTTCCTCCGTCCTGGGCCCCTCTCTTTCTCAGGGAGATGGATCCAGCGATTAATTTTGATTAATTTGAGTCATTAAGCGCGGAGGGAATTGTCAGGCCGGATCCGTACTACTAATTCATTACGAAGATGTTGGAAAACATTTCTGAACATGGTTGATCACATCACACTTTGACTTTAATTTTGCATTACTGTATTCCTAACTGTGCAGATGAGCATAATTCCATTGTAGGCTGGAGAAGAGAGCATGAAATGGAGAGCTGTGAGATTGCTTATTAAAATTTGTTTTATTCTTTCTTACAATCTCAGTTTCATTGTTCGAAAAGAAAACCGGCATATGATTGAAAATAAAGTTTTGCTTGAATTTTACAGTATCATGAAAGAGAGAGAGAAAAAAAGAAGAAGAAGAAGAAGAAGAGGAAAAAGAAGACAATGACAGGTTATTGGAGGCTCCTGGAAGATGAAGACAGTGATGATACTAATAATATTCAATGATAATGGTGATGCATGCAACAGCAACAACAAAGCAACAACAAGAAGGCAACAACAACAACGCTTTTTTTTTTTGGTGCAGTGCCATCTTCACTAGGACCCCGTTTACAGTGCGAGGCTCGGCCGCGGCCGAGCCGCGGCCGAGCCCAGCCCCGCTTCAGTGTAAACGCGCAAAAGGCCAAATGCGAGGCCAAAATTGGCCTTGCATTTGGCCTCGCTCTGGAGGTGGTCTCGGCCGCGGCCGAGCCCTGCCTCTTCTTGGTGTAAACGCAAACTGGGCCAAATGCGCGGCCAATTGCGTGGCCAATTTTAGTCTGGCTTCCAAACCCTCTGCCTGTATCTTTCGCTATTCAGGATATTAACCCCCTCAACGTCGAAAACTAGTATAGTTTAAGGTGGTTTTGTCCTGCAAAGGATTTTTTTCCTTCGGCAAAGGCCTTTGCCCGAACGGCGACTTCGTCGCCACGGAATTCATTTGGCAAAGGGTCTGAAAACCAGACAATACCAAATTGCGTTTGTTTACAAGCAGAGCGCCACTACGACAAAATATTGAAAGGTTTGAATCAAAAGCGCGGCCGAGCCCAGCAGTGTAAACGGACAAAATTGCGAGGCTCGGCCGCGCAATTGAGGCCGGACTCGGCCACGGCCGAGCCGCGGCCGAGCCCGGCCCCGCACTGTAAACGGGGTCTTAGACCCTGCCATTACTGCTATTAAAGCTTTTAGTGTTCCACAGTGCCAATGTTTTCATCTCTGTTTAGAGGGGACATCATGGATGAAACACAAGGACACACTTGTGTAAGCGCGTCAGGTTTTAAAGGAGACCTCCAGATGATTTTCAAATTTTTACATTTGAACATATATAAATTAGTTATACTGGGTACAGAGTTTCAGGATTTATGATGATTGGGATGAAAAATAAGAATGTTTTCGAAGTTTATAACAAATTGCAATGAACAAGGATGATGACATGGCAGCCTCACCATAAGAATGCATGAGATGTGGCTCAAGGAAGCAGCTCAAAAGAAGAAGGCATGCATAGATTACACACAGGTGAGCTTGCAAGCATGCGGTATTGTAATGGAATGACACTGCTACATTTCTGAGATATGTGAGGCTCCCATGTCATCATCTTTGTTCAGTGTAATTTGTTTAAGGTTTTTGAAAGTACTGTTTCTCTGCTCAAGAACCACAAGAAATTCTACAAATCTATACATGAAGCTGTTGATTTATGTACTACATGATGTGAAATTATGAAAATCGTCCGGAATGCCCCTTTAATCAACTCAGGAGCACTGGTCTTGGAGCAAAGCTGTTTCATTACTTTGATGCTCAGTGCAATACATCATGTACATTGTAGCTGCGTGTTGTATAAGAGGTGAATTATGAAAAAAAGAAAGAAGATATAGTGGTACAAGTGGGTGTAATTTGAAACAAATCTAATTGATATGAGCATTGATTGATCTTGAAATATGCAATTTACATTAGTTTACAGTATAGGCCCTAGATGTATCTATAGTCACCTTTATAGCCACAAAACAGTGGCATAGAGGTTAAGAGTAGATTGGTATTTCCGGAGCACAACACGCCCGTAGCGTGACGCCTTTAGGTGTGAAATCATGTGAAGCTGTGGTCACATAATGTTTAATCACCAGCCCCAAGCCTTGTGCAGCATGTTATCACAAGACAGAGAATACAGCTACAGTTCTAGCTAGCTAGCAGTCTTGAACACAAAACCATGAATTTGCTGCAGCTTTGCTTAATTTTAATATAATTTGTTCATTAGTAGATGGTATGGCAAAAAGAACGACTTAGTCATGTGACAGCATCACAAAAAATTATCTATAGTAGTGCAGTGTAGATCCTACATGTACATAAAATCTCACTAATTTTCTCTTTTGTACAACATGATTGCTTTTTTCAGAGTGTTCTAGGGCATGCTCTTTATTACCTCTCCTATTCATCAAACGGTAAGAATGAAAGTATAGGAGTTCAGCATTTACTAATAAAGATGTAGCTTCTTAGTCTTATTTGAAGGCTAAACATACATGTAAATATGTGTACCTAAAGTGCATTGACTTGATGATGATCAATTATTGTCATTATGCACGTGAACAAATGATCAAATGATATCAAATTACTCTCTATGTCCGGGTGTGCAGTGAATCCCCCCCCCCCCCCCATGCTATCACAAGTTGCTTCTTTTTGTTGGATTGCTAGTGTTGCACTGGATGCGTTTATTGACTCACTTCTTGCGCACAATTAAGGTTTCCAACAAATTTCAGGGAGTTTTGGGCATTTGATAAGGGCATTTGATAAATGCAAAGCTGTTATGATTATTATATTAGAAATGTGTTTCTGAAATGCCGGAAAAAAATGTGATCGCAAATGTGTTTGAGCCAGAAATGCATTTCAAGTTGCTAAACGCAAAGTCATTTTGAAACATGTTTGTGTATAGCTCTGACCTGCCAATGCCAACCACTGCGTACTACACATCTCCATTCCTCGGGTCAAGCTGCGTAATGGAGCTGCGCCATGACAAGGCCTCCCAATTGACTCAAGATAAATGCAACAACTCGAGAAACTCGTTTTATAGTGGGTATTGAAACAGGTTTCAAACATGGGAAAGTTGATTAATGCAGCCAAAGTGTGATAGTGGGCTGCACTGTCCATGGATTACAAAATCAGTGTTTGTAAAACAAGTTTTGGTAAATATAATTACACATAAATTATTTAAAACAAAAACTTTAGTTCCTGGATACTCACACTTAGAGTGAATAATGTATGAAGAGCTGAGAGCTCCATTCACAGAGAAGGCTTGATAAAATACTAGAAAGGCTTAGCAGATATGATTGACATTACTGAGAGTGATAACAACAAGCATCAACAGGCAATAATTCAGCTATATTTCATTGCTGTCATATTATGCAACCTTTGCTGGTGGACACATTACCGAAAAGTGCAGACCACAGGGTACATACCTATTTAACAGATTTTAATACTGTCAAGAATTTCCATGCTTTTTGATTGAGTGATGTTATCTTCCATGTAACCGGTCATTTGAGCAAAAGAATTATTGCAAAAAGCTGGTGCACATGTGCATCCATGTACACATTAAATTGAATGAAACTGTGTAGGATACACATGATTTTTTTTTTTTTCACTGTTTATCATTTTCACTTGTTATACTTTTCTTTTCTTCAGTGTTTGACTCTGCATTTTGTGTAACCATCTGAAAGATATCTCATGATAATGTATTTCAGCCCAGTTGCATCAGCTCAGAACGCCTAGCTTAGTGGAAACCTTTGTGAGATGTGTAGCTCCGTTATGCAATAGGCATTAACAGTGGGGCCCTCATTGGCATACAGGATTTCAGTCTACAGTTATCTGTTCGAAGGGGTTCCCATTTCTAACTCGCCAAAGATGCCTCTTTGTAATTCTTTTAACTAATCTATTCAGTAATATTCCAGTTGGTGCATTGATCCCTTCTGCTAGCCCCTCTCCCCATAAATTCCACTCGCACCTTAGCACTATTCATGGAGAGAGAGTTAAGCCATTTGCTAAGGCAGTGGTGGCCTCTAAGGGGAAAAAAGCTATTTGTCCCTGCTTTCTGCACACAATTGAACTTGCCAATACCCCTGAATCACTCTGCCACACCAGGGGGTTGAGAGCACTATCTTTTCCCACACAAAGGGCTCTATGCAGGGAACATTGTCCGCAGGCCCCTGACCAAGCTAATGCCAGGGACAGGTTACGACATGTTACGTAATCACTCTCTGGAAGCTTATGCAACAGAGGATGTCCAGCTTGGTAATAAACTGATAATGGTCTATCTTTTTTCCTTTTTTTTTTCCTAGGCTGTGGCCCTTTCAAGGGGGAGTAAACACTGACAATGGAAGAGTATGGGAGGGGAAAAATCAATCCTGGCTGAAGAGGATAGGAGATGAGCTTTCTTGCCCATCTGCATGTAACTGTATACTGTCGGTGTCCAAGGGTTGAGGGTTGGTCTGTGGTGGGCAGATTGTATACATCCAGTATAATGAAGTAGGATTGGGAAATGGGATTAGAAAGAGGGTTTCTATTCATGGGGGGGGGGGGGGGTGATTGGATGGAGGTTCTTCAGGAAAAACAGTTCTTGGAAACATTAAAGACAGTTATATTCTACAGAGAAGTATACATGTAATTCTTAACAGTGTTGCTTGATCATCATGGGCTATCTTTTGCACATAGTAGAATGCCATTGTTTATCACCTTGAAAAAAAATCACTTTGTAAGATCATTCGATTCATTGTCGTAAGGTTAATCATGCGTATAAACCATTACAGTTCCACATGATTCTCATATTGACTACAAAGAGAAGTGTCAGGACAGTAAAGCACATGTTTCAATAAAATGTGATACTAAATCAGGAGGTTGCGGTTCAATGTTTCATATTTTTACCGAATGCTCATAAACTGTTAAAGGCAATGATGTCATCACCAGAACATCTACATGCTGTCCGATCATGATGTGCACAGGTATGAATTTAATCAGTCAATGATGCAGTAACTGCAACATATTTCTCTCTGAAAAATTACCCATGCTAGGATATTACAAGACTACAATAGATTGGTTATTATTGATTTCATGTCAAACAAAGAAATTTAGTGAAAGATTGTCAGTTCAGTTGGAGACTTGTGAAATAATGATTACCCCTGCCAATATGAGTGAATGAACAACAAATGTACTAGCACACATTTTATCATCCACTGGAGGACATCTAAAAGGAACAACTTCCACTGGAGGACATCTACATGTACAGGGCATTGTAAAAGGAACAACTTTCTTATCCCCAGTCCACTGTCCACCTGCCGCAATCCACACAAAAATTTAAAACAAGGAATGCATATCTATAGGCTGATAATATTTTAATTCATTCATAACAAAAAGTTGGACCTACATTACAAATAGCAAAGTATCTATATTCCAAGAAACATAATATCATAAGAAAATACATCTTGTGTCATAAATGACTGGAAATGAAAATTGATGAGCTGCTAAAAAGTGAACTTCGATAATGTAGTCCCCTTACTAATGGTACATTACTATGATAGCTTATGCAAAACTTACAAAGTAACCATAAAAACAAAGTAACTGGCACAAAAATACACGTTTGTCATTCTATCACTGGTAACATGATGCACGTATACACACACACTGTTACGACCAAAATCACTCTGAGAATGATCGCACAAAAGAAACAATCAACTAATGTTCAGGCGGTTTATTAACAGTGATATTGTGGGTACAGACTCGTAATCGGTTTTCACATCAGTACAATAATGATCACTATAAACAAATATAAGTCAGTAATGGAATCACTTACTCACTAAATCACGAAATCCCTACAGTTTCCTGGTAGTGTCCAAATACGATGCTTGATGAATGATCCGTGAGGCACCGATGAATGATTCCTTCGACGTAAATCCAGAGGCACAGGTTATAATAGTCCGCGTTATAAATCCAGGGTATAGTCCACGATAGATGTTCACGGCGAAACGCGCAGAATCCAAACGTTGTGACGACCACGTCCAGTTGATGCGTTTAATGATGATTCACTTTATAATGTCCAGCAAGGAATCCAGCCCGTCACAGCTTTGCCGTAATAATGTCCGTTGACACTAAAATATGGAGTCTCTCTCCAATGTAGACAAATTAATTCTCTGCAGGCAAAATGTCTCCCAGGCCTTATCTCCACAAACACAATTTGTATAGCAGGTCAGCAGGTAACACAGGACTGACTATAACAAGTCGCTTCAGAGCCAGAAGTGACGTAACTCTCAGAGCAGAGGTGTTGGGTACTCTGCCTACTGCAGAATTTCTCCTGCTTATATACTATCCATTCACCCCTTTCTAGTACATTCTGTAATTTTCTCCAACCTGGGGCCACATACCTGAATATACTAGCAAGTCCAAATTCCAGGAATCCTGGATGACTCACTGCCTAATATGTGCATAACATCATTGCCAAAATTAACTACCAATCACATTGGGTTACAAGGGCAGTGCCTCACTCAGCCAGCACTTCCTAGAATTTTCTGGAATGGGTTAAATCATTCTAGATTGAGTGAGCTATAATGTATTTCCTGTCACATGCATACATGTACTGTAGCTACATTGTATACCGTGTAGAAAATTCTCCACTGATCTGGTCAGCCTGTATGTACTATATCTATATCATATAGAATGTTCTCCATTAATCTGGTCACCCTGTGTACATACACATTAAACAACCATGCATACAGCCTTGATACATGTACATAACTACTTGTGTGTACATTTGTGACAACACACACTCACACACACACACACACACACACACACACACTCACACACACACACACACACACACACACTCACACACACACACACACACACACACACACACACACACGAGCAGAACAAAATAAAGACATATGTGCAGTCACCCAGTTTACGAAGACTTTGAGACAAAAAAATTCTTACAAGGCATCAGCTATGCGAATTGTTTTGAACTGCAGTGCAGGTATATGAGTATTTTGATGGTAGTATATGATAAAGCTTATTTTACACAGACAGATATAGGGAAAGATAAACAACTCATGTTGAGCGGTTCAACTTCAAGCAAAAACATTTACAAAAC
This sequence comes from Diadema setosum, assembly GCF_964275005.1. NCBI lineage: Eukaryota > Metazoa > Echinodermata > Echinoidea > Diadematoida > Diadematidae > Diadema > Diadema setosum. The sequence continues at coordinate 38,321,805 of NC_092698.1, forward strand.
ATTTTCTCCAAGGATTTTTGTATCTCAGATTGTGGAGACATACTGTCAACCTATTGGGAGAACCATGTGATATGGCAGAGGCATACCAGTCACCATAGTGATATTTCTAGTTCATTACTAATGATGGAACGTGATGGGATGTTCTTTTTGCTCTGTGTGGAATGGATAAAATATCAAACATGAAAATGAACACCATACACAGGAAATGAAAGCAAGGATGTGGTCAATGCATTTTGCATAGAATTTTGAGTGTTTTATATCAACTCAATTCTGGTGCCGAATTTAAGGTTTCCAAACAACTGTAAGGGAGTTTTTAGCAGTTGACAAGTACATGTATGCAAAATGGCTTTGACTATGAGGTGAGGAACAGTGCATTTATGAAATGCTGAAAAGGTGTGATTGCAATTGCGTTTTAGCCAGAGAAGTTGTTCTGATGAGTTGTTTATGCGCAGAGTCATTTTGAAACACGTTTATAGTTTAGACCTGCCTATGCCAACCACTGCCAACAACACACATCTTCTCTCCTTGGGTCAAACTGCGTAGTGGAGCTGCACAAGTGACAAGGCCTCCCAATCAACTCATGACAGAGTTGACAAACCAACAACTGAGAAACGTGATCCAATAGACATTTGCAAGATGCGTTTTGATAGTGGGTATCGAATGTTTCAAACATGGGAAAGTTTGTAAACATAACCTTTTGTTTCAGTGCCTGATCCTTTCCATCTCCAAACAAGAGGGCAGTTCAGATTGTTCATCATCTAATTCCCATCTCCTCCAATCATTAAACCTGCTTGAGAACATTATATCTACACAATCCGCATGTCCTGCATAGCATACAATCAGTGTTGAACACTTGTATGAGCTGTAGGTACTATAACAGACACTGGATCCCTTTGCCATCTTGAGGCTTGTTGCTAGGTACCTTTACCTCCAGCCTGTTGTTGTTAGGGACTAGAAAACAAATACTTCCGCCTTTCACTGAAAAAATAGGTGACAAAGGTGATGGTGATAAAAATGGAGGTAGTCATGCATTGAAGTCTCTGTGGGTAATACAATTTCAAAAAAAGGAAAAGAATACAGTAAATAGATGGTGGGACACAGTTCACTAGAGCAGATGTCCATTACATCTACTGTTTGGACTGCAAATGGCTTCCAGGGGGTACAGAAGCTACCTCTAGCAGCACATTGTCGAAACTGTTTAAGAATGCTTTTGTCAGCAGTAATAGCATTACTCAGTATCTCTAGCCACTGTTGAGTGTTATGGTAGTCTGTGGTCAGAAGTCCCATATTTCCTCCCTGATACCTAAATACTGTCAGGTTCCACCACCTCGCACTTTCATGTGGGAGTAGGAAAGAATTGGTAGTTTCTATTCAACGTTACATATTGACACGTTTGTGCTGTACATAGTCTCTTGTTTGGAAACTGTGAAAGCATGTGTACATTGTAGCCATGTCACCTTGTCAGAAGACTTGTGCAATATCTTGATGGTGGTTGTAAACTCTATACTACGTCTGAACCAGATGTGCATTCGAAATTGAGTGTCCGCAGCATTTTATTTTTCTAAACCATCATGCAATATTGTGCATTGATATTTTTTCTGGTAATTGCATTATATGTGTACATATTTTACAGAAAGGATAGCATGAAAAGTTTTGTAGTGGAGATGCCTGTATTTTGAGCATTGCCTACTTCAGCACAAACCCATTCATGGAAGGTACATGGGGAGTGTATCAGAAAAGCATACTTACACGTAGATGTCAAATTATATTCCTGTCGGGCCACGTCGGGCCACCAAAATTTCAGAAATGAAGAATTTGGTGGCCCGATTGGGCCACCAAAAAAGGTCAGATGTTTGCCTTTGGGCCACCAAAAATAAAAGTTAGTGTGGAGCCCTGTTTTAGGGCATGTGCATAAATACACAGATCTGCAAAATCATAGATGATTGAAGTTCACCACATTTAGCCTATTGCAGAATATCATTCAGAAGAAAAATTGTACTTTCATAGTAGTCCCATGAGACTGTTTTATCTTCAGGTCATTTTCACTTGCTTTGGGCTCATTTGGAGATTTGTTTTTATTTTATTATTTTTTGTTGTTGTCATTACTCACTGCAGACAGCTCTTCAGCTGAAACCTCTGATCACATATACTGTACCTCTGATACTAGAGATCTTGAAGTGTGAAATACTTCCCTTGTAGGATTTGTATTGTAAGAGAAATGGCACCCCCAATGACCAAGTGGAGTATCCTGATATGGACTGAATGCTCTGGTAGTAGGTAGATTGATCTATACGTATCTATAGAAAGGAACACAGTGTGCTAAAGTACACTGTGTTCCATTCAGTGATTTACATGTAAAAGAGCATACAGTTATGCTTTTCAATCTGTGTGTTTATTTCATCTGTTTCATTATAGTGTTCACTTGTATTCAAATGCTTGCATTGAAATGCTCCTGCATACCTCAGTGAACTCATCAAGCCATATCATTCTGTTCGTAATCTCCATTCAGAATCAAGAAATCTCCTTTCTGAAATAAGTATCAAATCCAAGACATTTGGTGATATGGCTTTTGGAAAAATGGTGTCAATGTTATGGAACAGTCTCCCCTCAGCTTTAGATGTATTTCACAGATTTGATTAATTCAAATATGTGTTGAAGACTCATCTTTTTGATAATTGTTAATTTTATGTGAACATGGAAATACTTGGATGATTGTGCTTCCATGTGTACATACATAGAGACTATCCTTATGGTACTATGCATTCTACGAACTGATTATTATTATTTTTGGTAATTTGAATGTTAGCTACTTATTATTTTTGTCTCTCTTTTCTCTTTCTCCCTCCAGGCACATTCGTCTGTTCTGATATTGTCGTAGAGAAACCTCAAGATGTGATTGCATTCAGAGAAGAGCCCCTCGTGTGGGACTGCAGTGTCCAAGCGACATCGAACAATTTAACATACGAGGTCGTGTGGGTCTTCGATGGCCATGTGATAAACAATGCCACGGGTGCGCACAAGTATGTGCATGCTAACGGGTCTTTGTACATAGCTTCGGTGGAAGCAGAGAGAGACCAGGGGAAATACAGGTGCTGCGCGAAAAATGTAACAGGGATTTTGTGCAGTCAGGAAGCACTTCTAAATATTGCTGGTGAGTACAATGACTGAATAATGCTCTCTCAACTTTGATTTCCTCCACCTTCACAGATGATAACATGTGCAGAAGTTGTTTTACTTTTTTTTGTATGTCACGTCAACTTTTCAGATTCAAATTGTACATTGTGTCATGTATAAAATAATATGTAGACACAGAAATTACTTATAGACCTTTTCTATAGATACATCACTAGTAACCACGAATAACCCCAAATAATTCTGCTCACATACAAGTCTTTGATTAAAACAGAAATGAAATATTGCATCATATTTGTGATGATGTTGTGAGGTTAGTGAAGGTCAAAGAAAGTAGTCACTAGGTAATGTTAAAATATAGACATTGCAGAAATTGCTGAAATACAAGAATTGGCATCAGTTTATCACTTTGATTTTTGACAATGATGTGTGATGATGAAGATTATTTCATTGATGCCTGCAGGGGGAAAAATGGTCTAGCAACTTTTGATGTCAAAGCACACAACAAGCATGAAGGATAATACTCCTAAGGTAGACTCTGACTGAGCAACTGGGAATATGGAAAGCTCAGAGAGCATTTCTATGAAACCCTGATAGCGAGTAGATTTACACTGAACAAATGCAAGATAATTTTAGCAGTGATGCATATCAAATAGTTTTTCATCCTCATGGATACATTAGGGATTTGATAAATTTATAGATGTTATAAGGGGTGTGAGGTGACTCAGTCGATAGTGTATCTGCCTTTCATTTGAATGGCTTGGCCCAGGTGCAGGTTCAAACCCAAGTGAGACTTAAAGAGGAAATCCTACCCGAAAATAAATAAATTCAAAAAGAAAGAGAAAAATATTCCTTCCAGAACGATGAAAAAATGACAAAAAATTGGATAAGAAACGAGGAAGATATGAAATTTTGAAATTTCACATTTTTAAAGAAAACATTTCTTGACCAGTCCTTATGAATATTCAAATGAGCAAGTTGACAATGTCATGCTCTCACAATTTCTTACTCATTTATACATAAATGAAAAAAATCTCTTATTTCAGCTGTATAAATATAAAACTTGCCTTAAAACCATTCAAAATAAAAAAGAACAAAAAAAAAATATGCTAACTCTGATATATCTTGGTATAAGAACATACTTTTACTTGTAATATAGCTAAAAAAAAAATTGAATTTCATACACTGAATGTATGGGCTATTCAGCCAGCTCGTCAGATGGAAAACAAAGCAAAGTTCATATGCTTTCATCACATGATTTACAATCCAAGAAAAACTGTTTAATGAACTATCAATCATTCATGCAGGTAGACATAATTGGCCTCATGGGCATCTGTAAATCATACACCTTTTATTCATTCAGTTTTTACTTTTATCTTTTGAAGTGACAGGAAACCCCATGATATAGAGTAAATCTCATGTGTTCAAAGGCTGTGCTAGCAAATCCAAGTTGTACATCTTGATTGAAGATGAGACTCTTTCCTTATTTGTCAGACATTACCCTCATTCTTATACTCAAATACTATGTGTACACCTTGTAAGTGTAACTTGTTTGTAAGAGATGCAATATTTGCCACACCTGCTTCTGTGGGTTTAAGCATTAAGCAGATTGCAGAGCTTTGTGCCTCAGTTTGAAGATTCAGTCGATATTTGATAAGTCTCCAAGTTATAAGGAGCTGTGGTAATTATCCTAACTGGCTCACTGTCTTATGAGGACCAGTGATTCATGTCATTATCACCTTCTTTATCACAGCAATCAACTACTATAAAATGAGAAACTTCTATGTGCATGAAACTTTCACAAATTTTGTGAGCAGCCAAGATTTGCGAAAGTAAAATACATGTGAAAGATTTTGTCTAGATAATGCTTTGGATGCCAGGGTTGGCAATTCATGAAAATTTCATGCCATGAATGTTTCTGGCTTTACAATGCATTTTAAGGACTGTCCCAGCCCCATCCCATCCCGACCCTTAGTTCTGCATTGTAAAAAGCAAAGATTTGTGTTTTTCTTCAGAGGACCCACAACAATGTAACAACATCCATAGAGTAATCTGAGTGGTTATCAGCAAAGATGCTCACGATTGCTCTAGAGAGTGCTAAATATCGCTGTAGAATCATTGAATTGAATTGAATTGAATGTTTTATTGTCCACAAATACAAATACAGATGAAAGTACGTATCCCACTTTTTTTTTTAAACTGTATTTTTATTGGCATGAACACTTGGTCATTTTTTCAGTCAGATGTTATAAATGACTTTTTCCTCCTGTGGGATACAATAAAAACACTACAAAACAAAACAAAACAATAATCATAAAAGCAGAAAGACATGGTAACTTATTGCCTTCTGCATGTGCTGTATATCATCTTTTGTTTTATTTATGATCCCTGTCCAAGCTAGAGAGCAAGTTTTGCCAGCTTCATTCTAGTGATGAAGCTTAATTAGTGACAAGCACTATGATTGAAATGGCACTGAGGTCTCTGACTCGTAGTGCATGCTTCTCTTAGCTCCACTGGCAATAGAGTAGTAATGCCATGTAGCAGAAGACATGGTGCTAATTAGATGGGTTACCTCATTAGATGGGACATACAGTAAAGGGTTTCAATCCTCTGTATCAAAATATCTCTCGGACTGCAGGGGCTTTGCCAGAGGCTGAAAAAAAAAAAAATCACATAAGTATGTTGCTAATGAGACCCTTTCTCTTACCCATTCTTGTTTGTTTTTGTTTCCCTTGTGTACCGTACTGTACATGATATTTTCTAATCTTTTGTCATAGTAGCCCACTTACCAATCAGCAGCGGTCTTCCATGAAACATTTCTGTGAAAAATTAAAGGTGCACTGACCCTGACAGCTGTTTGTTTAAAAATATTTGTGTTATCATCTTGACTGAAGTATACTTTACAATTTTGTAGGAGAGTACTACAGTATAACCATAATGACAAAATACTTCCTAGAACACAGAACAAGGGAAGTCTCTGTAGCTTTACCTCTTACACATTTATTGAAGGACAGTTTGTGAGGTTTAAAGACTCAGTGTTGTAATGATTAAGGAAGGGGCATTTAGATAGTATATTTGTGATGTTTATTGTGATAACATGGAGATTTGGAAGTCTATGTGGATAATGGGAACTCATATAGAGAGCACTACATTGCATTATTCTAATTGTGGTTAGTAAATATTGTCTTATCTTATGTTGCAGCACCAATGCATCTTATTCTTTCTAAACATACAGTTTTAACTCTCAAAATAGATAGAGTGTTGTAGAAAACTTGTATGATTATGTTACTCTTGCTTTTTTTTTATTTAGTAAATGGTTCACTCTGACATTTTGCTGCTGGAAATGTGTGAAATCTTGGGAAACAAATTGGGTCACCAAAGGATTCTACAGATGCACATTGTGCCAACTGCTATGAAATCTGTGGCATACAATACTAGTAGTCTTTGACTAAAGTGTGATAATGATATTATTCCTTCACTCAGGGCTCTGCTAGTTTTGCATTGGAAACAGTTTTGAAGGCAGTAGTCTTTAATGTACCATAATCATCTGTGATAAGATTGGGATGTGACCAGAGGAATGTATATTGTAATTTATGGTGTGTACAATTTGTAGTCATGGCCAGAAAATCAATAGTCATTAGCCTTGTTGAAAATTGAATCTATTCTTGTTCTAGAGGCAGAGACAACACATTTCATTATCAAGGGAGGACCAGGTTTTTAGTATTTCAGTATTGTAAGTTACATGTACTTGTACATGTACTGTATATTTAACAGCAGAGTCAACAAAAGCTCAGACATTTTCATAATGTCTGTTTTACTCTTGCTTCTTTCAAGTTACTGAATGGGCTGTTTGTGAATAAGTCACCTTCTCTCCTGTTATAAGCCCAATTTGATGACTGAATAATCCTTGATTAATCATCATGATCAAAGAAAAATGAATGATTAGAAAATGGATTAAACATCATGTAATATGATTGCGATTATCTTTTTTTGCATGATATACCTTATGAATTAGAAGAATAAGAGAGACATCATTCAAAGTGTTTGTTTCAAACAAGACAGGATTTGCTTGATTTATATTTTTTCCATGATGTGATCTGCTACATAAAATAACTTCCTCTAAATTCCCACGCTGCAATGCCAGTGTTCCATTTTGGGTAGATATTTCTGTAGGAGAATAGAGATTTTCAGAGTGGTGTCAGAATTCGGCCAGGCAGTCTCCGTGATGGTGGGTGCTGGGGGCGTCAATTTGGTTCTTGTTTTCAAGAACTAGGTTACATCTCCCCTGTGTTGTAGCCAGCCAGTATCCCCCTCCCTCAGCCATGCTGTGATGTCAGAGTTCATGGACAGGATTGCTCTATGCCAGTCAATGTACATGACTGCATCCTTCCCAACCTCCACTCTGGACTACAATGTGGGTTTCAGCATAGATTTCAGAAGCACTAGAAAAGGAGACACCACTATGAAGTCCTGCGTTTTATGGTAATTATGTTCACATTGTGTTGTGAACTTTGTTGCTACTTATTCATCATCAAAATGTCACCTATTTCCAGTGCAGATAGCATTTTACAGATATAGAATGAAGGTGATATGTGACCACCACAATGTTACATGTCAGAGCTAATTTCTTTGCAGCATACAGTAATGGCAAAGTAGCATTTCTAGCAATCAGAATAGAATTTGTAATCCAAGAGTATGTGGGCAATGATAGAATTGCTGCAGCACAAAATGAGTAGAATTTAATGACACTTACCAAGCTGCCAAGCTGTACTTTAAAATTCTGTATTGCTGAATTCATGGCTTTATTCCAGCGTAGGCTGCTATGATGAGTGGTGTGTAATACAAGATCTGCTGGGAATGTGATTGACAACACGACCTCTCCACTGTGAATCAATTCCACTTTCCATGAAAATGAAATTATTGAATTCCAGGAAAGCTGAAAGTTGGTGTTTTTCCTTCAGTTGGATTTTTTTTTTTTTTTTGTCCCAATCTGTTTCCTTTGTTTGCGGGTTATTGTGTATCGTATGAGAAATTGAGCAAACATATCTTTCTCACACGGACTGATTGCCTTACATACAGTATGAAGGAAATCCCTATCAAACACTTCAAATACCCTACCATCATTTAGTACGAAGGGTCCTTCCCAGGACAAAATGTTATTGCATTTTGTTGTTTACCAACCTGATGGTAATACAAACAAATGATACAGATGAAGTGATGTTTGAGTTGTAAACTGGTGTCAGCATGTCAATGACTTCCCAACAGCTCTTCTCACACTAGAATGTTTCTGGGGAGATCCTCAAGGATTTGTAAACAGTGCCATCCTCTTTACTATGCTGCATGACTGAGGAGATTCTAACTGCTGTAATAAGGTATAGTTTAAACCCGACTTTAGATTTTAAGATATGGTGATTTTCTGTATCACTGAGCACTGGAATGTCAACTGTTAGTATTGCTGTAGTGTAATTTAGTTTAATTATTACATGCAAAAATTACAACAGTCACACACACACACACACACACACACACACACACACACACACACACACACACCCAGACAGACACAGATGCACACGTTTAGAGGCCTACATACACTTCTAATTTTAGTTACTGTTGAATGATGAGGAAACATTGTTCTGTTCAGTGTTTCCTCTCATTCGTAGATTCTTTCATTGAATATTAATGAAACTCATAACCACCCCCACTCTCCCCCCAAAAGAGAAGTTTTCATGCTTTTCATGTTTCATGATAGTCTTCAACAATACTGCATCAATTGCTTAAATGCTGATACTTGAAGCTGATGCTGATGCTGATGTATTTGAAGAGTAGATCTATGAATTCATGTATATTGTATTTATATAGTGTGTGTATATGTACTCTGTACATATAAGAGCAAAAAAAAAACAACAACAACAACAACAAATAAAACCTCCAAAACAACAAAGACAAAAAAGAAGCATATGCTCCTTTGTGTAACCAGTGGATGCAAAATTAATTAAGCTTTCATCAATTTACACTGCACCCTGTGTACATTGATGCAAATATTCTATGTCCTAACCCAAGGTTGCTTAGGACACATACATGTACCTAGGAGGTAGTACTATTATAGATTCCAGAATTCAAGGTTACAAGATGTGTCAGAGCTGGATTGGAAGCATTTCCTTCGCTTCATTTCCTGGCTCCCTCACCATAGTAGGCATGCATGAATGACTGAAGGACAGACATGAATGAGTGAAGGACAGACAAGTTAAGCACACAATGATTAATATCCTCAAAGGCTGAGGTACTACACTTAACTACAATAGTGCTCTGACCTCCAAGCTTGTGTTGACATTGCATAATTGGCCAGAGAGAGGTGCTTACAATGTTCGAGTGTCACCAGCCCAGCTAGGCAAATCGGTACACTCACAAGCTGGGTATGTGTTGTCAGTGTGAGAGAATTTTGCAGGCAGATCTCTGTAGCAGTGTGAATGCACTGGTAATGTGATCTTAACTGGATTAAGGGGGTGTGAACAATCAGTTTGGTTTTGCTGTGCCAGCCTCTTGGTGTACCAAGACTCACACCACAGGGGAGGATCTAGGCATGCAAGTCATATGGTAAAGGTTGCACGACCTGAGTCACACAGCAGTGGGGATGTATTGGACTATGCTTGATAGTGAGTGTAGAAGTATTGGCTGCTGCTAGGGAAGAATCGGCTTAATTAAGGACTTCCCTTTGCCATGACAAAGCTTTAATTCATGCACACACACACAACACATACCCACCTACCAATGTATACAAGCAGGGCTCGACACTAACTTTTTTGTTTGGTGGCCCGATGGGGCCACCAAAATCCTCAATTTCACATTTTTGGTGGCCCGAGAGAAAAATTTGGTGGCCCCGAAAAAAAAAAACAACAATAAAAAACATTAAACGTCCTGTTTTTTTTAATGACTCAAATATCGAAGTTTTATCCAGTCATAGTAAGAATTGGAAGTTGGACATACATCTACTCATAAATAAACCTCAACAAACTCGCAACACTCACTCTCAGGCACTCATTCAGTCCTTTTCATCCATCCTTTAAACAAATATAACTGCTAATTTCCGGCGCAAAAAGTTACGAATTAATTGACATACTTTTCAAAAAATTTTGGTGGGCCGAGGCGGGCCACCAAATTTGCCCTTTTGGGAAATTTGGTGGCCCGACTTTCAATTTTGGTGGCCCCGGGCCACCGGGCCACGGTTAGTGTCGAGCCCTGACAAGGATTGCACGATAATTTCTGTAATAAAGTAATTACCCTCTCAGTTTTCATGAAGTAAAATTTTATAACAAAATACTATGCAAAACAACAAGAAGGCCTGCAGAATTAGTATACATATCAAATTTTCAGACCTTAGTAAATAGTAATCTTTCTTATGTCAAAATGTCAACCATTATTGATTTCTTTTTGCTTCATTATTGATTGACAATGCTGTTATGTTTTTTTGTGTAAGCGTCAATACAAATATGTAATGTTCCTACATTAGTGTGAAGGATTAAAACCTTTTCTGTTATGGGCAAGATAAGAAAACAATTTCTGTGATGTATTTTGAGCAGGAGCATAAAAAGCAGCATCACAAAAGAGATGTGTGTGTGTGTGTGTGTGTGTGTGTGCGTGTGTGTGTGTGTGTAATTGAAGTGGAACAGGATTCCAAATTTTGATGGTACAGAGCTATGGAGAAGTCAAATTTTATTCAATCAGCGTCCTCAATAAATATAATTATATAGGCCTAATGACAAGATGTGAAAGTTACCTTCTTGCCACAAGAAGGAAAGTGGCATTATAGTTCAGCTATCTGGCAGTGAGAATTACACAATCATGTGGGAACGCTTTGCAGAAAAGAATTGCTGATATTGTCCATTTCATTTACATCATCCATAGGTTTTTGTCGATGTGTCTTCAGCTTGCCTTGTTACAAATCTCCATTTGTTTACTATATTTTATTAATGTATCTAATTCCTAGAATGGATCAATAGAATTGAAGCGATGCTTTTCTCCCGAGGATCCATCGCTAGGAGTTGTGGTGAGCTGTTTTTGTGTGAGACCCCGCATGATGCTAGTGGAGGGTTATTTCCTGTCACTAGCTGAAAATTCAGCACGGAGGAGTTGAGAGGCTGACAGCGATCACAAGCTCTACCCCTCTCACACACTCTATGGGATGGTGGCCCGCATAAATGCATATTACATTTACGCAGCCTGAACTTTCACCATTGTTGTGTGTGCGATGCCTGTGTCCAGAAAAAAAGAGGCATGCCAGAGGAAGGGGGGAGGGGGTTAGAGAGAGAGAGCAAGAGGGAAGCAGAGGGCTTGAATGTGTTTTACCACACAGGACTGCATGCTGTATACATGGAGTGAGAGCTTCTCCAAAGCGCTCCATATTGTAGGCTGCTTTGTTGTTCCTTGTGGGGCTCTGTGACTCTCTTGTGCAAATGGCTGGCTTTGGCAGCATGCCCAGAATTTGTGCTCCGTGCAATTATCGCTGAACTCAAAGCCTTTGCTGACTGAGCTTACGCCACAAGTACGACAAACACCTCCCCCTTGCCCTGCCTGGTTAGGTCTGTTCTACCATTCCATTTACGTTGATCAGTCCAACTCTACCTCTGTCTTTTTCCATTGTCACATGGGTATGCAGTAACTGCCCCCCCCCCCCCCCCCCACAAAAAAAAAATGAGGTTGTTCCATTGTGTGACATAATCATGCTGTGAAGGTGAATGGTCCTGAAAAGTTCAAATAATAGGATGCTCTTTCAGTGCTTCATTACACACACATGTTATTACCAATGCCTCTCTGTGTAGGAAATGATAAGCAATCATTGACATTTATAAGATAATTTCAGATATGTTGAATAGATTTGCTGACCCAGGTTTACTGTTCTTTTGAAATGGACATATGTTTAGGTATAAATATCTATGAAAAAGAAATCCAGTGAAACACTAAACATCTGTATGAAGAGAAAGAGAGTCCAGCAACCTCCATGGTTTCAGTTTTCCTGTACTGTAGGGTTCAGTGAAGAGCATTTTCTTCCCGCCGGCTCTTGTCCTGGTTGTCCCTTGTGATGCAGGAACTGTTTCAGAGGTCAAGTCCAAAACCTTTGAATATTTTCGAAGAAAATTATTGTATTTCCAACAGCACACTTTAGATCATTCGTGCGTGGAAAATAGATATAGTTTATGAGCCAATCCCTTGGTTTTGCCTCCATTTTTGAGGGGAAAGGGGAGAAACCAGGGAAAATTGGACATATTATCAATAGATGAAATATAAAAGCTGAAGCATAAAAGCTGACTATACATTTGCTACTTTGCTGCATTGGTGCAGTTTTAGAAATGCGTGGGCAGCAGGTTTGGCTCGTGGCCAAGGAAAATCACAAACTTGACCTCTGCAAACAATTAGACTTGTATGTCCAGCAGGTTCACATAGGGCTTCCCTAAATACGAGTTTACGAGTTAGACTCATTTGAACAGGTGTTTAGTGCAGTAAGGTGACAAATATGCAGGACAGTGTAATAGTGTAGGATTTGAAAACATCAAGTTTGACTTGTTCTTTTTGTATGACAGAAGTCAGTATTGTGCTATACTGTCAATCTTTTGTTGTATCTGTTTCTTTGAAACATAAACTTTATTCCCAAGTGAATGACAACCATGATTGGGGATTGTAAAAAAAAAAAGAATAATTATCATGAATTGTAATGATCATTTTGAAATATTATAACTACTGGAATATCTATTCAGACTGTTTGATTACATAGAATACCATAAGCTACAGCTGTAAATGTTAGTACAGCAGATGGTGAGTGATGGTGCCGTGAGCTGTATGAGTGTATGTTTTATCTATTTACTGTATACGCCATATATTTCGCGAGTCTCAATTTTTGCGAATCGGGACTTCACGACAATATCGCGAGTGGTTAAATTCGCGATCGTGGAGTCTTGTACTGAACGGAGAAATTCATACGCGTACGTCACATTCACTTTGGCATTAGAGTCAATATTTTCGCGTGTTTTTAATTTCGCGAATAGAAGCTGACTCACAAAATTCGCGAAAATACAAACCTCGCGAAATATTTGGCGTATACAGTATTTTTTTTTTTGGGGGGGGGAGGGGGAGGGGTTAAGACTTAGCTAGAAACCTTCCTGGATGTAAGTGGTATAGCTAAAGCAAGATTTTCGTGAATTGCTGCTGGTATTCAAAGCATATAGTGTATGCAAGAGCTTCTACATGCATTTTAATTGTGTGAAATTCATGGAATTAAGTTGCACACAAATATTGCTAGTTTTACAGTATCATGGGAAAGGCTTTCATACTGTACAAAGTTCAGAGGTAATAGGCCCGTTCACAAACAACGAAAATCGAAATTTCAATCGCGATCCAAATTTCGATTTTTTTTTTCGACCGTTCATACACAGGGAAAAATCGCACTTCGCAGCAAGGAAAGAACGATCAGTGGCCAAACTGCGCATGCGCGAATCTTGCATGACCGAAGACTGACCCCGCAGTCCCAATAGAGTTTCGCACGCGCTACGAACGATGGGATTAAAAATACCGATTTCCGAATCTCGATCGCGCTCACACACACGACGCTTGGCAAAATAATCGCGATTATTCTGAAAAATTGCACTAATAGTGCGAGTTGGATTTCCACACTGGAAAAAATTTCGAAATTTTGATCGTGATAAGAAAATCGATTTTTAAATCGCACTTTTTCCCTTGTGTGTGAACGGGCCTAATGGCATTGTTGTCACTGTGAACTTAGTAATCATGCACCCCTGTTTATATGTACTCTACTTATAACTGTGTACCCGCACATTTGGTCAGTACTCTTACCATACTGCCTGCACTTTTACTACGACCACAATTACTGATCGGTAGCTTGCATCACCAATATGTTCAGATGTCATCAGACCTGATACTGATCCAGAGGCTCTACAGGACCTTCTTGTTTTTTATTTGTCATTCTGATTTTCATACAAGATTGAATAATTTGTCCTTTATAGTACCACGACTTACTTCCAAATATGACATGTTATTTCAGAATGTGTGGACATTTAGATTTCTATTTTCTTTTATCTATCTACACTGTAAATGAAATCTCAGTGTTCCAAATTTAAATTGAATGTGAAAGTCACAAATTATGTTGATTCATCCATGCAAACAATACAGATTTTTATCTCTTTTAAAAAAAATGTCCATTTAGTTCAAGGGAAGATTCTTCCGGGTTCGATTTTCATAGCCATAAAAGTGTAACACAAAAACGAGGTGGATTCTAGCTGTCTGTAAAGATTACAATATAAATGTACACTTTGTAAATATTGCAATTGAGACCCTGGTGACAGAAAAATTAAGTTTGATAATATAGTGACCAAATCATGTATGTGTCATGCATGTTCATCTTTAGATGGATAGAGCTCATACATTATTATTCACATAACTGTGATGTTATTTATATTTTTAGAAGCATCTTTGTATGTGTATGTGTGTGTGTGTGTGTGTGTGTGTGTGAATCCTAAACGACCAAAATTGATGTTATTATGGAAGTAATATGACTGATGATTTTTTTTTTCTTTGAGGATGCTTTATGCAACATAATGTCAGTTAGGTTTTGGAGTATGACAAGATTATTTAGAATGTTTTAGTATATAGATATGATGTGCTAAATGATCATGTCCTCTTTTCATCTTAACTGCTCCAGAAATAATGATGAAACAAATCATTCGTGTAGGGATATGGGGTAGAAAAAAACCTGTTGAGTAGGATTTCTGAGATTATGTTGAGAGATGTAAAACAGATATTTTCCTATTACTGTAAATGCCATATATTTCACAAGTCTAAATTTTCCACGAATCGGGAATTCCCAACGATTTCGCTAGTGGTTAAATTTGTGATTGTGGAGTCGTGTAGTAAACTGAACAGAGAAATGAACACCCATATGTGACATGCACATTTGGATCAGAGTCAATATTTTCATGTGTTTTTAATTTCGCGAATAGCCCCGAAATTCGCAAAAATAAAAACCTCGCGAAATATTAAATGTATACAGTACTTGTTCTTGAACAATCATGCTAGGATTACATCTGATAGGTTTAAATTGCTTTTACAAAATGCTTACCTTAGAGAAAGTTTCAGTTTCCCTTGGCAAGTGGGTGTATTCATTTATTGCATACTGAAATTCATCCAGAATGTGACACAGATCTCTCAAGTGCAAAGATGGTTATTGTTTGTGGTTTCAGGCTGGCAAAGAAGGCTGCTTGAAAAGACACACCCTTGCATTGACCACATGTTCAAATTTCTGCCCAGTTTAGTGTAAAGATCCAGGTGTGAGTGTGGGAGGTAGTGATTAAATACTGCTAGGTCAATTTCATGAGAACACCTGTTGAAATTATTTATCAGCAATAATGCTGAATAGAGGTCAGAATTTTTAATTAAATTTTCATTAAATGTCTTTCTTAAGGTCTTTATTCATCAAATCTGGAATGTTGGTCTGTATCTATAATCGTTATCCATATTAGCAATGTTTTACATTTAAAAAAAAAAATAAAATTTCAGTTTCTGAAAATCTAACTTCAGTTTCCGAAAATCTCTTTGAATGTCAGTTTTCATTCGAAATAAGTAAATTTGCATGTTATACATTTTCATATTCTATGTGTACCAGGAATTTCGACACCAAATGACTAAAGTAACTAGATTTGGGAAAATGGCTCATAAGGTCAGGGGTCAAAGGTCAGTCACATTGTGGCATGAATGAGGTATTATGTCAAAATAAGTCTGTTGATGATTATGGCAAAACAAATTTAAGATTAAACCATAAGGAATAGGCCCTACAGCTGTAGTGTCGTGTTGCATAGAACTATGGTAACTTGAGAATTAATGGTAATGCTGCTATCAATGGTAACTGATGTCAATTGTGATGTTAGGGAAGTGTGTGTTGGTGCATGTAAGGTATTGTGGTATTCAGAGGAGATTTTAATTGTTTTATGTGAGGCTGAGATAAGGAATTCCTAATTGCATTTTGCTTTCACTGATCCTGGATGACAATGTCATCAATAAGTATTAAAGTGTAAATAAATGAAATTGTAAAAACAAAGCAGCAAAAGTAAACATTCTATCTCATATGAAAAACTCTCTTGATTTATAATCTGTCAGCTCTGAGCTGTTGTGTTCCCAGTTGGTATGATCCTCAGCCCATTAAACTCAAATATATTTGTGATCTCGTGTTTCATTTGTCTCCATGGAAGGTATTCTGGGGTAATCAAAGACAAGGGTGATGTGATACCCACAAGTCTAATGAAGCCTCGCTAGGACAAGGAGCTCACAAACTTCTTCTTTTCCCAAGTGATGAGAGGAGACCCCTGTACCTCTCCTGAAATACTCGCCCAAGGCATTGTGAATGGAAAGAGGAGGATGGGATGTTTAAAGGGAGACATCACCACTTTAGAAAAATCATTTGTGACACAAAGCTATACTGTATGAGCAATAGATTACTGCAAATTCAAGCAGATTTTGGTGAATGACTATTGAAAGAAATATTACAGAAACTAAAATGCCAGAAACTGGAGTAATACATGGAATAAATGGTGATCTATGTTAAAAGATATGAGGGACAAATATAAAAGATGGTAGTGCCCATATTGAGAGTACAAATGCAAAACAGCAAATATCTCTGAACACTTATACAAGTGATATAGCATATATCATAAATCATAAATCATTAATATTCTTGCATGAAAATTTCAATGAGATGACTTTAGGAAATCACAAGTAGGTAGTATAGGTAGGGCTATCAATCCCTTATACAAGTCTGAGAATTACATGATGTCTACATTGGTAACTTTCTTGGTTATAAATCCCCCTGAAGACAGACACAAAAACTTTCTCTTGAAAACATTTCATGCATTGTAGACTTAGTTATTGCAGTGATTATTGGCAGGTGTTCTTTTTCTTTTAAAGAATTTAGATTTATCTAAAAGAGGTGACTGAGGATGTGAAAAAAGATACAGTATAGTGACTGTAAAATGATAAATGCTTCATTAAATGTCCTACGTGAACAGTGTGGTGCCAAAAGTGGCTTGTTAATTGCCTTCATATAGGAGATTATTCCTTGTGACTTGGCTGACCACTGCGTAGACTTAAATGTTGTGGATGCATCACCTGCTCAAATGTTAAGCCCATTTTATTGTTACTGTGTTTTGCATGCAATTCTTCTCCCATTTTTTTTTTTCCAAATCCATAATCTTTAGGTGACAGTTTACCATTAGCTTTGCTGTAGCTTGGACTCCAGGGCCAGCAGTGAAGAAAGCTAACTATCCTTAGAGACTCTTGTAATCCTTTGATTACATTCTAATCATGAATGCAGAGATTGGAAGACCCATTAAGTCTTCATTCTACACTGTAATAAGTTTCTAACTCTTGAAGTGAAAGAGCAATGTGAGGCTTGAGCTTCTTTGGCGCATGTCTCAGCTTATCTGTAGAGCAAAAAGAAGACAGCAAGTCTGTAGTATACAATCTTATTCACATACTGGCTCTCTACTTGTAGACCCCCCCCCCCCCACCACCACCACCACCACCACCACCATGGTAACAAGTTTTTCTCTTACATGTGTTGTGGACATTTTTCATGAGAAGAATGTGTTCAAAAGCTTTATGTTGAGAATCCTTTATTAATATTATGCAGAGCCTAAGGGAGACTGTGTTCAGTTCAGTACTTGAAAAATAAAGTGTCTCTCAGATATGACTTCTGAAATGCATACTGTATGCCGTAGTTGTGAGATATGTTAGAACAATGTTATGCACATTCATCAATTTCTGAAGAAAACTACGTTCTTGGGTAGTGAAAGGGAATTTTGTTTGTAAAATTCTACAGTTATGCACAATCATCCTTGTATTAGCTCTAACTGCAGGAATAACAGTGGTCTTGGTATTACAGTATGGCCGAACTGGCATTTTTGATGTCAGTAAGAATAACACAGTAGCAGAGAAGTCGTGAAGAATAATATGATATCATGGTACTCACAAGAGCTTAGCCCCCCACCCTCTTGGGTTTGAAGAGTCTATTTTTGACCCCCAGCTAATCTCTTTCTTCCAACTGTGAACTGTGATGGCATTAGGCCTCATCCTCCCCTTTCATACCCCTCCCTTACAGTCCACAATTGTCTTGAGGGAAGCTCTAGGAGATCACACTGGGGGGATAGTAGAAAGGATTCAGGTTGGGTACATCAGATGAATGAGGCTGGCTTGCTAAAGAATGTGGGAACAATGGAGTGGGATGGAACGAGCACCCCTTCTACTTAGAGCTGTGCAAGAGAAGTATAGCAGAAAAAAAACCTGAATCCCCAATCGATTTGTAGGCTCCCCAACGATTTGACTTGCTCTGCATGAATTGTCTGTATATAGAGCTATTGAACAGGTAGATTGTTGGCAAGAACCCACAAGGCTGAGCATTCCCTTTCATTCTCATTCTCATTTAGACCTTACTAATTCACACTATTTGCTTGATTAACATCGTCATGTAGGATAGGAAGTTGAAATGTCAGTCAAGGGAGAGTGAAAGACATCAATTAATGTTGTAGTTCATCTTCAGATGATCTCATATTTCTGTCTAGAATGCCCTGAAAGGGGTCCTGTCGGTGGTGATATTGATTTTGAGTAGATGTTTAAATGATTTCAATGAAAAGACTTCAGGCCACCAAGTGTGTTTGTTCAGTTTATATAGGGTAGTTAGATAACACTCACAGGCATTGGGATGCTTCCTGTGCTGTTACAACAGTTATTGGCTACTTTGCCAATTGAAAGTACATGTTTGTGAAATTTTGAATACATAATGTTGTACTCTTCACTTGATTTTGTATTATTTGCCAGGTTGACATGAAATCAATAGATTAAAGAAAGAAAATTGTAACATTTCAAGTTTTGTGAGAAAAGATAGATTTTGAAAAAGATAGAAATATTGAAAAATCAAATTGTTCACATAGTCTTAACATTTTGATTATCCATAGAATTCCTAAAAATACTCAGATTGTGAAATTCCTCTTGCCCAGTGTTAACAATTGTTCACCAAAGGACCACTGGATAACCACTTTTGACATCTGTACCCAGGCCATTTTGTATACACTGTACATTGTAGGGCCTACATGTTATCAAATGACTTGTATTAAAATTAACAATTAACCTAAATATTGAAAGTTCCTGTACAAGGGCCATAGATCTTCTCCTATACAAGGATCATATATATTCTATCTTAAATTGCCTATGAATAGACTCTAGACTGACATGAATGCATGATAAAGATAACTTTGCATTTAGTTTCATGCATAAACCCGTCAAATTGAGGAAGCCGTGCGACGTGAGTTAGCACATTTATAAATTTGCAGAATCATGTCTAGGATGACTTATACTCTTTTAGGTGGGGCCAAAATGGTTTCCACACAGACCCCCCAGAGTTCTGATTTTACTACCAGATATGCATACATTACTTTTGTGTCACTTAGATATGAAAGAAGATATCATTTGATATGAAAAAAAAAGTTTCAAGACTGGGATATATGTTGAAATAGAAATTTGACAATTCTACAGTTTTATATTTCAAGAATGTATTTTATATTACACTGTATTTAAGTTCTGTAGATGTAATTTAATTTAATTTTGTGTGAATTCTGAATTGGTATGTCAGGTTATTAATAAGACATTTAATTTGCTAATTCAACCCACCAATAACTGTCATTTCCAGTTTAGTGTATATAACTACTTGAACTGCTACAAAATTATTTTGAAATATTCCATCTAATCCACACACATTATTTGAGGTTTAAAAGAAGCTCACAAGTCAGAATAAACTTGGACACTTTCTTCAAAAATGTTATTTCATTACCAATAAAAATGTGCACTTTGACTTCAAGTTTCAATACCCATAAAATGGGGAACTGTAACTTAGTCATTACCTGCTAATGATTCAGATCTTTTTGTTACCATTTTGTCAATCTCTTTTATTTATTCTTCTAAAGCCAAAATCAGATATTGATTTGCTTATACTAGTAATACATTTCGTCGCTGGGGTGACAAGACCTCGTATCTCAAAAATGTCAAAATTTTTTTTTTTAGCTTAATGGTCAAATAATGGGTCAAGTGATGTCTTGGCCAAATCCTAACTGTCTTAGTCCAAAAATGAAGCCACCATGACATGTCAAAGAGAAGGCTTTCCCATTCACTATAGTGCTTTGGCCGCCATGTTTTTTCGCTCTCCTGAACATTTGACAATTTTGAGAGACGAGGTTTTGTCACCCCAGCGATGATTTGTCATGCAGTGGTGAAGAAACTGATCATACTCTAAAAAATGATATATGAAGGGATGTATACTAGGCCCCCTGTTGTGTGCATTGAACAATAGCTACTTGTGTTTTTATTGTTGATCTCCATTGCTCTGATTAAGAATCAGCACTATATCTAATGAGATTTTAGTAATGAATTGAAACTTTAATAGAAAATACAGAATAATACTGTTTGAGTAGTGTCTAATACATTCATTAGTTATTGATATAAATAGATTTTGTGTGTGTGTGTGTGTGTGTGTATGTGTGCGTGTGTGTATTTGAAAACAAGTAAAAGATTCATTGGTATAACTCTTTGATCGAAGGTAATCAAAGCCCATTATGAATTTCGTTTTACAATGTAAAACTTCCCAAAATAAAAGTCAAAGAGACTGTATTTGTTACATAGGGATTTAATTCAGTAGAACTGTTGTCAAAGTACTCTCATGAAGATGCATATGTGTTACCTGATAGTGAGTATTAGCCAAACATGTGAAGTGATCATCTCATACAGACAAGATGTACTCAACGTAGACCCATTGGAAGAATGATGTGATATGGTGGAGGCATACGAATACCCGATAGTGACATAACTAGTTTATTATTATTATAGTTTTGGTCTGCACATGATTTCATCGACTTCAACTGTTTGTGCATTACATGATACATTTAGGCCTGAATTCATGAAGGTGGTTTAAATTTCGACCATTGTCTAAAATTAGCATGAAATAGGTGTGCCTTTGACATGCAGGTATCAATGGGTGTTTCTTACTAACATGGCTGTTGGCTTACACAATATGTCAATTGTGTTTCTGCAGAAGAAGTTTGCATAAACCATGGTCTAAATTTAAACCACCTTTGTGAATTCGGGCAAAATTGTTTTCTACCACATGGTTATTGAATGAAGAAAATTTTCATGTACATTTGTAGGAGTTGCAGGAGGTGTAATTTGTTTCCTGGTTATTCTTCTTTGGTTACTATGGAGTCATCTGACTTAAGCATTGTGACATTAGGGTCTGTAAGGAAATGGTCAACTGCTGCCATATTTGTTAGAAGGAATTAACAAATATATCTCAGTTCTTACGGATCTTAGCATAAAAGGAAAGTCTTTTGATCTTTTGAGAGGAAGTTTAGGAAGCAGGATAGTCCCAGGGGAGTCCCATTGGAGTCATGCCAATGGCCTGGTGTCATGAAAACAAGGTACCAGAGCAATTACACTTTGTGTCCAGCTGAGGTTCTTGTGGATAGAAAGGAAGTTCAAGGGAAAATGCTCCATAACAGCAGGAAGAACTTGTAATGAAAACTAACAAACATTTGGCAATTCCTCACAAAGTTGTACTTGTTACATATTTTTCATGGATGGATGAGAGCAGGGAGGTGAGAAGAGAGCAAGATGTGGTGGCAGGACTGTGTGCACTGCTGGGAAGGCATATGATATTGTTATATAGTGAGGGAAGATGGAAATTTACCAGTTATTAATGTGACTGTCTTCTTGTTGCATCTATCAGGCCATGATCTCGTGTCTTTATGGTCATGAATGACTCAAGTCAATAATTCAGTGATCAAAGTCATTTTCATATTTGCTTTTAATATTCATCTGTAAGGGGATTTCAGAACACTTGAGTGTTGCTTTTCTGACATAATTTTGTTATTTGACACTTACAAATCTGTCATGTATAATTGTACTCGTGATACATTTCAAGGAGTCATAGTTTTCTATTTACTATTTTCTTGCTTTGCCATTCTGCAAAATCAAGAGCATGAGAGGGGAATTCCCCAAAATGTATTCTCAGCAAATGAAAGTGAATCTCTGATTTCATAGTCCTGTATTCCTCAAACTGTGTGGATGCTCTGATCCATCAAGTTCCAAAAAACATTCCTCTGAAGTGTATGGTTCAGTGACATTATATCTTTGTGTTATATGGTGATTGTTGTTATTTCATATCAAGAGTTAGTAAAAATGTTATTTAGGCCATCTTATTCATCTATTTTTGTTCATTATGGTTGCAGAATTTTCAAAACCCTCATAGCTGCTAAACTGATTCTTAAATTGGCCATATATTTTTAGGAGAATATGCAAAGTTCCTGTTTTCTCTCAAATTGGCAATGCTGTTCTGATTTTATGCAAATTCAGTGCATGTATTCAGTTCCATCTTATGTTTCCTCAGTATAACATATGCAGTGAAATTTAATGATGACATGTTGATTTCTGAGGCAGAAATTCCCGCAGGACTTGGATGGGTTAGGCTGAGGTGTACGGTTGAGGAGAGGTCACTTTCATCTGTCACTAGTCTCCATCATCTTTACAGGGGTCTGTTTGCCTGACCTATTTCTAGCCTTTCCGAGGTAGAGGACAATGAATCTTTGTCAAATCTTATATCTCTGATCAGGGAATGAATGATGGCATCTATCCTCCAGGGTAAACTGGGTTTGAATGTGAATCCAACATCAAAGCCTCATTATTGTCTGCCAGTGTTGCATTTTGTGTGTATCATTTTCTGTGTCAATGCTGTCAGTCTTATCAAAAAGGGTGTTATTTGTAAGTGACAAAATGAAATGTAAAAGAGTAAATGGAGTGTATTTGTGAACATTTAGGCTTGCAAAAAGTGTAGAGTAAGAAGAATGATGGTGGAAAGTCCATTTATGCAAAAAGGTATCAACTGAGTTGCAGATTTATTTTGATCATACTATGCAACAAAAGCAAAGCAAAACAAAACAAAACAAAGCGAAAATATTTTGTCTGTTAGCAACTTGTAAATAGAATCTGCACATGCATCCATTTCTTAGTACCTGCTTTCATATCATCTTGAAAGGGAAATGATATATATATATATATATATATATATATATATATATATATATATATATATATATAAAGTAAATATAGTGGTTTCCGGAAACTGCAGCCAGGCTTGAACATAGTAGGTGTATGACTCATCCTTTCATTCACCCTGTGGACATGTTTTGCTTGGTAGATGTATTGAACTGGATGTATCAGTGGTATGTGAGAAAAGTAAACAAATTGAGAATAGATTTCCCTTTGTGAGGAGTTGACCTAGTAACCCTGAAAGCTAGCCTTATTGCCATTACCTCAAACACCACTTGACCTGCTTGATGATACACCAGAATGGTGGTGGTGGGGGGGGGGGGGGGGTAGGGATAGAGTATCAACCACCAATGGTGAAGGCAATGACCATTCCTGGCTATTGATTGCACCGCTCTCCCTCCCTTTATCCACACTCGCTCCCTGCCATTCTGTGGACCTTGCAAATGCATGCAATGGCTTTTATCAGCAGCGGACGCAGAGTAATCCAACCCTGTGCTCAGTGGAGCTACCCATGGATGGGCCCCTTTGTGTTTGCGTCAGGCTTTTCACAGTGACCTTGGGTACAAGGCAGGGCTGTAGAGTCCTCTGCCAGTGCACTTGACGATGACCTTCCTTTAGTGGTCAGTGTATGTTTGTGTTGCAGTAGAGATCAGTGCACTGGGTGGGTGTGTGTGTGGGGGAACTGATGTGGGCTAGTGTTCAGTGCAGCCTTCTTACATGTCAGTCATTGGATACCAGCGTACTGGCGGTGCTAGGAGAAGATGATCGTCCTGACTTCATGTATTCTTCCTTCGCCATCAATCACATGCTAACTACCATGCAGATACATGCTCAGTTAAGCAGTTCAAGTTTTTATCATGCATAGCGGGATGGTTTGGTTTACAATAAAAAAATCTGTTTAAAAAGAAATGAGCAAATTGTATGCAATGATGGACTGAAAACAAGTAAGAGACTATCTGAATGGCTACAGAATTGTTACAGAATTCTCAACACGACCCTTTCATTAGGAAGACTTATATTAGATTTTGATTTTTATGACAGCTTGTCTGAAGTGACATTGCTTTTTGTTACCAACCTGCACAGCTCTGCTACGGCCAATAAAAAGATAGGTCCTACATGTACGTTGGTTGTTAATATTCATTATTTTTCTGTGAGAAGTAGTACCTGATTAGTTTAACATAGTAAGGATTCAAGTGACAGAAGATTTGTGTGAGAGGGAAAGATCAGGGCACTTCACAAACTAAGGCACTTTCCATGTATTTACACACCTGCTTTGCTGTGGACCAAGATACCATGTGATCACTGCATGGCATACCTGACTTGAACCTGCTTACGTCTATCTGTTATTTAATCTTCTGCTATAGTGATAAGTACTGGTATAGATAATGGCTTTTGCCACAAAAGCTGAATCATCCCACAGTGGGCAAAAGTTGGGTTTTGGATACTAATGACTGGTGGTATGTGAAATTTAAACTTGAATTGTGCTTGAAGCTTTAGCATCTGCGTCAGCTGTACGGGGCTGGGTTGACCACATTAGTTAGTGTGTCTCTATCTGTACGTCAAGGCAGTAGGCAACAGGACGTATGGAATTGTGTATGATTTTTGGCTCATCATATGCTAGGTATTAAAAAAAAAAACCCCAGCAACTCTGGGGCTCTAAGATTTGAGTGTCTAAACATTTGCTTGTACAGACCTGAATTGATTGATACTGGGGGTTAGTGTACGTTATTTGCCAAAGGTGTAGTAAATCTAAGTTTAGGTCACAAAACTGATCAAACATGATGGCTTTTAAGTTGTGAAGAAGTGATGACCAGCTAATTTAACTTTTTTTTCCCAGTTTACTGGCTAAAACTTGACCTAACAGGCTGTCCTGTATACATCATCAAATACTGTATCATCAACCAGCAAGAGATGTACTAAAAGGTAGAACACTTTGCTCAGCTAGCAGAACCAGCTCTATGAGCATCCTGCATACCTTCAGGTGTGAACTTCGATGATGTAGTACTCGCTGGGTTGCACAGGGGTGCATAAATCTGCCAGAAATTGATGACATTTTTGGAAATGTCCTGGGTCTGAATATCAAATATGTGATTGATGGCTGCTCATACTAGTCTTACAGCCTGACTCTGTTGCTATTACTTCATAGTCAAGTTTGCATAGTTTAATTCAGGACTTTGCGCAACAGGACCTTGCGTAAAAAAAAAAATATATATATATATATATATATATTGATAGCAGCAGATACTTATGAGAGTCAACAGTTGCTGTTTGCTGTGACAACAGATGCAGGCCAGCCAACCACTTACCTATCACTTGCAAGGACTTAAGTTCTTGCAAAAATAACTATTAAAAATAACTATTGACTGTAGGAAAATTGCATTACTCCCCCTTTTAGACAAAGGCTATTAGAGACACAGTAAAGAGACTGAATAGGAAACTAGTTTCTTTTAATATGTCTATATAGATGGAATAATGAGCAACAGGCAACATTTTACCCCGCAGCTGCAAAGGTCAATAACTGTGAGAGCTTCATGTTTCATAACGAAATTGTGATTGATGAAGTTCTCCAACTTATAATATATGGTACAATGTATCTTCAGGTTTGATTGTTGTGGAAGTGTGCACGATGATGGAAATAAGTCTGTGTAACACAGACTATTAGAATAAAATGTAATTTTTGTGCTTTCTGTTTTCATTGAGTGGTTTCAATGATATCATGTTAATTTAGATAAGTAAAGCACCGATAGTTCTACCATGTGACATATAAATCTCATAATCATTCTCTGATGAAATTCTTTTGAGTGAGAATCTTACCTCTGAAATGAACTACCTTCACAAGTGTGTCCTTTACAGCCCTCACTTGTTGACATCATGCATTTGCAATTATTCTTGTCACAGCAGAAGCCCTATCAAAAGATTATTACCATTCGGGAGTAGTTATTGAGACCCTGTATTTATCACCACAATTATTAACTGATGACACCTTTGATGTTCTGCTCAATACCATGTTTGATTCTTTTTGTTGATCCATTATATGCTAAATTGAATAGTTGTGTTTTCAGTTCTGATAATTTTCTGATAGTTTAACCAAGATATAATATGACTAAATGTGAAGGAAGCATGTTCCAAATAGAGGATTGATTCAGTGTTAACTAAAGAAAAGTTAAGCATGTTGAATTCTCATTTTGTTTTATCTGCAGAACTACCTCAATTTGAAACTCATCCATCGCCTACAGTCACGTATCAGGGAGGAGTGGCCAGGTTTGAGTGTATCATCCATGGCTACCCCAAAGCTAGCATTACTTGGAAGCACAACAGGAGTAACATCAAACTGGACTCCAGGTACGGTCACTATGTGTCCACCCAGATCTCTTGGTGTCCACTCTGTGAAGTAACAAGACAAATTCTGTGTGGCTACAGTCTTGCATCTTGGTCAGAGGGATACCTTTAGTCATTGTACATTGTATAGCTTCCTCGTAAACATTGTTTTTCATGAATTTCATGAATCACCATTTGGCCACAAATTTAACAAAATGTGAAAATATCACTCCCCTGATCTTGATCCCAGTGAAAACAGCATGTCACAAAAATGGCTATGACCTCCTCATTTGTGAAAATATCTTTACGTGAAAATAACAGCTTGTACAGTAGCCATATAGCTTGTTACTATTGATACACCAGGAGAGAAAAAACATAGGATTTCAGTGTTATAGTAGGTAGGTCAAAAAGCCTTTAGAAGATGTGATGGGTTTGTGATCAAATGCCATAAGGATAAATGTGCTATTTGAATATCAGCCTAAAATGTTCACAACATGCTTGCCCACTTTCTTTGTATGAGTGATTTCATACTGTGCTTTGCTTTAATAGAGAAAAACCATGAATAGAGAGTGAGTATCCAAAACCTGATCTATCTAAAGTACTCTCACAATGCAAGGGTAGGATTAGAAGAAGAATGGCTTTAGAGACAGAGTAGGTTTGCATCACATAATTTGAAGCATGAAAAAAACCTAGAAAAGTTTTCAATGGACTTTCTCTAAAAACCAGTTGTCCCTCGTTGCTACATGCATGTCTGTTGGTAGCAGTTGTCAACATCCATTTTTTTTAGTGGTCTTATTTGAATGATTTGTGACTCAATTTTAACAGCCCATGCAATCAACAATGTAAAATTTCCATACTGAACCATTCATGATAACACTTAACCAATTTCCATGAACATTTGTGTTCCTTTCCATAATTGTAATGAAAGTATCATTCTACAAAAGTTGCCTTGAATGTTTGTGTGTTTTTTGACAGATGGAATGTGCCAGTATTCAAGTAAATCATAATGTGTAGATTTTCTAACTTCAGAAACATATCCTGTATCAAGAGCAGTCGTCTCTAGTCCAAATGCACTGACTACATGGAATTTGTTTTGGATTGTAGGAGATCATCCAACTTCTAATGGAAACATGAACAAGAGTTGTAAGTGACTGTCAGTACTACTTTGCTGTGGTTACAAAGCTGACAGAATATGGAAGAATGATGATGAGTAAAGAACTGTTTAAACTCTGCTCTATATCCCTGCAGAGTAATACAACTGCCAAATGGTGTGCTGCAAATCCACAATGTTTCAATGGCCGATGAGGGCCTGTACAAATGTGTGGCTACGAACATTGTCCAGACGAGACGGAGTCGCACCGCCACCCTCAGTGTTCTACCTCAGGAAATGGCTCTTATACCTCTGACCACACCTGTCATCATCAGTGCCCCGCCCCGTCAGAAGACGGTGGTGGCTGGGGAGGATTTGCTCCTGGAATGCCTGGTTCAGGGCTCTCCTCTTCAGGTGACATGGAGGAGAAAAGGTAAGAAGTGATTTTTACTGACCTCGTCCTTCTCTCGCTGGTTCTCTTTATGTCTCTCATCTCATCTTTTTACTGTCTTTCTCTTGAGTAAATCATGAAATCCTGTGAATTTACACACAAAATATTTCAGGGCATGATAAAACTGCAATTTTTGGTAGAGTTATTAATATTTTATCAGCATTTACGTGGGGGCTTTTACTACAACATGGAGGGCATTGAAGATATAGTGTCCATTATGGTAACATGATATGAAAAATATCTCAGAAAGTTGAAATTATGAAGATAAAATTAAACCAGTATAATAATGAAATTTAAGTTACAAGAGACAAGTTACGTTATAGGCTAAGAACAGATTAAGAACAGTTTGGCTTGTGGTGTTGTATCTTTTCACCCGTTGAAGACTAGTCCAATTATACGTGGGCAGGTGCCTATGGGATGTATGTGTGCCAAAGCAAAATCAGCTCATACTGAAGGGGTCAATAAATAAAGCAGCGTCAATAACACAACCTCTATGATGGCTAACTTTGCACATGTGGGGAGTGACTTAGTATGAGTTCCGGGAATGGGACCACTGTGATAAACATCAAGATTGTGTGTTGGTCGTCAAGGGAATAATGAATGACACAGAAGTAGAACAGTTTCTTCAATGTGATGAAACAAAGTGTTGGCAAGGGAACTGAATTCAGACTGTTGAGTGGTGTTGTAAATGGTGCGGCTAAGCCATCCATTTATGAAACTGTGGTTTTTGATGAGATGATGATGATGACGATGTTGATAAGGTTGAATAATACTCATAATCATAGTGATGATGATGAGAACTTGTGTGCATATTTACAACATCCAGTGATAGATAGCTCTGATACAGTATAATGTGTGAGGGAATGAATGATGCGTGTTTTTGATGCACAACAGTATTTGTGTTAGGTTTTTTTTTCCAAATTTCAGCACATGTTGTACATGCGTATAGGCCATGTTTCTCAATTCGGTCTTGATTTAATTAAGAAATTAGACTTCCTAAATAGGCCACCAATTTTTGTCTATCATTCAATTATTTCTCATAATGTGAAGCAGGTGCCAGTAACAGCAGTCCAAGCCTTTCTTAAAGGAAGAGTTCAAATTGACTTACATATAGTGGAATGGCTTTGATGACAAACAATAAACCAGAAAACCAGAAATTTTCACGTGCATTTTAATTTTGCGGATTTCTCAGGGCCAAGATTCGTGAAATTAAAATGCACATGAATGTTCTTGTCTACACTATATGCATTGAATGCCATGGATCCAATTCGCACAAAATTCATATCACGGAAATTTCATGCTTTACAGTAAAGGACGCCTGGTGAGCCACTTACATAAAAAGCAGTTATGGTTAGTTCTCTCATTATAACAATAAGATGTAGATTATTTTTTCTTGGTGAAAACTTGTCTGTGGTTGAAATTGTGGGTCTTGTAAGAAGTATGTACAGCATTGTAAAGATTTTTGGAAAGCAACCTCTAAAAGATTTGTATTGCTCAGTATGTTATAAAATCTTATTCTTAGTGCGTCTTTATTTTCAAAATACTGTATCATCATCGTAAGGCTAATGGAAAAAAGTATGACAGCAGTGCCAAACCATGGTTATCACAATCTGTGAAATGTGAATTCAGTCTGTTGTGTTGTGATATTAATAATGATGTAAGGGACAGAAATGAGCACTCTAAAATTTGTTTTCTGGCACCCTTTCTCAGTTAAGGTGACATTTCATAGCATCAGCAGTACTTATTTTCTTGTTTGAAAGCTACAACTGCATGAAATGTCTATTTATCCTATTTTTGATTTGCTTACTTTCTTAAGATATCATTCTAACCAGCTGTGATTTATAGACTTGAGCTTTAGACAGGGGCATAGATTTCACTGAGGTTATTTATGTCCGTAGTGCGTTTTCCCCCCAGTAGCCAACTCTGTCGCCATTCTGAAATCTTATAATCCACAGATAATTGTGGAAATGGACGATGCTTGTGACCCGTATCGACACACTTATGGGTGAATAATACATGATAATGGGTTCACTAGCCATTCTCTCCTGGCCTCAGGCCTTAATAGTGGTTTAGATAAGTTTGCAGTTGTAGTCCCTCTGCCGGAAATGCTTTTCTTTGACTTTGCTCAGCGTTTGTGACACATAATGGTTAATCTCGCAATGGAAATTGAAAAGCATTAAATACTGTAAAAGCAAGATGTGTTTTGCGGCATTAAATTTTCGCGAATTGGAGCTGACGGCCTGTTTCTTGGCATGAAATTTTCATGAATTGTCACTGGCATTCAGTGCATATTGTGTAGACAAGAGCTTTTGCATGCATTTAAATTTCGTGAATCTTGTCTCTCACAAAATTCACGTAATCAAAATGCACGCAGACATTCCTCGTTTTACAGTAACAGCCTTGCAGTCCACTTATTGGCAGTGTCAGTGATGACTTTTCTCTTTTACACATTCTATTTTTTATGACAGTAGAAATATGAGCTATGAAGGAAAAAATGACCTCTTTGTGTGATGTTACTGTGATCAGACATTCAGCTGTTCAATTACAAAGTATGTTATGAGATAAGTCTGTGTTGTACTAGTTCACCTAAAAGAGAACCACAATGAAACAAAACAACCAAACAAAATGAAACGAAAATAATCCCAAATTCTCAAAAATATTGGAAAGGGACATGTAGTGTCTGAATGTCTTAACATCACATGTGTGGAGTATCTACAGGGAATAATTTTTCAACTTGATTTTCATTAGTGATTCTAGCTGATGAATGATATTCTAAATTTTTCTTTTCAAGTAACTTCTGTGGAAGGAAACTGCTACACAAAAGATGGTTTGTGTAGCAGTGGTATTAAAAGTACATAGCTAAATGCAGTGCCATACCAGGAAAATGATGTCCTGATATATCATTGTGGATTTTCCTTGAAATCCCCCAAGGACAGTAAGAGACCAGTCTACCTTGAAGGTTAGAGATGAATTGTATTTCCTTGTAACTACCAAATGTTTGTGAGTAGCAATTGTGAATTATGCACCTGTGCATGAGGAAATACAATGAAAGTCGTTTACATACATGACCTGTGTGCATATGTGTATATGCACATGTTTGGTTTGGTATCTTATTTAGTTATGTACAAACATATATTTTACAATTGAAACATAAAAGTTTTTAAACAGTTGCTAAGTATGCAGTTTTCTTATTTTGAGTAACACTGAACCTTATGAAAACTATCATGAAGATCTGATTGTTTGTATGACATAATTTTTTTTTTTTTTTTTTTTGAAATTTGTACAAAATTGTGGCAGAGATTATTTTGGGCTGTGTTCATTGTTGTACCAAAATATACAGTGATGTGCTGTGTGAAGTTAAACCATGTCAGAACATAGCCAGCAGTCTCCCATTGTAGCTGGTAACAAGACAATTCGTCATTGGACTGCAGTGCCAGTGGCTGTTCTTGCCAAATTTCATCAGTCACCACTATTTCTTGTCTCCAATTCAATCTCCCCCTCCCTCATCATTATTCTGTGTTTGCTGCACCCAACGATAAGAGATTTTCCCTCATTTCCCTGCTCATTGAGAATGATTTCCTGTGTTAAGCCATAGTCCCCTCACTTGCTAGCATACACTGATCTTTTTTCTAATATCACCAGGGAATCCACCTCCATTTTTCTCAAGGAAAAAAAAAAAAAAAAAAAAAAATCAGTGGCGTCACAAACAAGGTATCCAAGGTACCTGACCCGATTTGATAATACAATATTGTGGTCTTAATCAGTTCCCATAGGCCAACTTTAACTTTGCTAGGTTAATAAATATATATAATAGTGTAGAGGTATATGTGTGAGTGTGTTTGTGCATGTGTGTTGTGTGTTTATTTCATGTGTGTTGTGTAATTCAGTCTATAGCAAGTGCTGCAGTCAGTTGAGATCAATAATGATGAATCCCAAGTTCAGTTTACAGGTTTCCTTTTGAACAATGGACTCAGGTCCTGAATTATCCTTATTACCATGCAGTTTGAAACATTTTTGTGTGTTTGGTTTTAGAGAAAAATATAAGTAAGTGTGCAATCTTACATTGTACTGATGTGGCAGCTTTTGTGTAGTTTTCAAATTTATCATGCAGAGATTACTTTCTTGCCAACAAAACTGGGGAGGTACAAATACATACAAAAATGAGTTTTGTAGGATGTATTGTGTGATACCTTTTTATTTCTGTGACAAAATGCCCCCTTTCCTCTCCATTGTTGAAGTTATCAAGTAATCTTGTGCATAAAATGACAACTGAATAACATCCGTCAAGTGTATTGCCTTTTTAAAAGTCCTCAGAAAAATGCAGTCAGATAATTTCATATTTGAATGCATCACTCGAGAACTGTTAGAAATAACGTTTTCTTTAATTCAGGGCAAACTTTGACTGATATCATTTTTAAAATAAAAATTTAACACCAAAGAATCCTGATATGGAGCTTAGATAGTGTGTTCAAGCTTGCTTTTTGGGATTTCTGTATCAATTGTGTGAGTATGACTTTGCAGAGAAAACATGTTTTACCTGTCCCATAAAGGAAAATGTTTTGATTTCCTTTCAATTGGGGGGAAATGAAAACATCCGTACAGCTCTACTGTTTGTTATCACTCCAGAATCTATAAGGTACTGAAAATTCTGTTTGTCGCAGAGATGTGATATTATGGGAGCTTGACACCAGAGGCACACCTTGCTTGTGCTGTAGGCCTATAGTTTGAAATTTCCTCTCCCCCCCCCCCCCCTACTGATTCCTTTATTATGATCAAGATTAGTGTACAACTAACTGGTTCTGTTAAGATTTAGAATCTCTGTCCTGCTGTTTCATTGTGGTTATGCTGTCATGCCAATGCTGCCTTGGTGTGTGGCTTATGTCCTTCAAAATTTGACAACATTTTGGCATGCATGTTCAGGCTTAGTGAAAAATATCATAAACTTTAACAGCCCCCCCCCCAAAAAAAAAAAAAAAAAAAAACCCAGAAGTTTGATAATGATGATAAATGGCTATGTCATTAAGGCTTTGGTGGATTTTGTAGCCTATCTATTTAATCCCAAATCAAAGAATTGATATTAAAGTAACATAAAGTCATTATGTGCCAAATCTATGGAAAATTTAAAATATAGAAAGTGATTTAAAATGCTTTGAAATTATGAAGAAAATAAGACTACTTAAACTTTGCTTTGTAGTGGTTTTTATGCTAAGATTGCCTGAACAGTTTAAAAATGAATCCATGTGTGCTTGCTCCATCACATAAATAATATTAAATTTTGTTTTGTGTTATTTTAGATGGCCGCCCCATACGCACGGATGGTGTGAGCTACCCTGGTGGCAGCAACATGGTAATGAGGAGCATCCAGCCAGTGAAAGACAATGCTACTTATTACTGCTATGCCACCAACCCACAGACTGGCCAGAACATCGTGGCTGAGACACAAGTGACCATCGCAAGTGAGTAGCCCCCCTGTGACTCGATCCTTAGAACCTTTTCTTCTCTAAGAATTGCATCTTAGGACCTTTCAAATTGTAAAGACAGCCTGCGATTAGTGGTATGAATTCAGTGTTTCCTTTCTGAAGCTAGAGAGATTGTGTTGATGCATCATCAAAGTTAGATGTTTCATCATAGTAGCATAACCCTTGTATATATTTGGAAGCATTTTAGTATCCTTAAGATTAGTCAGAAAAACGGCAGTTTGCATCTATGTGGTGTAAAGTTTCCCCCTATCACTGTCCCACTCAGCTCCTCCCGTGTTCCGGGTCACTCCCGACGTCGATGACAAAGTAATTGGCAGCACACTACGGCTGTGGTGCCTAGCGATTGGTGAGCCACACCCCACCATCACGTGGCTCCACAACGGCCTCCCTGCAACGATCGACGACTACCACAGCCACCTACTCAACAATGACTACGTGGTGCAGCAGGTGTGGTGGGAGGATGCGGGGGTTTACCAGTGTGAGGCGCGCAATGGTGCAGGCACCATTCTGGCTGCCGGGTCTGTCGCTATCATAGCCTGTAAGTACTTTCACTGCATGTCATGTCACGCATATTTCATCGCATTCAGCTCCATGTACTTTCCTTTTGATGAAATAAACCAATATCTATCTATCTATCTATCTATCTATCTATCTATCTATCTATCTATCTATCTATCTATCTATCTATCTATCTATCTATTTATCTATCCAATTAACCCAAAGGACTGAACAGATATGAAGCTTGTCATGATTACAACTAATCTCTTAACCTGTTGAGGACAGACTGATTTTGCTACAACATGCACTTCCCGTAGACACCTGCCCGAGTGTACTCGGGACTCGTCCTCAACGGGTTAACAGTCCTATGTCTGTAGTCATGTTTCCATAGAAATTACAGAAGTGTCTTCTTTTTTTCTGCTGGTCAAATTTGGCAAAAATGTGGAAGATATACAAATTTACTGAAGAGTGACAAGGAGACCCTTATAAAGTGTTTAAAATGAAGCAGGGCACAGTGACCACTTGTTAATACATCTGTAACAATCAAAGTCCTTTATGTTTCATTCTCATTTCCCTTCACCAGAAGAAATGGGCAGGATCTATTAGTACTGTTCTAGTATTTGATGAATATAATAGATGAAGAATTTGATATGACATATACATGAAATGAATCCCAGCCCTTTTGACTTGCGTGCTCTCAGAGTGCCCCTTTAAAGGGACTGTACAGTATTGGTTGAGGTGGGGATTCATGTTTTGAACATTGTTAAGTGAGATAATGAAAAGCCTCTTATGAAATATGAAAGAACATGTAATTTTAAGAAGGATTCAACGTTTATTTGATGAAAATTGTTTTTCAAATGGCTGAGATATCCCCAAAAGTGCTAATAATAAAAGGCGACATGCCACAACTTTATTAGAATCTCTTTGTTTCACCTTGTTTTTTGATATCTCGGCCATTTCAAAACCGATTTTCATCGAATAAACTTTTGATACCCCTTAGAACTGCATGCTCTTTGACATCTCATAGAGTGGTTTCTGAATATCTCGCAAAACGTTAAAAGCTAAATCCTCACCTCGACCAGAACTGTACACACCCTTAAAATGAAAAGAAAGAGTATAGTTGGCCAAATTGCTGTGATGGTAGTGCCAACATTTACATGATTTATGAAAGTGAAAATGAGTTCCAATGCAAACTTTGCTACTATCTCTTTTCCCACCAGTGAAGAGGATGTGAAACTACTCTTGCATACCTCTAGTGCGATAATACAAAAGATGTGTAAACTGAAATCAATCAGCACTTTTGAGTGGGTTTGTAAAGTGAGTGTTTTGAGAGCTCCCGACGATAAATCTTCATGTAAAGTGTTGGTATGTGTAGCAACAGATTCCTATAGGGATGGGCTGACAGAGAGGTGTGTTGTTAAATGCGTTCTGGTTCATTTCTTGGTGGGAGATGTACCTCTGACTTTCTATTATAACACCATAAGTTGGCTTTGATAAACAAAATAAAATCAAACAGGTAGAATGGTAGAGGTTCTCATCAAAATTGAATGCAAAATTCAGAGTGGAGAATTTTGCAGTTTAAAGTGTTTTCACAACCTATTGATGTTAATAGCAACTGTGCATGATACAAAGTGGATTAAAGGGATAATGTGACCTTACTAGTCTCCCGTTGACCTACATAAAAATCTTCGCAAATGTGCCCTTTTGGTCATGAAATAAAAAACAAACTAGGAAAGCACTTGGAGAGCGCAGACCTCCACAAAGCCAGCAGCTCATTTCCACCCATAAATGCATGCAATTTTCCGATATAGAAGTTACCTTTTGTTTATGTCATCAGCTTCCAGCTGCACGCACTTTAGTGCATGTATGCAAACCTCCAAAATGCGCAGCTAAAACTTCCAAGTTCATTATATATCAAAAGATAAAAAAAAGATCCTTCAAAAATCCATAAAAATTCCCTGATCACTACCAAATTAAATCATCTGTTCCTTGTGTCATTAATGACTTTACCTGCAAGGTTCATTCAAATATGTTAACAACTTTTTGAGTTATTTTGCAAACAGACAAACCAACGCCGATGATCACTTTACCTCCTTCCTTGGCGGAGGTAAAAATCAACATATTATCAAGCCAAAGTAGAGAAGAAATCTTGACCCCAACTGTGACATAATGCTACAGTCACACATGGCCGGGTCACAAAACGTATTTGATCCGGGTGAAAATGAGCCGGATTAATCCTGGAATGGAGGATAATTTGTGCTACAGTCACACACGGCCGGATTTCGAACCGGGTCCAAAAGTAATTAAAACCGTATTGACCCGGTTCGAGCCGTAGAGCCCCGTATTGACCCGTATTGGACCATATAAAAATCTGCTTTATTGAACCATATAAAAATCCGCTTTAAATCCTTAACTGAATCCTTTTCGATCCCTATCGACCCGTGTCAACCCGCTTCGACCTGTACCGACCCGGATGTAAACCTTGTCATCATCCGTTGCATATGAAGGCAATGCGGTATATGGCAAGAGTCCATGTGGTTTTACGCTGTGGGTTGCAGCAGGTCGATGCGAGTCAATGCTGTTCGAACCGGGTCAATATATCAATACGGAATTGCAATCCGTGAGAATATTTTTAACATGACCAAAAATTTTTTACCGCTGCATCGTTGCCCCCGGAATCCATCAGGAATTGACATGGGTTACGATGCGGGTCAATGCGGGTCTCTACGG
The DNA here is from genome assembly GCF_964275005.1 of Diadema setosum. Taxonomy (NCBI): domain Eukaryota; kingdom Metazoa; phylum Echinodermata; class Echinoidea; order Diadematoida; family Diadematidae; genus Diadema; species Diadema setosum. The sequence continues at coordinate 38,358,649 of NC_092698.1, forward strand.
CTCAAACCGAGTCAATACGGTGTTAATTCCTTATGGACCCGGTTCGAAATCCGGCCGTGTGTGACTGTAGGATAAGCTAACGTATCTGGAGGCCAACTGCTTATCAGATCATGGAGTGTTGATGATTGTTTTGCAGGAATCTCTAGAAAGTCTTCCATTCCTGTTGATTTATGAAACATATCATTTGTCATTATTTCTAACTGAGTTGTACTACGCTTTATATGTTTGAAATGCAGATGATAGCTACCCAGGTCCAGTCACCGGCCTAAGTGTAGAAGTTTTGTCAAGTGACACGATGCGAGTGACTTGGGGCTCTCCCGAGAATGCTAACGACATCATTGCATACACCGTGGAGTACAAACCTCTGGTGGAAGGTAAGGTCTGGTGTTAGGTAACCTTAGCTACAGCCCTGGCACTCAGCTTGATTGTGGTGATAGAGATGTTGAATTTTTATGGCATTGATGATGATGATGATGATGATGATGACAATGATGATGAAAAAGATGACTAGGTTTTGGCAGTGATTGTGATGTTGATTATTTTGACTTAGTAGATAGACATCATTTCATGCCTGTTATAGTACAGAAGATGCTTGTTGTTATTATACCCCCGCCAAACGAAGTTTGAAGGGGGTATATAGGAATCGGCGGACGGTCGGACGGTCGGTCGGGCGGTCGGGCGGTCGGTCGGGCGGGCAAATCTTGCAAATCTTGCGTCGCGAACTACTTCCTCAGTTTTCAACCGAATCCCATAAAACTTGGCACAGATGTGTGCCTTGGGTTGTAGATGTGCAAGACGTATTTTTTTACAGTACCCAAAAGTATGTTGCCATGGTAACGGCATATTATGGGCAAAAATGGGTACAAATCTTGCGTCGCGAACTCCTCCCACAGTTTTTGATCAATTTTTGTGAAATTAGGTACAGATGTTCATCTGAATATGTTAATGTGCAAAACACATATTTCCGCAGTGGCAAAAAGTGCGTTGCCATGGTAACGGCATGTTATTGGTAAAATATAGGGCAAAATGCTTCATGGCAAAACTGCTTCATCAGTGTTCTTCCAATTCTCATGGAATTCATATTGAATGTTTGTCTTAGGATATAGGTCAGCATGACACATTTCTTGACAGTTACAAAAAGTATGTTGCCATGGTAACACGCTCACATATTATGAGCCAAAATGATGGAAAATTTTGTGTTGCAAACTACTTCCTCAGTTTTTGCCCAATTTCCATGAAACTTGGTACAGATGTGTGCCTTTGGTTGTAGATGTGCAAGACGCATTTTTCGACAGTACCCGAAAGTACGTTGCCATGGTAACGGCATATTAATGGCAGAAGATCAAGGAAAGATCTTGCGGATTTAACTACTTCCTCAGTTTTTTGACCAAAGCTTATGAAATGTTGTTTTGATCAAAGGTTATGAAATGTTGTTTGGCGGGGGTATAACCAGTCGCTGTAGCGACATTTCTAGTTAAAGATAAGCAGCTTACAGAGAGCTGTAGGCGGGACATTTCATATTCATTGCGAAGTTATTGGTCCCAATTCAATAGTATCTGTCACTGATTAACACCGTGAATGAAGTTTGTTTCAGGTGATTAAAGATCTCTCCATTGGTTGCTGATATTACTTTCAACATATTATCATCAATGAAATGGCACAAACAAGGTAGATGGTATTGTCAATGTGTACCAAAGTTTGTGCTGCCCTTGCTGATGTCATCGATGATAATTGCCAGGGGAGCCCTTGATGTTGATGTGGTATCTGATTGGCGAATTTAGCATGCCTTGATTTCCTCTTCCCAGGACTACATACTAGGCCATTTATCCTTTTGGTCAGAACCTTAAATTTACTGGTCCTGTACTTTTTTTTCAACTGACCCCGACAATGATATTTTTATCATTTTACTTGTCATACCATACCAGTAAATTTAGCACTTCCTGAAAAGTTACTGGCCCTACAGTGATTTTTACTGATCTGGGACTATCGGACCAGTGCTAGTGTTCCGCATTTCTCTTCCTATGAGGGCCTCCTTCGCTGTATCTTCATTTTAATGAGAATGACTTTGATGTGGTTTTTCTTTGTAGGTGCCCAGCCATTAGAGAAACTTGTTCAACGTCATCAACCACTGAATGTGACGCTGGATGGCCTCATGGCCTTCACTCAGTACCGAGTCAACGTTCAGTGTTTCACCACAAGGGCTCCTTGTCCCCGCAACTATCAATGTGTGAAGACATACGAAGCTGGTAGGTATATCTTGTTTGCCGTCAGTCCTAGCTTGATAGGCAGTCCTGGCAGATCAGGTGAACTGTTAGCTGTATTATTCCTTTGTAGCATCGCCACAGTGATGTTGGCCACATTACTTGATGTTGACTCACACTCGACAGTATCTGTATCCATGGACAAATGATGTTCAAGTTTTGCTTCAGAAAGAGAGTCACTACGAGTATGCAACTTCACATCATTGTGTTGTGTTTGTTGGCAAACTAGTTTACTGTCCAACGTTTTACAATGTTTGTAGTACAGGAAATTATGAATGAAAAAGTTGGAAAGAACTTACGGCACAACAACAAAATCAATGCTCGTAGGTAATATGATGATGAATGCAGCTGTCTCACAGATTTTTGTTACGTGCTTGAAATTTTCACCGATCTTTCTTGCATCTCCGTAGCCCCTTCAACATGGCCGGAATTTTCAGTCACCAGTGAGTCGCCCACCTCAATCACAGTGACCTGGAACGAGATACCAATGAACCGCGCCAATGGAGTCATTACGGGCTATGCCATTGCCTTCTATGCGCAGGGTAGCCTTACCTACAACAGAACAGAGGTGGACAGCCATCTGCGTGAGTTTGTCCTTAGTGATGTCATGCCCAACTCAAACTACAGTGTGAAAATGGCTGCCAAGACAAGCGTGGGCTACGGAGTGTATTCTGACTGGGTGACAGTTACCACTCCTGAGGTGTACAACGAAACAAGTAAGTTCCTTATAGTCTAGGTTTTAAATCAGCACCGGTCATTTATGATGAATCAAATCAAATAGCCCTCATGGGTAGTAACACAGTTAATTGCATTGGATCTCCAAGAGCACTGTGTCTCTTGAACTGTGCTTGCAGTGATCTCTAGTTCTATGGTCATATTGCAATGTTACCTTCCAGTGTGCGGATATACTGTTACCAAAAGATGAGGAACCCCTTCATCAGATGCCAACCATAAGACACCATAGCAGCAGAGGATATTCAGACAATGATGTTGATTCCTTACAAAGCCTCAAAACAGTTTGATATGAAACTGGAAATGTGCCGCATAATGTCGTAAGCCAGCTTTATATCAGGAATTGATAGAAATGGGAGGCAGTGCCAAAATGAGTACTAGTAATCTCCTGGAAGTTTTAAACATTACTTTCTTCATCTCTCTGTGTTAGTTTTAGCGTGCTCACTGGTCACTATCTCACCATGTTTGTCTATCTGGTGTGACCTATGTAGGATGATGAAGACATGCGTGATATTTGTTTTATAAAGAATTTCAGAATGTGTGATATTTGTTTTATAAAGAATTTCAGAAAGTAGCGCTTGTCCGTAGAGAGAAGAGAAACAGTGTTGATGTGCATCAACTTGTATGTTGACTGTCAGAGCTCCTGTCAATGCAGACTTATGAAAAATTTATGATGCAAAATAGAAAAGACAAATTACAAGTAGGTTGTGTGCAATCATTTAAAACTCCAGAATGATTTTGGTAATGAAAACATATGCTAGGGAGAAAGAGGAAGCAATATTTCCTCGAGACTGTTTGTAACACAGGGATACGTGGGCGACACAACCTGTAGGCTTTAGTGAATGTTTGGAAATGTAAAGTGAATGAGAGATATGTACACAGCAGTTTGCCTTTCCACAGGTTTGTAAATATTTGTGAGTAACTAGTGAATCTCAGAAAAAAAGGAGTCATCTGTGTGAGAGAGAAGTTATCAATATTGTGCACTAAAGCTGTTATACCAGGAACTTTACTTTGAGTGTATGCGTTGTTCTGATGTGAATGCCTTGTGTGAAAATGCATCGTACATTTTCCTCGAATGATCATTAACCCGTTGAGGACGGTTTGATTTTGCTACAACACGCATTTCCCATAGACGCTTGCCCGAGTATAACCGGGACTCGTCCTCAACGGGTTAAGAAATGTAGACTTTGACCAGATACTTCATGTATACTTTGATGATATGATCAGCAATATGAACTCAATAACCTCTATGATGATGTATACACACTCTAATCACTCTTCAAAGCCATACGGTTTACTTTTCTACTTCAGTAGAAATGAAACCCGACCTGCATTCAGGGAATCAGTAGTATTAGCTTTGACTGATTGCTGTGAGGGTTACCATGGTGATGTGTGACATGGATACAGGAATAGGCGGACAGACCGTGCTGGGTGGTTAGATAATATTTCATTGTCCACCATAGAAACAACCCATGTGAATGGAGGATCTCTGTGCCATATATAGGATTTGTGTGGGCAGTGTTGGTGTGCTCTGCATGCTAGTTATCTGGATATGATTTATAGAGATTTGATGGAGATCTTGAAAGGAAAGCTTACGGACTTCTTGCCTTTACCCAAACTACTGCTTTATTAGTCTTCAGAATTTGCCTTCTTGACTCATATTTTGTTGTTGTGCATGTTATTACATTGATTCCTCTTGGAAGGAGGACTTGGTCAGGTCTGCCTAAGAATAACATGTCAAAACTGCTGTACATCAGTGTATTATTTGTTGATAATTAATAATGTTTGCTTATTATGGTAGGGACAATTCTAGGAAGTGTTTGAACATATGTATGATAGATTACTTTACTACATTTAACTCCAAATCAGTTTGTGAAAAGTTATAAGTCATAAATGATATATTTACCCTATGTGTTAACCATTTCTAGTCTGCAGAAATATGTTCTGAAGTGAGATTTTTTTTCCAGTGTTTCGCATTTGTGTAGAGAGATACTTTATTACAAGATGTGAATCCTGTTCAGTTGGACAGTATTTCATACAATCACTGTGAAATGTCTATGTTGGTCGATGTGAGTTAGTAGAATTGAAAAAAAAAAAATGAATATGATCTGAAGAAACATAGCAGCAAGCCGCTTACAGTAACCCAGCATTTCGTAGATGGTTGTTGTATCTCAACCAGCTATAATCAGTATTTCCAAACAGAAGTCCAAATTTGAAGTTTAACATTTGTCTTAATTCTGTAAATTGTTTATGGTGTGTGTGTGTATGTGTGTGTATATGTGTGTGTGTGCTTAAAACAGGAAAAATGTGTTAACTTCATTCATAAGCTCTGAATTGTTACTTTTTAATTCCTTAACATTTAGCACCTGAAGCAATATTTGTTGCCACACTCAGTCATAGAAGGTATTAGCATAGACACTGTCCTCTATTTCTACCACTTCTTATTTTGATATCTTCTTTATCATGGAGATAAGAAGCATCATCCAACATTTAGATGAGAGTCAGGTGCCATCTTCCCATAGAATCAGGCTAAATTTATAATCCCATGGAGGGTCCTTTTTATTTGATAAAACAGGGGCTTATCATTCTGGCCCCAAACCATATTGCACTACCTATAAATCAATAGCAGTATCTCTTGAACTGGTCATAGTCCTTGTTTTCTAGAATTGTTTGGTTGATCTTGTTATGGTCTTTATTTGACTTTTTTTTAGTTGTTGTTGTCATGTGATACATTTGGCCATGACCCCATTCGTGGCTCTTTTTTTTTTTTTTTTTTTTGCCATTTCAGTCACCTTCCATCTGGTTGGGATGTAAATTGTAGGAACATGTGTGTGTGTGTGTGTTTTGTGTATGTCTGTTTTAGGGGGTTAAAAATAAGAGTTTCAGTGTAGAAAGGAGTTATATGAAAAGGGGAAGACTGAGTGCGACTGACTTCTCTACTTTTTAAGATTTGGCCAGACTTTGAGCTGTTTCATGATGTTGTAATTGACAGAGTTAAGAGTAGAAGAGAACAAAGAGCTAAAGGATCAGTCTGTATCTGTGAACAGGCTTCTAACAGCCTTAAAGTAAAGAAATGACAGCTCTGTACAGGCACAGCGATTGAAAAGAAGCCAGTGTTTAAAATAGCTCTCTGTATTACAATTGATTCTAATCTCTTAGCCGTGTATACTCCACATGATTATCAAGACTGTCAGGATTGAATATCATTGTGATATTAATGTTATTGTGATTTGCTACTTTGGATGGAGTGACAGTACTGCTACAGTTATAAATTCTCAGTACAGTAAATATATTCCTTTCCACTTTCTCAGCATCATGACAAAACACACTTTTAAGCTTCATGGAGCAAGTTAGTCATCATTCTTTTTTATTCTTGGAATCCTTAGTAGCATTTGTAAGTCTTCATTGCAAGTCAGTATCCTCGCATTTTCTATCTTTTCCCTCCATATGATATTTCTGAGGAAAATGTGAGATCTCTTAACTTTTTGATGGTAAATACATAAATTTGGGAGTGGATTATTCAGCTTGTCATTGGTAACTTCTATAGTCAATTGGTTTCTTGCTAGGATTGCAAACATTACAGAAAATTAAAGAGAAAATAAACATCAGAATATTCAATTTCACAGAGAAGCGACATAATTTCTTTTGCTGTTTGAGAATCTACTGTATGCAAGTCTAGTCTATGCCTCTTAATGATTGTACATTTTAGATGTTTTCATTTGAACACTGTCAACCATTTAAAGGAAAATAAATGAAACAATTGCTCCAGGTCCTATCTATCAATTGAAGGCTTCCATCCATTCTTTCATTGTTTTTTTTGTTTTTTGTTTTTTTGAAAGTAGAACACATGACTTACAGTACTGAATGCAAGGCTACCTGCTCTGTTGTTTTAAAGTGGCTCGAGAATTCAGTCTCATCAATATCATACTTGTAAGATTTTCATGCATGAACATATTTGGATTTCAGCGCACAAAGCACTATTGTTTTAAAGGGACTCTATGAGTTTATTCTGTGTCAGACTTGGAAGGTTATTTATGTATGAACCTATTTGTCTTGCAGCACCCAAACCACCACAGCATCTACAAGTGAGCCACCTGAACCACACAGCGCTGCTTGTCACCTTCCAAGCTGGGCCACCACCCCCTATCACAGAGGGTTTTAAGCTGCAGGTGGTTCTACGTGGAGAGGAAGTGGTAGGCAACACTGTGCTGCTGCCAGCCAATGCCACTGAGTGCATCGTGGTCAACCTCAGTGAGTAGACCCAGGTCTATGTCTCTGTGTAGTCTGGCTTTATCTTTACTTTTAGCGCAAGTGGTATGAACTGTTTGGATGCTGTTGCATGATGGTGATGATATTGTGTGTGTTATACATGGCCAGGGGCCCGTTTCATAAAACTTGTCATCAGTGACAAGTTGTCATAGATGTGACAAGCTACTGAAATCCTTGCATCCGATTGGCTACGAGCAAATTTGTCATAGATATGTGGCAGTTGTCACTGATGACAAGTTTTATGAAACAGGGGCCCCAGAAGTTCATATTACCTCAGTGAGTTCATGTCGTTGTTGTCTGTAAGTGTTCATAGTGATGATGCTGACGATGCAGCAGAATTGAACATTCTTTTATAAACTTGTGTTACGTCACTATGGTAATAGTATTAGGCTTATTTCATTTACATATTTATGTGTATGTGTACGTATATATATATTAAAAAGATTATAACAGCGTACATAAATACTTTTTATCATGATAGGGAATACATATAGCTTTTGTCTTTTCATATGCTTTGCACGAGTTTGATCACACACATTTTCACATATATTCAAACCAAACCAGACACTAAATTCCATAACAATGTATGCATCATAATTTACTGAAAAACACACTTGACATCTCTAAGTGCACCTGTGCATGATCTAAATTATTCAAAACTTTTTAAGTGGTAAGCTGCAGCCACATTCACTATCAGGGGAAGTCAGCAGAGAGATCACCGCTGCTGAAAAAAAAAAATGAACTTAGCAAAGGCAGTGAGGCACTAAAATGCTAATTATTGAACTTAATAGCAAAAAGGGACAAACGCACAAACTTTTATATCCAGCTCAATGTCATTTAGTCAGATATATCTGCGGTTGCCTTGGTAACCTGCAGAAGAGCTCTCTGGGGATGACTGTGGATGAACAAAGACAACACCCAAACAGAATAAAACAAAATAAAGAACAAGTAGTGTTTTATTGCTCATCTTTACACAGGAATTGCTGTCCCCTGTTGAAGATGCCACACTCTGACTTTTATTTTTCTTAAATGTTGAACACAATTGTGGATGGATTTTCTTACTGGAAGAAATTCAGTTTTTTACAATGTTGATAGAAATGTCAAATTTGACAAGTCTTACAAAAGAAATGTCACTGTTGTGTGACAACACCCATTGTAAGACAGTTCTAAGGTATTGTCCATCAGCTATATTATATTAGGTGATGTAGTAACAAAGAGCTATCTAGAACTCTTATTGACACAATTTCATACACATTTGGGTTGAATTGTTTACGTGTTTCGTGGCAGTAGATCTCTGAGGGCTAGTTTTGCCTGTAAACATAATATGGTCCACTTCTCTCTTGATAGCATTTTGATTGTAGTCAAGAAAACAAGTCCTTAATGCCAGGGGGAAGAATTCATCTCAAAGGCTATTTCTCCATTTGCCCAGTTTGAAGTCACACTTTACGATAGCTTGCAACCCAGTATTTTGTCCCTCTCATTCAATCCGACGACCTGTGGATGTTTACCATCTCCTCCTACAAAGACATTCTACCTGCAAAATTGCAATTTTGAGATCAATAATAGTGATGAGTGTGCATCACTGTCTTGCTGTCCTGCAGCAAGCGTTGTTACGCTGCAAAACTTGGCCTGCTGCCAAGGAGAGAGAGCGCCGAGGTGCTTGACCGACTGCAGTTGTCATGGCAACCCACGGAAGAGCTCCTCTGCCGGTGGCTGTGGGTGAATTTGGGGCGCTGCAGCGGAGTGAATGCATGTGAGTGGCAGATGTATGATGAATTAATGATGTGTTTGTTAGCAGCGATGGGAGATGTGATGTGAGTGGAGGTGGCCAGTGGATACGATCAGAGTGATTGAGGAGAGGAGCGTATCGAAAGGCATACACTCTTGTTGTGATGGGGGACTAGAGCAGTGATTTAAGCCTGATGAGGCTTGTGAATGATTTGTTTTGGGTGACCCTAATAAATGAATCGAAGTGCATTAAATGCAGGGCATGAGGTGTGTTGATTTGATATCATCTCATTTCATTTCGCATTAAGTTCACAAAGTTTGCTTTAAGTAAATACATGATATCAAGTATAATAGTGTTGGGATCTTAAGAATAAAAAAAGGGCTTATTGAAGAATGAGCTCTAGACAAATTTTATAATGCTAAAGCATGATATAGATTATATGGATTTTGTAATTAAGTTAAACCAAACGTGAATTTTATGTTATACAATATGTAGGAAATGTTGAATTCATATTAAAAGATATAGAAGAGAAAAGGAGGAAACTCTGGGCTATTTATTAAAACTTTATTGATAAAAAAAAAGTGCTCCAATATTTTCAAAATTTCTAAATAGTCTAGTCATCTTACAAAGAATTTGTCAAATTACTCCACAAAACTGGACCTTTTGAAAATATTTCTGCTATAAGATGAGTGATTTAGTGGAAGATGGATGTTTTGGCATTTCTAATGTTATAATTCTGAATGGAACTATTTAATGTAAAATAATCCTTGAATACGTCAGGAAAGATGGTATTAGTTACATTCACACGCTGTTCCTAAACTTTAAGTTTAGGTTGAAAACTTAACTCTATGATTAGCTTGTAGTTTAACGCCATGTGGACGCACTCAAAAGTTAGCAATCTTAAAGTTTAGTTGATGATTAGAACCACAAGACATCATAGGGTTTATGCTCTCTCCACGAGCCATGGAGGGTCCCCACTCATAGATTTGCTCCGTGTGGACACAATAATCAACGAGTTTGTAAGTTAGCGTGAACCTCGCTTCTCGTTCGCTTTTGGGTCAACCTCCAGTTACCTTATTTTGTATGGGCAAAAGGTCATAGCGAAGACTCTGCACCTTCGGTATAATCATCTAGTGGGATTTGATCGTAAGTTGTAAGAGTTAAGGTGCGCGTGTGAACCCACGTCATGAATTCATGAGTGGAGCTCATCATCAACAGTTACGTTTTCGACCTAAACTTCAAATTTTGCAACTGCATGTGAACGTAACTATTATTAGATTTATATACATAAACATTGCAGACTCTAATGAAATTTTATCTTGAATAGGCAATGTTGATGTTTCTATATGTTTGAAGCCAGTTTCTATGTGCAGTTTTCATGATGATCAAAGTTCTCTTTTCACAAGTTTCAGATTCAGTGTGAAAATGAAATATTTGTTTTGGGTTGGTGATGCTGCAGCTGCTGTGATGTTAACTGTAGCTAGTAGAAACTATTTGATTAAGGATGCAGTTCTTATATACATGGCCACTCTTCCAGGGGACTGTGTCTTTTGAACTGTGCATTATCGGGATCGTGCAATATTATCCATGATATGATGTGTCTCTGTGTCTTGACAGTGTGGGTTGGATAGTGCTGATTTTACAGAATGTCACAATATCAATTCATGCAATGTGATGTGCAATATAATGATTGAATATTGCCTCACCGTGAGGGGAACACTTAGGTATACAAAGCGCGAGCTAAGACAGTATTGGTCCAATACGGTGGCCATCTTAAAGAGTTTATTACTTCTGTGTGTGTGTCTGTGTGAGTAGGACTTGGCATAGAGTATCATAACCCACTGTTTTTTTGTTTTTTTTTTACAGATATTTATTCAAATTTGCAAAGTGACATATCTCTATGAAGGGGGATAATAGAAAGTCACATAAAGAAGTGTTAAAAAATGCATGCTTGCTTCTTTTTGACATGATGCCTTGTGTTGGATATATCTCAATGGTGTACTTCCAAAATGAAATTTCTCCTTTACACTGAGACCTCAACTTAAATGCCTGTATACCTTCCTTTAAAAAGGAAGTATTGCAGGTTCTGTGCCAAAAGAAAATGGCTAAATTCTATATATCTTATTAAGCATGCTGCTTCAAGAAACTAAACAAAACTAAGGCAGAAACATTATCCTGTCAAATCATTTTCGGTCTCTGAATCTTGTGAAGTACAGTTTATGTGTGTGTGTGTGTGTGACTTATCACATTCAGATGTAAATCTGTTCTATGAAAAGCTTGTTGAATTTCTCCTGGTTCCTTTTTGGCTGCATTCCATTCCATAGTGGTCAGTAATCTCTTCAGTCCCTGATGCTGGCTTTGTTCTGTACTTCTGCCAGAGTTTGTGGCCCGTGACCATCATCAGTAGAAGAGTAGATTGAAATAGCGGTCTTTTCATGCATGGCAACCAGTGAACTTGTGAGAAAGCCTCGGCGCCTCCCTTTGCTGGCTCTATGCCAGGCCACTGGATCGGATGGGAGAGGCTGATGTCGCAGGAGATATTGTCCCCCTGTAGAAAAAAACTGTACCTTTCTTTTTCTGAGCTCCATCAGGAAATATTGTCCTTCTCTAGAAAAAACTGTACGTTTTTCTTTTTCTGAGCTCCTTTGATTTGTAACCATGCAAAGTCTCTCGAGGCCTTCAATTAATTTTTCTTTCCATCGTCTTTAGCAGATATTGATTTATCAAATTTTATTCGGTTGTGGCATGTTTGACATTTCTCATCTAAATCTTAGTCTGCTTGTTGCTAAAGGCATATCTATTTTATGAATCCATACCAATTTCTTAGGTATTGTTAAACATGATAGTAAAAAAGAAATACTGTAAGAGTGGATGCTTTTGTGCGAGTAACTTTTCATGCTGGGCCGGGTAAAATGGATTTCGCGAGTTTTTAATTCTGGTCAGTTTTCCTCTGTTTACATTTGTTACATACTCAAAAAGCTGCATCACTTCGGTGATCCCTCGCATATATCCCCAAGTTTAATTATCCTTCGGGTTTATGCTGGGTTTAGTGCGTGCGTGGGTGTCACACACAAAGCGCGCTACTATAGCTTCTGACCATCCGAGCATTGAGAATTTAGGGTTCTTGGACAAACACTGAACTAGGGCTTTCTATAGCTCAGTCAGTAGAGCACCGGGCTAGCAATCCGGAGGTCTCAGGTTCGAAACCCGATGGAATCCCATTTTCTTTGCTCATTTTTCCAATGATAGTTTTTGATTCAGCAGAATCAGGACATTAACTACCGGAACATACGGCACGCAGAAATATTAGCGTGCTTTTATTTTTGCACTAGCGTCTGGTTACGCGAAATACGCAGAAATTTCCACTTTTACAATAAATGATTTATAAAGACAACCTGAAACAAGGAGATAAGAAGTGGGAAAACTTTCTTCCAATTACTAGTACATGTAGTTTTATTTTCTATGTGCCATACCAGCTTTGACTGTATCATGGCATTGCATTTTTTTTTTTTTTTTTTTTGGGGGGGGGGTTTATAACTCGTATGTTGATTGACAAGATTCCCTACATACAGGAAATTGCACATAATGCATAGTAATGTGTATGTCATTGTAGGATGATGCTATTTCCAGGTAGAGAGGATATTAGCTGGCATATCACTGTATACATGGTTTGGCAGGTGTAGAAAGTTAATGAAAACAATGCAGCAGATTAAGCTTTTAAAACGTAGACTGATAGTCACGCATAGGAAAGTGGGTAATTGTCTTTTTATGACCTCATAAGATTTATGGATTGTCAAGCACATGGCACATTTGGTTCTCATCAAAAAAAAAAAGAAGAATGTAGCATATGTCTGCATAGATTTCAGGTTGAAATGAATAGAATGAAGAAATGGAACATCATTTTTTAGTCTTCAGTGTTGACACAATTACTGTTCCTGGTAATCTGTTGGTTTGTTTGTGAGTGCAGGGTGTAGCATGGAGAAAAGCTGGGCAGGGTCCACTGACAAACCTAGTGAATCATGTCTAGTTGAAGAAATTGGGTTTTGATATCAGGGTCTGTGTTCTGAGAAGGTGAATCATCTTTTGTGTGGCTGCCATTTGTGAATCAGTTCCATGAACTTGTGATAATTATGATGTGAGTTATGCTGAAAAGTAACCACAAAGGTGAATTGGGTTTGTGAGCTTGATAGGCCAGCTGTTTGCCTTCTCTAGATCCTCCCTAATTTTGTCATATGGTGGGAAACGTACAATAACAAACGCACTACCTGATCTACAAAATGTGACCAGCAGAGGTGAATGCACTTTTTTAAGGGGGGGGGGGGGGGAAAGGAAAGGGATGACCATGCCACATGGTCAGTAGATTTACTTATTTGATTGCCTCCCCGTACCACTTTCTCATGAACTCTGTAATTAGTTTTGTTACCTCTGTTTCCTGTGAGGTCAAAGCCAATGGTCTTGAGTGTAATTGGCATTCAGAGCAATTTTACAGGTACGAGGCCGTTGCGATTGAAATGTTGCAATGGTATTTCCGTTTGTCCATGAGCCTTGCTGTCAGTGAACACCACAAGACCTGCATGGCTTTGGTGCCTGTAATTTATTCTGTAGTTTGAAATTTAAACCAGTTAGTCTTGTTTTGAGCAACAGCTATCACCTTATACCTATGTTGTGAGTGAATAGTTTAGTTTTCCTTCTTTTTACGTGTACCTGCATCTAGATGAACATGACACAGGATATGCGTGGTGCTGTAAAATTGCGTAACATGTTCATAGCTATTGATTTCACCATCAAAACACCTCTTCTCCTTTACTGACACTTAATTCCCCCTTAAAAAAAATACAAGAAAAGAGGATTAAAACAGACAAATATTTTTATTTTCAACTCAATCTCTTGAAGCTCTAGATATAATTACACTGCAGTAAGAGTCCCTCTTCAAAATAATTCCACAATGTGAAAATGGACCTTGTTGACCTTTGAGTCATGGCTACATGTAATTTGGATGATGGAGAACGTATACGGAATATTGGTACGATTGAATGTTCTCAAATAAGCAGGCCAGTGATGACAAACTTGTACAGCATGTATTATGGAGATGGTTGGCTCTTTGTCACCTCGCTTCATCAATTTTTTGCCCTCCTCACCAGTGTTGATGGATGCATGCTGCTCCTCGGCTTGTCAGGAAGCTCTGATGGAGAATGAATGGTCAACTAAAGATAGTGAGAGATGTGAGAAAGAAGACAAGAAAAAAAAAATCTCCACTTACTGTTGAGAAAGAACTAATCATGCAAAGTTGACCTTTCATCCACTCTCCAAGGCTTTATTTGTGAAAAAAGAATTTCCCCTACTGATCACATTGTAAAAATAATAAAAATGCTGGATGTATCCTTCTGAATTTGGATGATTAAAATGTGTGTGAGCTCAAGAGAGTCAGTTTGTAGTGTTGTATGTTTTGACAACATTTAGATATCGCAAAAGATACTTGTGAGGTGAACTTCAAACTAAGCTGGCTTAGCTTAAAGCTACAGTTTGCTAGCTTCAGTGATAGTGGACACTTTCAAGTTTTCATGTGAATGTTATTGTAGGTTCCCATTTTCATGAGTTACCTGGAAGTACTACTTGAAGGTCAAAATTGAATGTAGTTTAGTGCCAGGAATATCCTGTTTCATGCAGCAAAAATGTCTCCTGAGCAGTAATGCTAAATTGTGTAAGAAAGAAAAAGATTTTCATCCTTGTAGAAAAAGGTATTCATTTTGCTTTGTGTTGATCTGTACCACGCTTTCGTAAAATCGAAGTGATGATTTGTGTCAAATACTCTTTTGAAATATGGTGATTTTGTGACACATCATGGAAGAATAGTTGGTACGTGTTCTATGAAATCAGAACACTACAAGTGCTTGTCTTTTTCTCTTTCCTATTTTGGCAACATAATTTCCAAAGATTGTTTGGTAATGTAATGAATTTATTTTGTTCTTGTAACCGGATTTCCTTGTTAACCGTTCAACATAAAAAACAAACAAACATCAGTTTTGATTCCTTTTTCCAGTTATGTAAGCATTACCAATAATAGTCAAGCCTAATTTTCCTCCACTCAGAGCAGTTTTATAGATTAGCCCTATTAGAATCTAGTGTTTTTCTCTTCCCACAGACTGGGAGTTGTAAAGGTGTGAGTGAGTCTACCCTTACTGAGCAAGGGGGGGGGGGGTAGGGTTCCTACAATATCCAAGTTGCCTAATCTGATAGAAGAACTAGGAACTCTAAAATATGTTTTGTTGTTGACTGTTCTGCAAGTTGTGAGCACCAACAATAGGTGGGTCTTCCCAGGCAGGATTTGGCACAATATCTCCACATGATGCAAAACAAGAGCGCTATTTCTGGTCTGTTTCTGTTGGCTGTAACAGAGATGCTTGTTTGCTTTTAAAATATGAACCTCACCTGAAGCTTGTTTGTGTGGTTGTTATCTGAAGCTGGCTCGTAGGAGAGAGTAAGCTTTGGGCTGACTTTATGAGTCAGCAACTATTGGGGCACCTTGCCAACTCTTGAGATGTTGAAGCTGATGAAGACTTGACCTAGAACTTCTCTTTGCTGATGATGGCATCATCCTCAGGTTGCAAATCAACAAAGAAATACTAGATGACTGTTTCGAAAGCTGTTCAGATGAAAACCACTTGACAACAATGCTCCGTAATAATTCATTGAATGAGGAAGAATCTGTAAATAGATACCAACCTTTTCTCAGCAGCCTTTTCAGGCTCAAACTTGAGTTAAAAGATGTCAGAGAAATACAATGTACTCGAACAATGATGTGCTCATTATGGTTCTAGGCACCTGTATCTTACCTCTCCGAGGGGGGAAGAAACTTGTGAAAGTGTATGCTCTCCCAGCTGACTCCATGCTGCTGAAATTTGAGCACAGGCTTGTGTAGATGAACTTTGACATTTGCCTGTTGATTCATGTGTGTTCTGGAAGCAAGGTTGTATACCTTCTAAAAGTACCCCCCCCCCAAAAAAAAAAAAAAAAAAAAGCACTGCAGTCTTCCTCGGAGTAACATTAGTATTTTAGAAAGTGATTTATAAGATATTCCTCATGATTCATATTTTCTGAACATGTAGAGGGTAAAGATGAATATAGGCATCAAATTAAAAACACCCAGCCTGAAATGACTCCAAGCACTATGAGAAATGGAACAGAAGTTCACTGAATCATAACACTTCATGGAAAAGTTTGTTTATTTCTGCTCCATGGGAAAGGGGAAGGATGATGGGAGATTGCATTCACCTGGGATGAAAGATGATGCGATAAAATGCTGCCGGGCAACTCTTCAGATTGATATCAGTCTTCTTGGAACTTTCATTTATATCCCCCCCCCCCCCCAACACACACACACAAACAACAGCAGCAGAACCTGTTGCTTGTGCTACAAACAAATGAATAAATCCTTTGTGTGCTTTGAGTGCTTGTTGGTACAGAAAACTCTTAGCATGGTACACATTGTCAGAAAGTTCCTGGCAGAAAAAAAAAAAAAGGTCGATAAGCTTGAGATTGTGTTGATGTGCAAGCTCTTTTGCTCATCTTCTGTTGTAGACTGGGACTACTGAGGTCATAAAAAACCAAAAACCAAAACAAAACAAAAAACTGAAGTAACAAGTATGAGATGGACTTAATTTCTTAAATCTGTGAGAGATAAATCACCATATATGATTTCATTCCAGTAATCCTACCTATCTCTCTGATTTTAGTAGTAATATTTCAGGCATAATCTTTGGTATCCAGGAAGGTATACCCCAAAATAAAAGGCTGACAAGTGTTATATTGTAGACTGCGAAGCATTCATATGAATACAGTGGGGAAGAAATGCTGAGGGAAAACTAAACAAATCTTGTCTCAAATTGGTTAGAATGCAAAGGCAATCATGTTCTGCCATGTGAGAAAACAAATCATTTTTTTTTTTTCTTTGACCTTTGGATTGTTTTGAGTATGTCATGAGAAAAAAAAAAAAAAAAACTTTCAGTAAAATGATTTGGTCATTCGAATATTGTCATTTCAGATTGTGTAAAGAAAATGGTTAAAGCTGTTGTTAAAGCCATGAGACATAATTTCCCTCTTTATCAATGGTAATTTTATTGAAGAAACATCTTTTGCTTCCCTTTTTTTTCAATGCATATGTCTTAACGTGTTGCAGACTAGTCTGAAAGTCCCAAGTATACTCAGGTGAGGTGTCTGTGGGAAATGCACGATAAAGCAAAACCAACTTGTCTTCAGTGAATTAGAGAAGTATACAAATTAATTAAGGATATTTTGTTAAATACAAAACCTTCATGAGAGATGATAGTGAACTTTTTGTATGAACTTGGGAGATAAGGTACTGAAGTAAATGTATATTCCTACACATGCAAATACTATCAAAGCCAATAAGACGAGATGCCATGTTAACTATCCTGCTGGATGAGTAAATTGTCTTCAGTTAACTTTCTCAGTGCTTTTTTTTTTTTTTTTTAGATATTCCTAAACATTTCAGATTCATTCCAATCAAATTTCCTCTGAATGATACAATGTACTGTAGAGCACCAGAGAAGTCACTTCCCTGAGTACACACAGACATATGTACAACACTCACATTAAGGGGTTGTCCCCTCCCTGCTCACACATATACAGTAGGCCTATATATTTTTCATATAACATACAAGTATGTGTCAGCACAGACTGCAGGTAAACATACATGGCATCAGTTCATTGACTTCATCAGCTATTAACCCTCTGATAACACAGATCTTGTTTCTGCTTTGCATCTCTTACCTGGTAGGTGAGTGTTCTCATATAGGACGAACAGCTGTTGTTGATAGCTAAGGAGATTGATCTTTTGATTCGCACTAACATTACAACATGACATTTGTTTGGCAAGCGTTTCAACACACTGTGGACTTAAAGCTACACATGGGTCATCACATGCATTATTCAAATTGCCTGAACTGTTATCAGGGGAGTACACATCGCAACCTGTTGCATGTTGTTTTGAAATGATTCCCTCCTAATGGTTTTGTGCCAAAAAGATGATCTGCCTCCAGCTACTGAAAGTGCACTATTATGAAACATAGCAGGTGTTATCACTGAATAAGAATAATGATAAAAGTCTCTAGGAAAAAGTAAGCAACTGCCAGGTGAAAAGGAGAAATGATTGAAGGGGTGTGAAATTCATATCCAAGAGGCAAAGGAAACAGGTTAGGATATATTCTGTATGTGTAAGAACCCTGTTAGTAAACTTGTGTCCATATCTCTGTCCACAAAGTGCTAATGCAAGGGTTGGGCCTCATCCTCCTTTGATTAACCATCATGAATTTGTATACTCAATTCTGCTTTGTAATCCCCCATACCTTCCCCTGTATTCCTTTTCCTCTCTCCCTTCTCCCCCTCCCCCTCTCCTTACCCCTTCCTTTCCTGCTGTAGATCCCTCGTCAGTGTTCCTGTGGGAGTGAGTCTGCTAGGTGTTTGCTACCTTTTTCCTCCCCTCTATACAAGCCGAGACTCTTGGCACAGAGCCAACACTCAAAAAGCATAGAATATTTGATAATGGACTTGGCCACTGGCCCTTGACCTCTACAGAGAAAGAGAGGAAGTGGAGAGGTTGGGGGGGGGGGATGGGAGAGATCATAAAGTGAGGTAGAACTAACGAAAAGAGTGCAGGGAATTGAAGGGACAGAATTCATTCATTGTGGAGGTTGTGCCTCAATTTGTACTGCATAGCAGTGGAGGTTGTTGTGGAAACCTCCCACCCCTTAACACGTCGTCGCCATGACGTGGATGTTGGGTTCATGAATGGACTGTGGGTTGGTTGATGAGATGCGTGCCTGCCGTATGATAATGATGAGAAACTGTGAGGACGTGTGTGTGCTGGCACAGTGGAAGAGAAAGATAAATTCTGTCAGCTTGTATTTGTTCGTTGGTCTTTACTACTGTTGTTGTTTCTCCCTCAATATATTATGGAATAAGAATGTAATTGACATTAATTGAAGAATGTGTCAAAAGATGTGGAAGATGAGTTAGAGATTGAGGTGAATAGTATTTGTAAACAACTATTGTATATTGAGAGAAGGTATGGTGGAGGGATATTGTTGCAATCTTACAATTTCAATGAATACTGCCCGCGAGAATGAGTAGCACCGCAATAGTAGCTGTTTATGACAAATTTTCTTTCATCAATGAGAAGAAAAAAATATTGCATTCACTTGTTCGCGCACGGAAACCCTGTACCGAAGTAGAGCAATCCAGACCACGAGGTCCCTATACAAATCGTAGGATGTATACAAATCATGGGATGGGTGCGTTGGTGCTTGCTGTGGCATGAATAATGCTAAGCAAACTTTGCCCATTCAATGCTGACTGCCCATTGGTCAGAGCGGGATACACAAGGACTTGACCTGCCCCAATTCGTAGTGCTGTGTACGAGGGCAGTGTTAGCATTGCTTGACTGAGGCACACGCTCACTCACTGTCCAATGACGTCAAGATGTGTTGACTATCGGCCATCTCCCCGCTGTGCAACAACACAGATTGGCACACAGTGTACATTTACTGCTCTGTAAATGGATAATTAATGCTTGTAGGCCTCTGTTCTTAAAATAAACACTGCGTAAAGATGGATTTGGTCAGTCCACCAATCAGAAAGCTCCTTGAGCATTTTCCCTTGAGAGTGGGGTTCTCATCTTCCCCGGAAATGATTGAAAAATTGTATATTGATGTGTTGTATAATAAGGTACAGAATTAAATCATTGCATCAGGACTTGCTGTTTTAATTCCGAGAATGGTTTCATGTCAGATCCTGGACACTTTATAAGCTTGTTGTTGTTGTGTTAAATTATGCAATTGGGTTGCATTCACCCTTATGCTAAAATATAAAAAGAGAGAATTTGAAGAATATGAATCTTATTGAGTTATGGATTTGTATGGTGTTTTTACTGTAATTCTGTGTGGTTTTATTTACCTTGTTACCAAGTGTGCACCATAATCTTTTGTTATATTCTTGAGGTTTTATTTCTCTTTGTTTGTCTTTGTATCAGTATCAGAATTGTTAGTTTCTATATCTGTGTCTCTGCCTTTCTAATTTCTTCTGATTACTAAGATGACATCCACATCCACAACCACACACATACAATGTACACACAAACATGTGCACACACATACGTACATGCACATTCACAGAAGCACTCTCATGTACGCATGCAATAGGTGGAATACAGTTATATCTTTTGTAGAGATGACGTGCTTGAATGGGAGGCTGTAGCTCTCTTGGGAGACTGGGATAGGCCTCAGACAAGTCCCCCTACCCCCTTTACCCTTGAAGAAGAAATCCACCCCAAAAAATTAATAAACTTCAAAAGAAAGAGACAAATATGCCGTACATAATGATACAAAAATGACTAAAATTAGATCAGAAATAAGGAAGATATGACATTTTGAAATTTCACTTTTTTTCGGAAAACGTTTCTTGAACAGTCCTTATGAATATTCAAATGAGCAACTTGATGATGTCATACCTCCAATTTTTATGTCTGTAATATATGAAATTCAGAAAAATTCTTATTTTTCAGCTAATACAAATAAAAGCATATTCCCATACCGAGATACTTCGGAGTTAACATTTGTTCTTTTTTATTTTGGGTAGTTTTAAGACATATTTTATATTTATACAGCTGAAATATGAGATTTTCTTCATTTCTTTATGATATGAATAAGAAGTTGTGAGAGCATGACATCCTCAACTCGCTGATTTGAATATTCATGAGTGCTGGTCAAGAAAATAAAATGTTTTCTGAAAAGATGTGAAATTTCAAAATGTCATATCTTCCTTATTTTTTATCCAATTTTTGTCATTTTTGCATCATTCTGTAGGGAATATTTTACTCGTTCTTTTGAAGTTTATTTGGGTTTTTTTGTGGATTTCCTCTTTAGCATATCTTTAACTTCTTTTTAAGATATCAACCATACTGAACAAAATGTTGTAATGTATAAATGCTTTTATAAATTGAGAACAAAATTTATATATGGCAGTCATCATGATAATCCAACTTGATCCCTTGATTAGGGCATAACAATAGTGAGAAATGGGCACTGGTAACTTCTAAAGAACATTTATTACTTAATCTGTACCATGTGATATAAACAGCTTTATGTGACTGAATTCTGTTGCAATTATACATTCCAACACTATATCCTCACAACTTGATTAATTGCAATTTTCTTGTTTGTATCTTATTTCTATCTACTCTACAGATCCCAGCACTGTGTACAATGTGCGTATTCTTGGCTTCAATCAGTTTGGAGATGGCCGATATTCAACTCAGACAACCAAGACACCGCCTCCACCAGGTGAGATAGAAAACTAAAATACCAGACTTTCATCTAGCACTGATAATAGGTGGATTCTTTCTTTCAGCCCTGTACTGTATTTATAGAATTCTTATGTTGTCATGGTTACATGAAGAAGGGGCTTTATCTGCTCAAGCTGTAGGGTCGGGGAGTGGGTAGGTCGTTAATGGGGTATAAAAGCACAACAATTTTGTGTACTGCCATAAGATAAGATAAAATGGAGTAATGTAGGTAAAAAGTGTTTATATCTCCAGGATTACTCCTATCTGTGTCTTGCATCTAGTTTTGCTAAGGAGGTGTGCGATACCTCAGGTATGAATATGTGCAAATAAATTGGGTTAACAAATCGTCAGCCTTAAGTAGCCAGGATTCCCTTTCCAGCGTTCCTCATTTCTGATGTGTGAGAAGCTGCCCACATAGCTTTATGACACACTTAGGTAATATCCATCCATAAGGAGGGCATTTGTCTGGCAGGAGAGCTAATGTGTGAGACAGATTGCTGTAGGAGAGGATGAACGTCACAATTGATGGGATGTTTGTTTTTTGTTACTTGTTCTTTTTATTTCGTAGTTAGCTTAAGACTGATCTCTCCCACTATTTGAACCAAAAAGTGGATGAGGGTGAAAAATGGTTGTGTTATTGTAGCTATTATTATTTGCAATTAACCCTTATCATGCAATGTTTGCCATTTGGCAACTGGAGTGCTTTTTACCCTGATTGGATTTCTGGAAACCAATTGCCAATGAAAGAGATTAACTAATCCTCCTAATCCTTGTTATGTGACCATGACCTTCCTGTCAGACTTGGGCACATTGTGGTGCCTGAGTGGTCTGGCTAACATGTAAGTAATCAGTATCATTCATAAATGTGACAGGTTTTGGACTTCACTCTTCAAGATCTATCTAGATCTTTGTGTATTTTTTTTTTTTCAGATTGGCTAGAGTTTGCTTAATAGATATATTTTCTTGCATTGACATGCAATGTCACAGTCATTTTTTTTTTCACCCAAACAAAAAGCTCAATTATAGATTTCTAGTTTAGCAGTGCTGTGTTTGTCGTAAGAAATTACATGTTTAAACATGACTGAAAGAGATGAGTGTTGAAGCTCCAGTGTCGTCAATCAAGAGATGAAAACGTATGTTTTGTGTTTGTCTCTCTGTCTAGTTGTGATATACCCTGATGTTTTGCCACCACCGGCTAAACTCAACGCCACTGGACTGTCGGCCAGTTCTGTACTGATCCAATGGGACAAGCCCCACACACAGAAGAAGATAGTCAGCTTCATCATTGAGTACAGTGTGCTTGGAGGCAATGTGACCAAACATATGGAAGTTGATGGGTGAGTGCTCCAGTGTATCATTGATACGATGGTAGCTAACATTGCTCTGACAAAAGATTGCATCGAGACGAGGGTATTGTGTCAGATTGACTGTAATTACTACTAAGATTGACTGCTACTTTGGTGAGGGTTCATGTCATGAACAAAATACAAAGAATGCAGTGTCTTTGTGTCCAAACTCCATGTACTGGGCAATTTACCTATTTCTCTGAATGGGTAGGTAAATGTTTGTTTTAGTATTAGGTTATATAGTAAGATCTTTACAGTCAAACACAGTTTCCTTTGGCTCCTCATATTGTTCATCTGCATCAAAGGAGAACTTACCCCTTGACAAAAATATTTTTGATGTGACAAAAGCAGTAGAAATAGCCACATGATGAGTGAAATCTCATTTATGAAAAGAGATCTGTGATACTCCAAACTAAACTCAAAATGTCTCAAGTCTCAGGTATTAAGATCATTGAATATAGATAGATCAGCAAAAAGATTTACATAAGTCTTCATTACATGTCACAAGGAAACTCTGAGCATTTTGAACTAAATAATGTCTCACTTTGTAATAACTCCAATATCAATTGTTAATCGGTGAAATCAGTTGTAATTTTGTAGGAGCAGTTGAAATAAGTCATATCGGAATATGTACATGTCTTGGAACCCTTGCATGTCATGTATTTAATCTGGAATCTTTCTTATTTTCTGCTTTCTCTGATTACAGGTCAACCCATCAGCTACTACTCAATGGCCTCCTGCCATTTACTGAATATGAGTACAAGATCCGCTCCGTTGGTACCTCACAGACGCCCTCTATTGCCAGTCCCTTGTCTCGTGTCTTTACTCTGGAAGACAGTAAGATAATTATCTACATGATTTTATCTTTGTTTTTTTCAATTTCCTACTTTGTTCCCCATTGTTTTTCTTTTCATATTTCATATCTTGACCTGTATGTTGCTGGAGACATGATTTATTGTTAGGTTTTATTTCAAGTTTCTCTGCCTGTCCATCTCTTAACCTGTGTGACCATGCTTGATTATTTCTTGATAATTGATACCTATAGAGTAACTCGAGATATCTTGAATCCTGATGAAGTGTAGTTTTCCTCATATTTTTTTTTTACTGTAAAAAGCTGCAAAAATATCATCCTGAAGGGAACATGATTACCTTCACTGGTGAATTTTCTGGTAAAATTAAAGCTTCATACAATAATAAGCTTTGTCAAATTGGGTCATGTGTGGTACGTCTGAAATGAAGCTTGTAAAGGCCAAAAGACAAGATTACCAAATACAGTAAAAAAGACAATGATGTTTTTGTGTGCATAAAAAAGAAAACAAGAGTAATGAGTCTGACTTGAATATATAATGGAATAATCTTTTGAGATAAGCTATCACTTGATGTGTGTGTTTGTCTATACACAGTTTGTGATTACCATTGAATTTATGAAATATTTCAAAAATCGATCACCAAACTTTCATTCACTGAGGTGCAAAGGTAAATATCTCCCACCTAAATCTTACCCAATTCTCTTCCTCTCCTTTCCCGAAGAACCTTCCGACCCTCCGTCGTCGGTTGAGGCTGAACCGGTAGACCCCCACACCGTCAAGGTGATATGGAAGCCACCAGCCAAGCCCAATGGTATCATTACTCGTTACACCGTCATGTACCAGAAGGATCCCAATGTGCCTGAGGAAAGCTGGGAGTGTGAGCAAAAGGATGGTGAGTTCCTTCAAGTCTTCTTCCTTCTATCGTGTAGAAGAAAGGGATATATAATATCACTGTGTGCAGACACTGTTGGCCTGACTTCTCCTTTCCTTGTCTTCTCATCCTCTTCTTCCTCCTCCTCCTCTACCTCCTCCTTTTCCTCTCTTGTCTTCCACCTCTTCCTCCTCTTGCTCCTTCTCTACTTCTCCCTCCTTCCTCTTTCCCTTCTTTCCTTCCTCTCTTTTCTTCTTTTCTTCCACCTCTGCCTCTCTTCCTCCTCCTCCTCGTAATTTCCATGAACACAATTTCAGCGTTTTGATGAATTTGATCTTAAGCAGAATTATATTCATTCTGGTTTGCAAGATAAAAAAACCACAACAAAAAACATACCCCTTAAGTTTTCCAACTGATAAGTTTTCAAGCATTTCTCTGTCACCCTTATAGAAATATCAATTATATTTGTCGGGAAAGCAATGACTTGTGCATCAAGTATTGAGGTTGAAGTGACAATATTTGATTTCAGATCCAGTTGCTAACTTTTAAAGATGTAGATATTTGACAAATTAATTCTGTTTTTCTTTGTTTTGTAGGTGTGTAGGTGTGTGTGTGGGTGTGCATGTGTGTGTTTTATAGTTTTAGCTGGTATGATGTTGTCAGAATCTTAAGGAATACACACCCATGGTTGTATAGAGAGGATACAGCAAAAAGTTTAGAACTTTTTAACCTTAAGTTTTATGATTTTCATAACGTCATATCATGTTGATCCGGCTAAGTTCTATGCATATATTGACTATTGCCTTGTAGCAACCTTATCAAATTTTGTAGTCCCAAGAAAAGAAAATGCCATGCAATTTCTTTTTCTTTGATAATTGCATGCTCGAATCAGATTATACATGACTTCTAGTCTGTTTTCAGCTTAAAACATTCATATAGAAAATTTGTGATAATTACAAGTTTTCCTTTAGCCTATTATGGTATTTGTTAGCCATACCAGGCAACTGAGGATATTATTTTCATCATACTGCAAAATGAAGAAGAAGTGTTTTATGGTATGGTCTTTGAACAATGAATGGAAGTCATCTGTTTGGAAGGTGCTTTTGATGTTTTAGTGAAGCCTGCATCACAAAGTAATAATACATTATAATGTTTGTGTAATTGCAAACCCTTGAAATGACAATGATAGAGTTATGTGAAAGGAATTTTGATATCAGAAAGCAGGTGTCTTCACTAAAATTGTTGCCACATGCGAGAAACTTGTCACACTTGTCAGAGATGTCAGAACTGCAAATAAGCGGAATATTGAGCTTTGGAAACTTGGCTTAAGTCCATGAGAGAGTACAAGTGCATGATGTGTGTGGTAAGATGGCCTCTTTCTTCGCCAGAGAGCCGAACACCAGATATGCCTGAGATGTATGCCACGAGGGGGTGGTGATGAAATGTTTGTTGTGGAGAGCCCTTCTGGAAGTGACAGATGTCCAGACCCTGTCCATACCTCCACTGAGGATTGGAGGGAGTCTTGGGGGCCAGCTGATGTAGGAATAAAAAGAATCGTTGATTAATGACGGCTGGAGGTCGGAGAATGGCAAGAGTATCTATAGGTCATTCATACTTGCCAAAGTTAGCTACACTAATTTATATTGATGACTGACATGTCAGGTTGATGTATTAAGTGTTTCCAGTTTGTGAAGGAGAGAACTAGGAAACTGTCATCACATGGGAATAATTCGTGTGGTCATCTTTGTTAGTACTAAGTCTTCAACAGAATTTTGTATCAGTTGCACATTTGAGTAGAAAACAGGAAATAAAGTTTTGAGTATTGGGCCTGAATAGCCTGGATCCACCCAATCTGAGACGGCAAAGCTATTGCTGCAAGTCATCAAGCAGCTCCCTAGGGGAGGGTGGGGCCCTGGAAAGGGGAAACTTGGAGACCTTGAACTAGCCCGCCTGGCATTCCACTGACGTGAGACCACCGTGGAATGGTGAATACTTGCCTTGTGGTCTGCCCTGTCCAGCCTTTGGAGCTGAGAGAGGAGAGAGAAAGAGGGGAAATATCATACATGCTCTTACAGGACGAACAGCCACACACGACTGCACACACACACATGTTAAAAAACAAAGATTAACCAAAATAAAAAGTAAGATTTAATAAAGGGGAAAGAAGAAGATAAGAAGATCCATTCTACCCAATAACTAGAATAAGGCAACACTTCCTAGAAAAGAAAAGTGTATCACAAGAGAGGGTAAGGGGGAAGGGTTTTTGCCAAAAGTTAGCTACAGGTACAGTTTGTCCTTATCACATACCCATTTTTCTGGTAGTCTCTTACTATCTTACTTCAGAGAATTGCAATATTGTACAAGGAACTCTGCAAGAAGAAATAAGACTGAATCAGCTAAGTTTCAAACATATCTAGAAAGATGATTCCTTTCAGTGTTATATTCTACTGCTGAGTAAAACCTGATTATCAGTTTTACTGAACAAGCGTTAGCATGGTTGTGGTTTTATAAACTCTTGAGGAAACTGAAATTTCTTCCCTAGAGTGTCTTTCTATCCTCTGTCAATAATTATATCTCAAAGACACCTCAAATTGCATACAGTTTGGTGGTGGTCTGCATGTAGATGTAGAGAACTCAGCATTACATTCTACACAGAGCTCCCTGAGGCAGACATACAGTCTGCAGACATAAAACTCCTCTGCAGACGAGTGTTTGATGACAGGTGGAACCAGCTTGCACCCTCCCTCACAGTGAGAATGCTGCTGCCTTGTCCTCCCCTTCATCCAGGCAGCCCAGTGGGATCGCAAACTTGACCCCCGACCTCCAGAGCGAAGAGGGCAGAGGGGGGTCAAAAGGAGAAATTGTGTCACACTGCTGGCATGGTAACATGACCTAATTGCTGAATACCAGTTGAGGTGCGTTCCCACTCCGTGAAAGAGGTGTGTTGAGATAAGTGACAACCAACTTCGCGGTCATGTAAGCTGGTCATACTGCTGAATTTTTCTTCTGGTGGATTCTTTGGGATTATTCAAGGTATTAGTGTTAGCTGTTTATATTCCATGCTTGCATAGTGTTAGCTGTCTAGATTCCGTGCTTCCATAAATGATGTGCTCTCCACCTTGTAGGCCTATATAGCCATACTTTCAGATCTCGCCAATGGCATTAATTGATGCTGAAATGTTTGGGTTGTAAATGCATGGCTTGGGTGGACAGTAATTGTTGTACCAGCCCCCTTAAAGGATCTGCTTGATTTGCAAGAACAGTAAGAAGTAGTGACATTGGGTTGCCCATCCATATAATCCTGTTTCCATTTGTGAAACTGCAGACCCATCTCAGTAGGGGATTATTTGCATTTGCTTCCTGCGAGCTCAGAGGCAGTCATAAATATTCCAAAGTAATAATAACGAGTCACAAATCTCACATGACATTTGGCTGAGTTTATTCTTAGCAAAGTGCGATGATGGTCATTGAACTTCAATGATTAATCTCTTTTTTTCTGCGTAGTTCACATAAACTTCTCCTCAAAACAGAGAAGAAAAATATGGAATAGGGAAACATTTGTTGATAGACCACCCAAACCTCTGTATTTATTGAATCAGGCTCATGACTAAACTTTAACTGGCCTATGCAAGTTTCAGTTAGTTTCAGGTAGTAAGACGAATGATGACATATCTTATCGTAACAGCGAGTGCAGCCACAATGAAATTATGTCAATCCTTTCGTTTCAAGTTAGATAGAAATTACAATTTTTGAAGTGAAGATTATAAAGCTCCAGTACCAATATTGAATACCAGTAAGCATTTTACTACTAAGCATTTTCTGACAAGGGAAAACAATATCTTGGATCATTCCCCTTTGAGTCTGTCTTTTGTTTGAGTTTTTTTTTTCTTTTAACATTTTTTTTTCACCTCTCAGATTCTCTTTGAATAAAGTGCTTGTCTTCTCACTTGGATATAAAGCTTTCTACTCTTTGAACGGGAATTATATGCTTAGGAGAGTGCTTTGTATGACGTCTCAGATTCAATTGTTTGAGAAGAAGAAAAATGTTCAAGCAGTGTGAACAGCTCTCGATGATTCAGGGAGATGATAAGCTTGATGGTGGTCTAGTATGATATCTTGTTCCAGGCATTTTAGGCCAACCTTGAGCCACCTGACACAGTCTGGGAATCAGGGCAGAGTTTTATTGAGGCTGCCAAATGAATGTGAAACTACATTTCCTGGAGTGTCGGTATAACAACTCCTTTTTTCTTCCTGGAGTCATTTTGCCGGCTTGTTAGTGTTGCAGCGTGTTTTAACTGACAAAATAAAATGTATTTTGTTACCCATGATATATTGATGTGGGTATTATAAGTCTGAAGTTGACTCAAGGAGCTGCCCTTGGACCTCTGCTTGATCGTGGTGACCCTTCTATAATATCGCAACTTGGACCTTGAATGAAAGCAATTGGCATTCCTTTTCCGGAATGACATTTCCCTACAATTCTTACTATAAAGCAGTGCACAATATCACTGCAGCCAATGTTTCTTTATAAGTAATATTCAAAAGTGAAGTGTGTACATTGTTGAAAAAACAAACAAAAAAATCTTGTTTAATTTTCCTCAAAATTATCTCAACTGAATGAGAGTATTAATCATAAATCAAATTTGACATACCGGGCAGTGTTCACTCAGACATTGTTTTCGTTTTGTTGAATGGATATCAGGACAAAGCAAACAAACAAACAAACAAGCAAACAAATACATACAGGTATTTTATTCATTCATCTATTCACTCATCTGATTTAGTACTCCTATTTTATAATCTAAGCAAATAGGCATGGCAGGGAAATCTGTAGATGAATCAAATATCCTGAAGTAGTGTTTGAATTGATAGTTTGATGCCAAGGGTAGCCCCAAGTATTTGCATTCATCTCTTGAGCAAGAGGAAATCTCCGGTATTAGAGCTTAAAATATTGCTGAAGTGGTGATGGTACTACAGGCAAAACTAACCAGAAATCTCACTCCGGTGATTGCAGGTTTTTGTTTGATAACAGAGAAAGGATTTGTTCCCTCTGGCATAGCAGGAAGTTCTTGACTTAAAAATTATGCCTTCATTTCAGCTGAAATTTGATTTAACTGAAAGAGCATGCAAGCAGAGTGTAGGAAGCTAACTGTGAAAGGGGATATTTTTGCGTGAAAAATTTTTCGCCCTTGGCCGGATAAGATGAATTTTGCATGTCTTTGATTGGACAGCATTGGCAGAATCAAGACTTTAATTAGTGATACATCCAGGAAGCAAAAATATTTGCGTGCTCTTATTTTCATGCTAGTCTCTGGTTGTGGGAAATATGTGAAAATTTCCACACTGCAAAAATTTCCACTTTTATAAGTACTATGTTATAGAATAGATTGCTTGCTTTCTAAGAGAAACATTGATGTTAATGTAAGTGCAACGAGTCTTCACTAAGCCTCATTTTATCCACTAAAATTATTCACAGTCTTAGCATCAAACATGCAATGTATTGTGATGTTAGTTTAAAGGACAAGATTTTCTATTTTTCTTTTTCTGCATTCTAATAACAATTGTGACTCAGTGGTGTATTTTCCGATAGTTTAAACATGTTTTTTAGAGGATGGAAGGACTAGTCTTAAGTTGCAGATAGAAATTTGAGTACGTGCTTCACTGCTAATGGCAGAGGTGGACGTCATGGTAAATTTTTGTCTTGTGGACGTGGCTGCGGCTAAGGTCAAGGGTCATAATGCCCAGCTCTCTCTCCCCAGCCTGCCAGCAAGATGGATTGGGTTTCGTAACAGAGCATCCTGAAAGTGGAATGGTTTAACGGTCAACTTATCAGGAATGGCATTGGTCAAATTAGCCCAGGCTACAGGAGGGTGTCTGTGAAATGTTGCAAGGGACATGATTTGTAAAGACCATCAACCGAGCAGCTCTGAGTCATCTCACAGAAACGGGCTATGAAGCAGAAATGTAGTATGCAGTAAAAAGAATCATCTGTAGCATTCTCTTTTGTGAAATAACCAAAACCACTTCTTTGTATTAACACACAAACATATACCATACTGGAAATGTGAACTTCATTTCTTATGGAGGAATAGCAAAAATATTATTGTTATTTTGCAGGACTTCATATAAGGAAAACAAAACTTTCAAATGTCATTGAAAGAGAGCAGTACCTAAACATTTTTTACTTCGTAATCATCAGCAAGGACATTGATGAAAGAAGATTAAAAGATTCATGTGCGCAAGAAACCACAAAGGACTTAACCTTCATTTCACGTCATTCCCCCACCCCATGAGTTTAGGGAAGGAGTAGAAACACATGACTGTGTGATAAGCTAAGTTTGGTGAGTTCATTAGGACAATGTACTTTGACTTGACATGAAATTGTAAAGCTTGTCCATGAGTTTGTGACGCCTCAATCCATGTATAGGTGTGAGGACATTGATTAGTTCCCCCTTCCAAACCTATCATAATCACTCCTGTTTGAGCCTTCTTCAAACGCTGCCAAAGCTTGTGGTGTGTTTAAGAGATTAGGCGTTGACAGGCTTCAGGATATGACTCAAATGGTTTTGGGCTGTAATTAATTGTACTTGGTGCTGTCATTCTTTTCCAATTTGCTACATAGTATGTTAGAAGCTATCTCAGGGATGTAGATCAGATATTTGGGGGAGCTGTCCCGGCTTCAACTTTCCTTGCCATTTTCTTATTTTGAAAGATTATAGCATTACAAATCAAATATTTATAAATTATTGCCTTTTATGTATATATATATATATTTTTTTTTTTTTTGTGGGGGTGGGAGAGAGGAGGAGGGTATATGTGAAATGATGTAAGTAGTTTGCCTTTTTAGTGAATATGATTTTATTGGTCATTTTGATGGAGCACAGGATTATTCTTTAGGATTGTCTCCCATGCAAGACTTATTTTCTCATTTTAGCTATGCTAAGAGAGTACAGCCAGAACTGGTTATCTGCTGTACATAGCAATGCAATTTTGAAATGAATTGGAAAAATGGTAAATAAAGAAAACTGCTTCTTATGCAATTAAATTGTAGTTTTAGGGAAGATGTCTGGGTAATATAGAGAAAAGAAACTGTACCAAGTTGGATGATGTATATTGGGTTCTCCAGTGAATTATGTTGACCATGTGATATGATGAAAGTGGATGAGAAGGAAGTATGATGGGAGTGAACTGTGGGAGGTATTAAGAGAATAGAATGGGTTTCTCTGTATAAAGGGCAACTGTGCCACAATGAGAGAGAGTGTTGACTCCAGTATGCCTAAGGACAGGTGGTGGTAGGGGGCCCTGACTCCCTTCAAGGTACACAAACTATGCTGACTGGTAAACATACCATAGAGCCTTAAGGGTCACAGAACTTGACCTTCTATGATCCTTAGCTGACCCTCTACCAATGCCACTTCTTAGCATTGACTTGAGTCCTTTTTCCTCCGAACACACACACCCAGTCTTCATTCACCTTTGTCTCTAACTCTCTTTTTCTCCAGGTCATCCATTTTCTCTAGGTCATCCACTTGCAGCGGAGAAGTCTCATATTCTATTTTTTATTTATTTTTCATTGCTCCTTTTGCATTTCCGGCATACTCCAGATATTCTGAAATTAACTTAGAAAGTGGCATTCCGTGATTTTTTTTTTTGTTCTCTCAGATATGAGTGCTTTGACAGTGTATACATCAAGTTATGAGATCTTTTCATGGTATTTGACATGTAAGTTAGTTGTATGAATTCATTAACGTAATTTTGCAAATGGCATTTTTGATAGATACAATTGTATGTTTATGTTGCATTCTGATCCTGTGTGAGTGATGTATGAAATCATGGTAGTGAAATTATCTGGAATTCCCCTGATGATTAGAAGCCTGTTTATAACAATAAAGGGATGATTTTTGTCTCGATCTCTACAGGTTCCTCACACCATTCAACCATAGAACCACCTGTCCATAAGGACAGGTGGTGGTAGGGGGCCCTGACTCCCTTCAAGGTACACAAACTATGCTGACTGGTAAACATACCATAGAGCCTTAAGGGTCACAGAACTTGACCTTCTATGATCCTTAGCTGACCCTCTACCAATGCCACTTCTTAGCATTGACTTGAGTCCTTTTTCCTCCGAACACACACACCCAGTCTTCATTCACCTTTGTCTCTAACTCTCTTTTTCTCCAGGTCATCCATTTTCTCTAGGTCATCCACTTGCAGCGGAGAAGTCTCATATTCTATTTTTTATTTATTTTTCATTGCTCCTTTTGCATTTCCGGCATACTCCAGATATTCTGAAATTAACTTAGAAAGTGGCATTCCGTGATTTTTTTTTTTTGTTCTCTCAGATATGAGTGCTTTGACAGTGTATACATCAAGTTATGAGATCTTTTCATGGTATTTGACATGTAAGTTAGTTGTATGAATTCATTAACGTAATTTTGCAAATGGCATTTTTGATAGATACAATTGTATGTTTATGTTGCATTCTGATCCTGTGTGAGTGATGTATGAAATCATGGTAGTGAAATTATCTGGAATTCCCCTGATGATTAGAAGCCTGTTTATAACAATAAAGGGATGATTTTTGTCTCGATCTCTACAGGTTCCTCACACCATTCAACCATAGAGAGTTTGTCCAGTGATACCAAGTATTACTTCAAGGTGAGAGCAGGCACACAGGCTGGTGATGGTCCTCCTACAGATGCCGTGGCTGCACAGACCCTGTCAACCACATCCACAGGTAGGAAACAAAATTCTAAGTAAGGGGAATCAAGGGGGATGAGAGGTGGTTGGAAGCCAAGTTGAAGTAGTCAGAGGTAGCATTCATGTTTCATTTTGCAGATCTACACAACTGTACAAGCATTTGGCATTCCACTGACATCCTGAGGAAATCCTTGACTCCTTCAGGAGATCAAGTCAAATCATGTTTCATTCCAGGAAAGGACATGCCATTTACCCCAAAAAGATCTTCAAGAGTCTCAGCAGCAGACCCTAAGTCCCTCTA
Source organism: Diadema setosum (assembly GCF_964275005.1). Lineage (NCBI taxonomy): Eukaryota > Metazoa > Echinodermata > Echinoidea > Diadematoida > Diadematidae > Diadema > Diadema setosum. Next base: position 38,392,025 of record NC_092698.1, read on the forward strand.
CCATGCAGGAATTGTCAGCTGTGACTCTCTTGAGTATGTTCTAAAGGTTCACAAGTCCATTAGGCAGAAGATACTGGGGGGAGGGGATCCAAAATGCACAAGGAAGCTGTTGTGTTTTTATGCCTCTGCCACGAAGTGGTGCCGGAGGCATTATGTTTTCGGGTTGTCCGTCCGTCCGTCCGTCTTTCCGTCCGTCCGTCCGTCCGTCTTTCCGTCCGTCCGTCCTTCCGTCTGTCCGTAATGAATTTTGTGGACAAGGTAACTATCAAAACCTGTTGAGGTATCCTAATGAAACTTGGCATGTATGTGTATTAGGGGGTGAAGTTGTGCCTATCAACTTTTGGGTGCACATGCTCAAGGTCAAAGGTCAAAAGGTCAAGGTCAAATACATAATATTTCCCTATTTCCACCTTATCTATTGAATGCCTGAAGATATTTTCTTGAAACTTAGTGTATGCATGTATTACCCAATTAAGATTCTCTGGTGAAAGTTTGGGTCATGAGGTCAAAGGTCAAAGGTCAAAAGGGTCATGGTCAAATACATAAAATTTCACTATTTCCACCATATCTATTGAATGCGTGAAGATATTTTCTTAAAACTTAGTGTATACATGTATTACCCAATTAAGATTCTCTGGTGAAAGTTTGGGTCATGAGGTCAAAGGTCAAAAGGTCAAGTAAAAATATTAAAACTTCTTTTTTTTTTCTCCATACCTTGGAAAATTGTTCAAGGTATCTTCATGGAACATAGTATATACATATACTGACTGGAAGTGATTATCTAGAGAATGTAGGGTTCATGGGGTCAAAGGTCAGGGGTCAAAGGTCAAGTGCAACACTTCAAAATTTTACTATTTCCCTCCTATCATGCAATGCCAGCAGGGTTATTTTTTTTACACAGTGTATGCATACATGTGTAACCTAATAGAAATTCTCTGGAAAGTTTTTTTTTTTCTTCCTTTTTTGCCTCAAAGGTCAAAAGGTCAAAGATCAAGTGAAAGTGCTGAACTAACTTTTTCCTCCATATCTCGGAAGTGGCTCAAGTTATCTTGAAACTTAGTACATATTATGCATGTTCTACCTGAAAGTGATTATCTTATGAATTTTAGGGTCAAGGGCCAGATGAAAATGGTAACAATTTACTATTCAATTCAGAAATTGCACTTTTTCTCCACACCTGTGCCTTGAAAATTACTCAATGCCTAAATGTATGAATGGGTTAAAGTCGAGTTAAAGTCCTTAAATCCCTAGATACATGCTCTCCTATTCATCCAATTAAACCTAGGTCAAGGAAGGTGAACATTCAACACATTTGTGACAAACTTGTCATTTCAATATTTTGCCAATTTTGTGAAAATGTAATCACACATTGTCCACATGTACTATCTAGACCTATTGGGAAAATCATGCATTATGGCGGAGGCATACCAGTCGCCAAAGCGACATTTCTAGTTACAAAGTGCTTCTTGCCTTGAACTTCCCATTGCTGACAGATGTAAAAAAAAAAAAAACAAGATTATGTGGAGCTCAAGACATTAATTGAATGGTTTTGGAGAATGCAGCATTTCCATTCAAGGGTGATGAAGAATATTTTCTTCAGTAGCTTGTAACATGAACAAATATGTGATTCCAAACCAAGGAATGCTAGAAAAAAGAATTTCGTAGTCATACAATCGGGATGAATATTTTGTGCAGCCAAAAGATGATTTGTTGAGTATTCAAATGTACCGGTACACTTGAGAACTCTCTCATAATGTGCTTCATTATTTTGTATTTGACCGTCACCTCTCATATATCATGATTCAATGGAATGTTTTCTGTCAGATATTCCTCTTGAAATCATATCATTTCATCTAGTATTGATGCCTCCTGTAATAAGGGAAAGGTCATTTAGGAACCAGTGATACTTACCTGTCAATCTTTGTCCACAGATGTCAAGAATGTCCACAATCTGGAGGATGGGATCCTCATAGGAGTCTGTCTGTCTCTTGTCTGTATCATCATCTGTGGAGTCCTCATCACATACAGATTCAGGTAGGACTGGAAGACATGTATCTATGTATGTCTGTTTGTCTGTGCATATTTCTTAATATTTTTGTTTGTCTCTCTCTCTCTCTCTCTCTGAATGTTTGGATGTTTTTAAACTGGCATTTTTTTTCAATTAGCATTTCAGTTGACAGGATAAGTTTAAGTCAGTGTACGCTTTATATAAGTTCAGCATTTGCCAGAGAAAAGTGTCATTGCCATTTTTGTTCATTTGTTTAAATTCTCTTTTCCGTAGTACTGGTATGAATAATATTTGAATATCTCATTAGCATTTGACTTATAACTGGTGTTTAAGGAACAGACAGTTAATGAATATATTGCACTTTTGTGTGTGCAGAACTTACTTTGAAAAATATGTAGAGACAATGAAACTGAGATTGGTGTGAATGTCTTGCTGAGAAAATTTCACATCAGACATGAAGTATATGAAATGCCTGTTTAGATTATGATGAACCTCTTCATGAACAGTTTGGGTCTTGGGTTTGTTTATTCAAAAAAAAAAAAGGCACATTTGTTGGAGGAGAAGTGCGCCACCGCCGTGTAACTGCACACCAGAAAACAATGCTCCGTGTGTCCACTACTGGTCAAACGGAAGCTCCCAGCGTGTCTACATGTCTGTGCCCTGCAATGAAGAGGTGACTGACACAGGACTACCCATGTTGACTCGTTACCATGGGAACGGCCAGGTGAGAATGGGCTAGGAATTCGAAGGGCTGTCAGGAAAGCTTTACGGAAGAAGAGTATTGTGCAATAGTGGTTCGGTATATGGAAGTCATGTAATCATACCCTGTCAGAATGATTTGTGAGCCCTTAGTGGCAGCTGTGCTGTCATGAGCTAATGATGATGAGGCCCGTACTACTTAAAGGAGACCTCCGGATGACTTTCAGATTTTTTCATTTGAACAATTATAAAATAGTTATACTGAGGACAGAGTTTCAGAATTTGTGATAATTGGGATGAAGAATAAGAATATTTTCAAAATTTAGAACAAATTGCAATGAACAAGGATGATGACATGGCAGAGTCACCATAAGAATGCATGAGTTGGGACTCAAGGAAGCAGAACAAAAGAAGAAGGCATGCATCGATTATACACAGGTGAACTCGCAAGCAAGCGGTATTGTAATGGAATTACACTGCTACATTTCTGAAATATGTGAACCTCCTATGTCATCATCCTTGTACAGTGTAATTTGTTAAAGGTTTTTCAAAGTATTGTTTCTCTGCTCAAGAACCAAACTAAATTCTACAAATCTATACATGGAGTTGTCGATTTATGTACTACATGATGTGAAATTATGAAAATCGTCTGGAATGTCCCTTTAAAGAGGTCACTTGAATGGACAGGATATGGCCTATTGGATGCCTATGATGTTACCATCTCATGTGATCAATAGCTAGGATTCCTTGGTGACTTTATAAAACCACTTTTTTTACATCGGCACCATAGGGCCTTGTATCATTATAACATGCTGTTATAGAAACCCTTTAGAATTGCAATTATCATACCTAACGATCAATAGACTGTAAGGGAATTTGAAGGGGGGGAGGGGAATCCTAAACTCGAAATTTGCCCAATCCGCGGGCCTAGATTGATCGTAGTTGATATGTCTTTCATTGCTACATCAGACATCAAGACCTATTCCCACAAGAAAACATGACGAGAAAAACATTTCATGATCAGCACATCTGCAGGTTTCATGTCCTGAGTTCAATAAAATTCTGTTGAAAAGTAATATATCCATCCCTACTGAAGATTGGATGCCCTTCACTGCATTGGTTGCATGCACAAGTATAGGAACCTCATAATTGTGACTGTATTCCTGTTTCCTTTTACAGGTCACCCCATCTCAGCTTCAAAATGGCTACAACCCAAAGGGGAGTGGAGGCCATGGCAAAAGCAATGGGCATGGACCTCCCAGGGGGGATGGTCACGGCCACCTCTTGGCCAATGGTCACTCCCAGTACCCTGGTACCAGTGGTCACTGGCTGCCGGGATGGCAGAAGAAGGAAGCCAGGGCTCCCTTCCCTCCACCAGGGCCCTTGGGCAGTTACGATGAAGGGGCCTCGCTGGATGACAGCTCCCAGGCAGGGTCAGGGGTTCTACACCCCTCTCTGGACCATCATACAGGGGAGAATGACGACAGTGTGAGTGACCACTCAAACAAGTCCTTCCTATCTCTAATCTGACCTCACTATTGCAGATATTGTGACATTTTTAGTCATCCATAGTTGTGGGAAATGGCATGTAGCTACAGATGCTGTGTAAAGGTACCAAAGTATTTGAGCAGTGTGTATACACTATCAGCAGCTCAGACATTTTTATAGCACTCCACGGGTTACTGAGGCAGGGGTCTGCTATCTATGATACTGAGTTTCATTCACTCACTTTAGCATGCTTAGAGTGCACATCATAGGAGAGGGTACAGCGCATAACATAACCAGTCTGGAAATGATAAAGAGCAAAGCTAAACACACGGGAAAGAACCATTTGTAAGGTCATAACAAAACACCTTTACCGTTTACCCCTGTATCGGAGAATCTAATTTGTACGTCATTAAAAATTTGACAAAGAGTAAAGAGATACTTGACATCGACACTGGTATGGAATGGTTAACAAATATAACTCCACTCTCTTAATCACAACAATTTTTGGGTGGCATTACTTCAGGAAGTTGTACCATTCCAGAACTAAATAAATAAGTGAACTATACAAGTGAATGTGAAAATATGATGTAGCATTTGTGTCTTTTATATTAACTTCCACATCCTTTATTTTGATAATATGGGAATTAATTTGCTGTTTGATTTTTAGGCTTCCGAGCACAAGAAGGCAGAAATCCCTCCACTCTCATCTACCTCACACGGAGACTTCTGTGGATCGAAGCTTGAAACCTCAGTGCGATACAACAAACCCTCCATACACAACGACTCTACAGACTCTTGTAGCAGCCAGCACAATGTTTCTCACCTACCTCCCACCGATGTGAACCCGTTATCCAGTATTAATTCCCCCTCGTCACAGGGACTCAGTTATACCTCAGGAGATGAATCCTGTCACAGGGGGGCCCCCTCAAGGGGCAAAGAGGGTTGGATTGCGGCCCAGCCCACTTCAACCACCACCCTTCCTTCGGTTGCTGAGCAACATCCCAAAGCCAGCCAAAAATTACCTCCGACACGCCATAGCGATTCACCGCAGGTGTTGAAATCGAATTGCTTGGCGCCCGTCATCTACAGCAGGGATTCATCACCAAGCGAACCCCAGGACCCGCAGGGAGAGGACTCTTGGGAGAGATGGAGTCCGTCACCCACGGTGATCTCCGATCCAGACGCAGAGATCGAAGAAGATGGATCCACAGTACAAAGGAGCCATCCAAACAGGACGGTGAAGACATGCACAGTGTGATAGCATGGAGTACTGGTCAGAGGAAGCCCTTGGACATCAATTTAATGCCATCCCCAATATTTACTCCTCAAATATTACAACATCAAGAAAACACCAGTAAGAAACACTGTGTTTGGCTCCTGACCCGAGTGTGGATCTTATCTCTTCCACCCTGAAACCAACTCAGCATAATTTTGTGGATCCTTCTTGGTGTTTTGTCTCTTTGGCTGCACATCTCCTCAATCATTCCCGATTTGCCACACGCTGGATAGAGGGATCTCCCCACCAAGACGGGTATATGAATATTTTTCCAGGAGATCCCTGTGTCTGGGATAGTCTTGGGTCAGGTCCCAATGGTTCTCCGGTCAGCTGATGGCCATGTGAGGTTCCCACTGACAATGGAAGGAGCAAATGCTAACTCCGACGACTGCTGTGCTGAAAGTTATCCATCACCGTAGAGCGGACAATGAAACGAAGCTGGGTTTACAAGCACAAACTCATTTGGCAGGCATCCTGGCCAGTCGAGAGATGGAGAGGTTTGGAGACGTGTTTACAAGGTGATGTGGAGGCTGCCCTCTACAAGAACAGAAGAGGAAGGATTCTTTTCTGCCTATCTCAGGGATATTACCTTTTGTGTCTATTGATGCTCTTTTCTTATTTTATGAAAAAAGACAATTTTTGTGAAGCCTTTTAGACTCCTTGTGTGTAAAAAGGAATAGGTGGCTGAAAGGTGGACATGATGGTAGTGATTAAAATGGACAAAAGTTTGAAAAAAACTTTATATTTGGAATTCACTGATGATAATTGATTAATCAATATAGGTCTAAGGATGAGATCTCGCTCTCATTAGTGTTGACAATTTTGGAATATTTACTTCGATTTTTTTTTCTTTTGTTTGTTTTTTCTTGTTGCTAAATAGCTGAAATGTGTAAGCAAGAAAACTGAATCTGAAAGAAAAATTCTCCTGTTGAGTAGACACCATTACTGTCACTGGGTATGTGATATGGTTATGCCAATTGTTAGTGGTGGCTTGTATAATATATATGTTTATACGTATATATATATGTATATATATATATATATTTACGTATATACATATATCTTTGCGCCAAAGTTTTGAGTTTGGCATATTCATTAGAATGTAGTATGTAAGAGACAAGGTGAAGTCTAACATTGCTGCACAGAGGATGTGAAATGTAGGTATGGAAATAACTGTTGAATGCTGCTTGGTTCTGTCTTTTATTGTGCTGTCTTGTTTTTTATTTTTGTCTTATTATTTGTCAGGAAAAAAAAATTATATATATATATATATATATAGTATAGTGTGTAGTAGAGCTCTTATAGGAAATCAGGTCATAGAGTTTGTGGAATGTTTGTGGCAAGAGATCGTAAGTAGGGAAAGAGAAATGTGATAATATTTGCTCCTCAAGTTCAAGATGTAATTACTTCTCTCGATTCCTCTTAGCTTACCTTAAAGCTACTTCTAAACCATCCCAGTCGCAATGAGGGAGCTGGGAGTTAGTGCGGTGTTGAAAATATGCAAAGATGAGTTCTGTCAATCATGACGAAGTGTATCAATGCGTCTATAATGTAGATCTCAGTCAACAGATAATTCATGATCATGTCAGGTAACAAATGTGAAACTACCACCCCAAGTGGTTCAACAGAAACAGATTCTGGTAATGTGAGCAGGTGCTGTACAAAATTGATTCGCGATGTGCCATTGCCACAATTTGCTAAAGATATGTGATGAATCGATAAGATCAGAGAATGAGAAAAGCTGCCAATGCACAGCTTTTTTTGAGCCCGACACTGTGACAGTGGTGCGCTCCAACAGTGAACTCCTTTTGAAATATCTGGAAGAGTCAGAAAGCAGGCCTACCTCAGTAACCTTGCGCAAGCAAACGTCATGAATCTGTGTTTGACCCCACCGTTTGCTGACAACCAACCTCAACCTCACGTTTTATTCTTCCGTATCTCAGGATATCCGTTCATGCTCCTTTAGGAAGCAAGAAGAACAATACCTCAGACAACAACACAGAATGCACTCACATTCATATTTATTCTGACACATTTATACTGTCCTCATTCTTAGTAGTCATTCAGCGTCAGTTGGGATACATTTCAAGAGTCTCACAGACCAGACTCTTCTGTCTTTTGTTGGAATACCACCGACTGTACCATACCTCCAGAGATTTCAACATGGCTTGTGCAGGTTTTGCTGCCCAAACCATGAATTCTACCAGAACTGCTTTCATATCGTCCAGGGTATTGATGAGGGATATAAAAAGGGCTATTTTTCACTGTGAGTTCATCCTGACATGTCATGAAATAGATTTTCTATGGTTTTTTGCTCTGCAGCAAAGAATAATTCCTTAGAATTGCAGAGCGGACAATCGAGTCTTACCATTCAGCATTGCTGTTGTATTCACTATGAATTATTTTGTTTCTCTTCCCACCTGCAAATTTCTGGTAAGAGCTGTTTTCATGAAAGAAACTGTTCAAGCCATAAACTTAAGTCTGCAGAGAAGAGAGTAATTTTTAGTCCCAGTGATAACGCACAACACATGACTTCAAAATGATGTTTCTTTGTAATGAACGCTCGGCAAGTGATTGTTTATTCATTGTTAAATTCTGTGAGGGTTTTTAATATCTCAGTATAATGAATGCAAATCTTTATATTTTTCAGTGTGACTGGATTGTCATTCCAAATGACCGCGACAAATACTCTTGACTACTGAATGTGATTCAAACAGAGCATACATGGTAATGACCAGTAATGAACATATTCAAGGGGCATGTGGCCTGTGTGAATATGGCTGAAGAGATTTTGTCTTCAATGCTCTATAAAAATGTTCTGTGGAGTGTTATTATAGCAGTGGCTTTTTTGAAGGTAACCTTCATGGTAGAATAAGTTCTTTTATGATTGGCTGCATAGTATGTACCAAAATGAACATTTCCTGGCAAAATTTGGGCATTACAGATATGAATGTTGTATGCAATGCAAGGCAGTTGATAGTCATTGGACATGTAAATACCAAGCAAAAAGACTCAAGTGCTAAGCTGATTCACACAAGCAGCTTTTTATTGTAAAAAAAGTCATCTTCGCTGCAAAATTTCATTTTCTCTGTGTGTAGAGTCTAAAACAAGAATTTAACTTAATTTTTTATATATAGATCATTGGAAGCTGCATCTTTATGTGTAGGTAAAAGATTATGCTGCTAAGACCTATTGGATTGTCTTCTGATTGGATTTGATTTCTGTAGAAAAGATATGCTGCAAATCTGCTGCAGAGCTGGTGTGTTGTGAGGAGGAATGGTATATTTAGATTTTGTAATTGAGTGCTGCCAGGAGGAAATCTATAAGAGAGTGTAGATAGTGGTAGATACTACATAGCTTTATGCTAGCAAATCACATGAAAGGATTTTTTTTTTTTTTTTTTTTTTTGGGGGGGGGGGGGGGAGGGGGTGGCGGCAACATTTATTCTGAAGTGCAGTTTTGTAGAACTCCAAACTACAACATCTGCTAAGGCATACCATTTGGGGATGGTAAGGTTCGGCTCTGTTATGCCAGAAATCAAGCAATTGCTAAGGTAGATCTGTGAAAAAAACAAAATGATCTGTTACGATGATATCCATTTTTACAATGGTAGTTACACAACCCTGCACGAACCCAGTGCTGCATATCTGCTGCACTAATCAAAGTATGTGAAAATATGTGGCAACCATGATGTCATATTGATACACTGCTAAAAAGGTAGCCAACTTTTGAATGGATTATCATTTTAGTCTCAATATCTTGCAGTTAGTATAATGAAAAAAAAAAGAAAGAGAAGAAGTGTACGTGTAATTCATCCTGTGTATTTAGGGAAATGCAGCTTTAAGCTGATCCTTGCAGTAGGTCTCCTTCCAAGCCCCTTGCTTACCCACTAATAATCTGAAGTCAATGCTGCATGGATAGCTGCTGAGGGGTGAGATGGAGTTCTCCAGCCAGAGTTTTCAGATGATGTTCCCTCCCTGCTGCTGCGATGCTTCTTTCAGCTTGCATGTGTGACGCAATAGATATGACGGCTGCTTGATTTGTCTGTGCATTGATGGACATATTGTGACTTGCTTTGTTGAATGTGAAATCATTATAATATCATGTGAATCTATTGGGATGGGGGTGTTAAGTAGCCCCTCTTCACTCCTAGGCTCTACCAGAAGGTTAAAAGAAAAGAAGGGAAGAGGAGTTTAGGGAAAGGAAGAGGGGAGTTTGCTGCATGTTTTCATCTGTACATTACCATTTGCATTTGTTGTGTTAATTCTGTTATTTTTTACTTTTAATTGTAAGGGCAGTAAAAAGACAGTGGGAATGAACATATTGTGATTGCAACACATCGGATACAAACAGGACTTTTATTCTTGTCAAATGGAGTCGTTGAAGATGGATGAATCTTGTTTTAATCATGATGAGTTATTGTGAGACAGGGAAGACCATTGAGGGCTCAGTGGATACAGATTCAAAGAAGGGATGGCTCAAGGGTGGCTCCCTGTCACATCCTCTAGCCATTCCACATAGCATGGATCAATGGGATGATTGATGGGAATTCAGTAACATCACTTTTCAGGATTTCAGACAAACAGTTACATTTCATCTGTTGAGAATCAAATAACACTTAAGAGTGTATTAGATTTGCTGTTCAGAAATATTTTGAGTAATTATGGCAAGAAAGACTAAAACAAACAAACAAAGGAAAGAAAGAAAGAGTATAAATCATGCAAGTTTGTTCACCCTGGTAGTGTACCCTGCTGATAACGTTAGCATTGATGCTGCCTTTGAGTGGAGAAATGTTTTCTTTGGAAAAAGTCATTTATCTCCACATCACATCACCAATGATGTCATCTTCTCATGTCTGTGTACTCTTCAGCTCTCTCACTCTAGAGACCAAAATCAGAGGTCCAAATTTCGTGGTTTGGTAACGAAATACGAAAACCTTGGATCAATGAAAGTACGCCGCAAAATTTTTTTTTTCATGTGAGTGACATGGGTATAACAGTTCACTCCATAGGTCTACTACAAGTAACTGTATATTATGTGTAATGAGTTTGTATCTTATCTTCACTGTATGTCAAAATGTGATTACCTGAGGTGGGGCTGACTGTGTCTAGATTTTGAATGTGAATTGAGCAGTCCCTTGCACGCTGCAAGGTATATCTTGTTGAAACATTACAATGAATGTGCAGCAGGAGGCACGTTCACACCTGTACAGATGGAATCAGGGAGGTGCGTTATAACAGGTCCTGGTTTCTGTAGTCTTAATAAGTTGATGAAGGTTTTTTTATTATATTTTTGGTTGTTTTGTTCTGTATTTAACAAAGAGGACATGTAGATGATTTGCTTGCTTCTTAAGTCATTTTACACGTAGCTTGTCACTTTGCCATTCTACCTCATTCGTGGAGACTCTTTTGTTGTATTGTAAAGTTTTTGAAGGAGATAATTACAAAAATGTAACATATATATATATGATGATATTACAGCAGAATGAAGTATTGGCATACTTTAACTGTCCTGTTCTCAGGGAATTAACATAACAGTGTTATTCATGAAAAGAAAAAAAATGAATTCAACATATTTTTACAGTATGCTTTTTGTTGACTAGGTGTATCCAATGTTCTGCAGTTCATTTGTTGTTGTTTTTTTCTCCACCTCCACGGATACATACAATGTATGTATGTATGTATGTATGCACAAATGTATTTGTGATATGTTCATATAAAACATGTATGATAGACTTAATCCTCATCGTGGAACACAGATTGATGGATCTTACAGCATGGTGTTTCTGCGTGATGTTGTCAAATTTATTATGGTAAGGGCTGTAATTATTAAAATCAAACTCATTCACTGAATTGAACTGGATAAACATTGCTGTAAGTGAAATTTGAAGGCTAGATTCTGGGCTGCAAGAAATTTTGATGGTGTACTTGTTTGCCATGGCTGTGTTTGCCACAGCTGTTAGCCATCAGACTAAACCCCTAGAAGTTTGAGGGATGCATGTTAATTCTTCGTTTTGTGTTTCATTTGGATATGCTGATTAGTGAGTTGAATTTCATTTGTGCCAAAGCTTCATCTGCTCTCTTTGTGATTTCAGTCTGTCCCATAATTTCACATTTCTTCCATCAAACTCTCTGACACCCCAAGACGTGATGCCAACATGCAGTGCGTATAGTTTAGATGATGCTTTGAAGATAATCTTTGCTTATTTCAACAAACTTTGATGTGTGTAGGAAGACTGAAAGAAAAAGGTTGCCAAGTTTCTCTTCTAAGATACCCAGTAGAAATAGTTTTCACACTAGAAATGCTGCACAAGAATTCTAGAATATTATATTGCTGCAAATACATACAGGTGTTATGTTTACTCCCCAGATGTAGTAGATTCAGAAATGCCAAATCCAGGAGGTGTTTGGGGAGAAATCTTTTCGTGTTCCACATTTTTGATGCAGCTGTTTGATTATTAATTCACTTTGCAGTTGTGTTGTAATCCCAAGTCCTCGAGACGTGATTACAGCTGATTTTTTTTTCCCCATCTCCTTTTAAAATGTTAATGATTCAGATGTAAATAATGTCTTTGTATTCACATGTCCCTTTAATTTTTTTTTCTTTCCCAGGCTAATTCCTTTTCGTTACCTCCCTTCCCTGTATTTTCGGCGTAGTTTGACGATCGTTTGAATTGCTTTAATGTCGTGGTTTGTACACAAAGTGTATGAGGGGCTGTATTTGGTGTGCATATGGCTGTGTCTACTCAGCTTGTGTTGTGTGATTTGGACAAATGATTTCCATTAATGTAGCTTTGTATACTCTTTACTGTAAAACAACCTTTGGTGTGACGTGCAGGTTCTTCGATGAAACTGAGGTTCTAGTTGACAAAAAGGGATAGTAAAATGTGTATGTATGTAAGCACAAAGGTATTTGTATGTATGTACATGTACATGTACATGCATATACGTATATACACATTTCACCATGCATATATGCGCACACATGCTCATGCAACAAACTAAAATCTGTTGGTTATTTGCGAATTGGTTTTCTTAACATCCTCTAAAATATGCTGACTACCCATTATTTTATAAACTTCTTATTGACATGCTGGATAGATACAAATGTGTGTTTCCCCAAGGCACTGCTAGCAATCTCTGTATCATGTTTTCAACATTCTATTCCCTTTTTGTAACTTTGAAGAAAGGGCATTCGTCTCTGAATTGTGATTTTCTTTGCAGAGCTGCAGTTGAATTTAGAAGAAGTTGTCTGTATATTCCTATAGCCCAGTGGAAACTCCTATAGCCCAGTGGAAACCGTTATGATCATGTAGACAAATCATGAGTGTATCCCATGTCGTGGGTTACCATTTCTGTGAATTTCTGTTCCTCTTCAATGGTCTCTTCCTCTCCCAACTGAGTGGAAAGGAGAAAGCATCATGCAAATTTTACTGCAGTTGACCAAAAAGAAAAAGTGTTAATGAGCTGTAGAATTGTTAATGAATGATGTCTTATTACTGTCTTGCTGGTCCTAGGTCATATCATGGAACTCAATTAGACTAAATGTCTGTTTCTCTTTGTTGTATAAAACTTGGGTCAACAAGAGCGAAAAAATCAGATGAAATCAGCCAAGCATATCATATTTCTTGGCCAGTTGGCTTGTAATGAGTCGGCATGTTTTCCCTAAGCCTAATATATCTTATGTTGGCATTTATCTATGACTATAACTGTGTTTTTTTTTTATGTTTTCCCTCAAACCACCAAATTGTGTTTTAATTCATGCAGTGGTGCCCTTATCTTCCTGCATAACCCTTGTTATATTCACAACAAGCTGTTTTCAAATCCACTTAAGATGTCATCTTAGTTGCAAGAGTGCTTTAGTCAGGCACCAAAGTCTTGTGTTTCATCAGCCCTTATGTTTGCGTGGTTAATATCTGCCTCCATGCATCATACTGTATTGTATGAAGCCATGTATCAATAAGCTACAATGTAAGCTGTTCATGATCTGTTTTTTACTTCGCTGTGTGGTAGAGTGGATGATTTTTGTTTCTCAGTTCTCCATGGTCTGGTGTAGCTCTTCAGGTAGAAATAAGGATTCATAGACTTGCAGGACCACACCTCAAATACCTCTGAAGTATCATATATACCTCGATGGCACACACATTCAAATGTCTCATTCTTTGTATGTGTCATCATGTAATTATATATGTGTGTATATATTATATATATATTTCTCTATTCATGTTCCCTTGTTTCATTGACACCAAAACGAGCAGGAGGCACACAAAAGAAAACACGGGTTGTTCTTTTTTGTTTTTAGCATTGGTTGTGTTTACACCAGTGAACTGAGTGTTAACTCTTGAGGCAGAAATGATATCCACCTACGGGGTATTTCTAATTATCCCCTTTTATAAGTGTAACTAGGTGAACCTGTCACCTGCTCTGTACTTTGCAACTACTCCTATGTTGTTGTTGTTGTTGTACAGCCCTGTAAAACATGTTTTATCAAGAGGAGCTCCGAACATCGACTCCTCATATTCTCCTAAAGGAGACCGGCCAAGTTTGTTTTTAGAGAAGGTGATGATGTCCTCCAATATTTTATGTCAATTCTGAATTGTATCTTTTACTTTGGTTGGTGTTTCAAATCTTTTCTTGATCTTCAAATCGACAGCTTTTTAAAACCGAAATAGAGTGTACCAGCTTTCTCAATCATATTACTTGAAAGAAGCAGACTGTAGGCAGTGAGATTGGTTACTATGCCAACAAAAAGTCATTCCCAGAGGAGCGAAGAGGTTGCCCATTGTACGTGATGAGCTTAATTTGGGAAGAGAAGGTAGTGTGAGATGTGACACTAGGTGCTTGGTTGAAGGTAGTGTGCAGATAATAATGAGATGGATTCTATTTTCCTTCATGTCAGGAAGATTGTAGGTATCTGTGCAATGGCCAGGTTCAGGAGATATTTATTGACTCAAGATACAGGTGTTTATAGAGAATATTTAAATCCCAAGGACAATTGAGTAAATATCTGACCTCAGAAAAAGATATGATAGTGTTATTTAATACATAATATCTTCTGTATCTCCTTTTTTTTCTCTTTACTCTCCATCTAAGTGCTCTCTATCTCTCTCTCTCCTTGCTCATTTTCTCTTTCTCCAACAAGCTTGTCTTATTCTCTCTATGAGAATATGGACTCAGCATTCCTCTCTCCTTTCTGCCTCTGAGAAATCAGTTTTTATTTCAGTTTCAGGGAAAAATATTCAAATGAGTATTTATCTGGAAATATGGATCTATAGATGTACAAAACTGTAATCTTATTCCAATATTTGTTTGATAAGGAGTATCATGATATTGACTTGACTTGTGATACAAAGTTGTACACTGACATGCTTTGTATGTTTTTACCATTTTTACTGTGAAATTTGCATTGTCAGGAGATTATAAGTGATGTGAATTATGCACAGATGATGGGTGCATTTCTACAAGATTTAATCCAAACACAGAGAAAGGTTTTTTAAGTGAGAAAGTATGTTTGGGATTGCTACAGAAATGCTTCTGTGAAATCTTATATCAGGTTTTTTGGGGATGACGGACAGTGAGGTTTGATGCTCAACTATTAGGTAGTTTTATACATGTAATGGTTGTAAAATCATACAAGCATGACTGCTGTTATTTCCAATCCCTCACATTTTTAATCAAGTCACATTGTATGTTCAATCTGTGATTTCACCAGTGTATCAGCATTGCCATGTGGATGTATTGACCCAATTTTCGGCAACCTTTTTTTCAGGCAAAATCCGCATCTAAATGATACCACCCCGATGAAGATAATGAAAAGAGAGTGTGCGAAGGGCTGTCTTGTATAGCTTTGTATCCCTTCATTGTTGGATTATTTCATGTATAGTATCACATCTACCTCCTTAGCTGTTTTTATTCTGAACAAAAAAAGAAGAAGAAGTCTCTCCAATGTTATATTGTACGGGTTTCATAAGTAAATGAAAAATTCTAGGGGAGAAAGAGAAGAGGTGATAATTTTTTTACTACATGGAATTTTTCAGGAGACGGGGAGATTGTTTATAATGTATTATGACAGTATGTATTGACTTGTATTGATGTTGTCTACGTAGTTCATTAAAGACGACATAAAATTCACAAAAAATACATCCTTTCTGAGGTGTCATTGTCCCATCGTCGTCCTTGTGTGTTGGCTGATAAGTGACAAGGAATGACGCCTTGTGATGTCATGTATGGAAAACAATATGATAAAGAAAATATAAAGAAAACATTATCACTTTGCTAGCATAATGAAAGAACACTTGACATACCTTTTTCAGAAAGCAGGGGGAATGATATTACCATAAGTATGTGTCAGTAATAAGTTGAGGGAATGTGTACTTTTTATTAGAAACTGAAATTTTGTGAATTTGTAAACATACATGTATTTTCTTTGTATCGTATTTTATACATAATGTCACAAACTGTGGTAGTCTCATTTGACGATGGCTGGACCAAAACTTAAGATAATTTATAACTTTTGTCCCAGTTGTTTAATTTACCTCAAACTTTCTCTAATGTGTTCTACTAATATTGCTGCATTTACTCAGTCTACATGTATACTTGGGTTTCATCCACCATTTGTAAGGTGGCTCAGGAAATGCAGTGAGATTAGAGAAACACTAGGTAATGTTTGAGGTGAAAAAAAATCCTCCCTTCAAAAGCTATAAATTTTAAAGTTTTGTGAAATGTGATTGCCTCAATCTGTAGATGGGAAGTCAGCATTTTATTTATTTATTTATTTATTTATTTATTTATTCATTCATTCATTCATTCATTCATTCATTCATTCATTCATTCATTCATTCATTCATTCATTCATTCATTCATTCATTCATTCAGGCATTCAGGCATTCATTCATTCATTCATTCATTCATTCATTCATTCAGGCATGATGAAGATATGAAAATAAAAATCTTTTCTGTAGGAACAGGCATTAAAATGAATCATGAGCATGCTTACTGTATGGTATGAATGAGTGAACTATGATTTGCTATGTACCAGAGAAGGAATTTTAGAAGGAAGTTAGATAATGGTGATGATGTACAATAAAATCTTTCCTGCACAGAGCACTGAAATTTGCCAGTAAATTTGTGTAGTTCCGAGGGGTATGGTAAAGGACAGGCATGGAGGTCTACTAGCACTCTATTTGCAGGATATTGCAAAATGTTCATGGACTGGGTAAATAGTATCAAACCTCCTGGGCTACCAAAGTCACACTCAAGCACGCACACACAGAGGTCGAGGGTCATTGCTATAGGACGGAGAACACATCAGCTATGTACACAAAGAACAATGGGCAAGGAGTAAAGTTGTTGAAAGGTGTCAGGATGAATCTCCTCCCACGCATGACTAAGGCAGGAAATGAGCAGCAGATTTCTTTTCCAGGGTGGCAGGGCTATGCCTGCTTGTTTGTCCTCTAGTATTTGGTCTCCAGGGAGAGTTTCTCCGGGAGGTTACTCCCAGTCAAATTCAATCCAAGTTTGACCTTCCATGTGCTAAGGGCAACATGATAACCACAAACCATGATACATTATCTCATTCACAATGGTGTACATGAACACTACCAATATTCACTCATTATCATGCGCTTGGTTTTCTTCTCCCCCCCCCCCCCCACAAATTCAGCACATTTTATGTGAGCAACGTCATGTTCATGGCGTTTCTTTTCTTATTCAAAGTCTACTGTTTATCAGCCAGTGGTAGTACTGTGAAAGTGGACATTTTCGCAAAAGTGACCTTTTGCACTTGGTCGGGTAAGATGAGTTTAGCATAATTTTTTAACAATTTTTTTTAATGCCGCGTAATCAAGACATCAACTATAGAAACACATGGCAAACCAACATTTTTGTGTGCTCTTATTTTCGTGCTAGTTTCTGGTTGTGCGAAATGTGCAAAAATTTCAACACTGCAAAATTTTCCACTTACAGTGTTTCATATGGTAAAATAAAACTTCTCTTTCATTTTTGTGCTATAGTTTGGTAATATCATTGTTTATTTCAGTTGCAGAGTTATCAAAAATCTCTAAATTGCAAAATTTATGAGTTATCTTTAAAATGACAACACATTGTTGAGTTAATGTTTCCTGTCTCAAATTAGCAATGTTTTGTATTTTTTAAGACTGCACAGATTTTAATGAGCTCGAAGTTAAATTTACTCTATCCACTATACAATGGCAATAATGACAGTAACAATAGTAATGATAACAATAACAATGATGAAAACACTAATACTAATAATGATAATGATAATAATGATAATAAAAATAATAATAATAATAATAATAATAATAATAATAATAATAATAATAATAATAATAATAATAATAATAATACTAATAATAATAATAATAATAATAATAATAATAACGATAATAATAATAATAATAATAATCATTATTATTATTATTACTATTATTATCATCATCATCATCATTATTATTATTATTATTGTTATTGTTATTATTACTACTGCTATTATATTAATGAAAAAGAAATACCCTCATGTTAGATCAGTATACATAGGGAGTCTGCTCAAAACAACTGTCCCCGAGATGACAAATCTGTTGTTAAATGCTTGTGAAGTAAAGGAAAGGTAACATTTCTTCGAAACCTTTCCACTAAGGGAAATCTAATCACAATCTGCTACATAGTTGTCCTCATGTCATGGATTCCACAATCTGCTTGCACTATAATAGTGACTGGCTTGAGGACTTTCGAGAACTTGGCTTTATGAAATTCAAGATCGTTCCTTGACCCCACAGTAGTTACTGCATACTCTACTTATTTATGCATGTACAGTAGCAGATCCAGGGGGGGGGGGGGGGGGGGGGGGGAGGGGACACCAGGCACACATCCCCCTTACTTTTCATAAACCCCTTGAAGACGAGTCCCGAGTATACTCGGGCAAGTGTCTATGGGAAATGTGTGTTGTAGCAAAATCAAACCGTCCTAAACGGGTAAAAAAAAAAATAATAATTTGATTTTGTCAAGATCCCCCCTTTTATGGAATTCCTGGATCTGCCCCTGATGTAAACACTCAAAATTGTTTTACAGCCCCAGGGCAACAGCTAAAGTGTGAATGTATGCAGAAAATGACAGCTACTCTTATGTTTGAATTGACAGGAAGACAGAACATCTTGCAAATGAAGTCCCTCCACTCACATTCAAATAAACAAGTACGCTGTATTGAAATGATTCACATCACAATCAAGTTTGCACAGTAAAACATACACATACAGCAACCATACCAATATCAGAAGAGTACAATGAATATTTCAGAAGCTCTTAATACTGGAATTAAAATCAAAATACTCTTTATTCAAAACATCAGCTTGGAGAAAGGCTCATGATAATGAGCAACAATAAATACTGTTAGATACAGCAGGCATAATAAAAAGTTTATGTGTAGTTCAATGGCCATTTGATACACTGAAGACGTCATGTCCACAAACCATTTCCATAAATAACAACTTGTGTCGCTCTATTAATTTTGTTATAAACATGCAGAAATTTGATGAGCCGTGTTTTATCAAGTTAATGAAATTGAAACCAAGATGCCTGACACATAACACTTCTAATACGGTCAGGTGACCATGGTTCACACCATACGAGACACTCATCCAGGGATTTTTACACCAATACTGACAAAATGTCCACAGTGAATTGATTGCTTGGCTCGTTGACACAGTATCTGTTGTCTCCATGTTCTCTTCAAAGATTATCGTCTCGTCTCCAGAGGGCAGCATACATACATGTATGCCTTACAAGGCCCTATGGGTCTCACACCCGTAAATTTTTCATGCAAAATTCATTCCTCAAAAAGGTGTCATCTCTGCAACTACTGAATACTTTTGAATTTCAGGTCTCACTAACGCTGATTTTGTTAATGCTATTGTGTTTTCTAGTCTATTTGTATGAGTAGCAAAAGTGCGCTTAGAAACGTCAGTATGAAACGCCATATAAATGCAATTATTATTATTATTATTATTATTATTACTTTGAGTTAACTTAACCCTTTTCGTGCCAGGGATTTAAGCTTTTGACAGTGTGTACAATGCTTCAAGGTTTTCTGTGGCAATTGACACTCAAAGCATAAAAAAGAATTAATGTACAAGATCAAAGTTGGTACTGTAATTTTCTTTGGTAACGACGATGTTTTTCTCCTTCAACTTACTAACTATGGCAATGTGTGATTACAAGCAGAAAAGCAACAAACATATCTTGGGAGAGTCTTTGATGATAAAAATACTTCACTAATAACTGTATTGTGACCTTGTCTATGCTTCTTTTCTTTGACACTGAACAGCTGTTCATGGTAAGTGTAAAATGGTATCAAAACTCCAGCCTCTAGACTTGTTTCCAGGCTATGCATGTGCACATATGCAGCAATCTTCCCATTACTACAGGGACATCAGAAACTATGATTTCCTACATAACAAAAAAGCACTCTTATGCATTGTTGTGACAGAAAAGATATGCCATCAGCAGATTCCTGATACCATGCATGCACACTCAACTCTGTAGTAGTCCCCTTCAGGCTCATTACAGCTGTTTGCTGCCCTCTTGTGCTATCCAAAAAGAACAGCTCTACCAATAAATCCTTGATTGCTTCAACTCTGTCTAATCCATTGTTAATAATTTACATACATCATAAGTAATTTCAAGCAGAAGTCACGTATGATTTAATAAGAATAATATCAACCACTGGGAGGGCAGCAAAATTCAAAATCCAATAATCAATATACGATTCGCATGAGATTAAAATTAGAAATAGGAACATTTTTCTTTCTTCACCGGGATTAATAGAGCACACTGGTGCTTCTTTCCAAGCTCCAATAAGATTCTTTGATGGCCTGAAAGACACCACACAGATCATCAGAGCACACCATTGCTTGAGACTCAGTTCACTGAATTTCATCAGACATCACCTGATGATCCCACATCTGATTACATTTGTCAAATTTGCCTTTTCATCCATGTCAATTTCAAGTGCAGAGTTTGTTTTGTGTGTGTGTGTGTGCCAAAAGTGAAACAAATAATATATCAAACAAAAAATTATAAACTTGATACACTTCACAGACCCTATGTTAGTAACCTGTATCCATGCATAAAGAAAGCAGTCGTGCCTCAGTATCCAAAATATTAACTGGTGGGATGCAAAGGGAGGTGAGAACCCTGAGAATTCTACAAAATTGTGAAAATACTTCTGACACGTATTACAAGTGGTTCATTCCAACAGCATCTTTATGTAAGTCTGCTCCACAGCCCTAGATAGGCAAAATACAAAAATGATTCTTTACAGGTCCATAATACCTTGAAACAACAACCTTCCTGAAAAATGGTTCATTGTTCTCTCCAAATATGCTAATAAGCACAAAAAATAACAGTGACATTCCCTCTTCTTGCTGTTTTGATGCAGCTTCCATTAAGTCTTAGAACTACATCCTTTTTTTTTTATAATGTTCTGATTTCTGATGGAAACATGTCACTAATACACATACAAGAACATTGCACTCTGTGTACAACTCGTAGACAAGTTGATACACTTACAGACTAACATGTAACAATGTGATACATTGAGATGAAAGTAATGCCACACAAGCCTCTATCATCCATTATCATCCAGTCAGACAGAGTTAGCTGTGATCTCCATCATTTGATATGACAGGCAAGACATTGACTTGTTGGTAAGCTGAGGTAAGATACAATGGGAGAACATGTCCTGTCTTCCAGGACCATTCTAGAGTCAGAGACACGTATGATTTAAAGCTCTCTGATGTCCGACAGCCATGCACTGGTTGGGATGACCTACAGCATGAATCATATGGTTCTTCCTCCAATGCGATCAAAGGTGTGTAGGACCTTCATCACTAGAGGGTCATCCAGGAGGTCTGGATCCGGCTGCCTCCTGGGCCCATAGAGGGCTAGCTCTGCCCCCTCCTGGTCCCCCCAAACGGCGATGGCTGGTTCCTCCTGGCTCCCAGTAACAAGCTGGTCTACTGGGCTGGAGTTGACGATGAGCTCATGGATGTATTGGATGCGATCCTCGCGCTCTGACAAGTTCTCAGAGTACCACTCATAGTAAGGGATCTGATGATAGAGAAAAATAGCAAAAGAGGAAAGGGATGTACACTGGTAAGTTGTGAATCTTCATAGAAAAACAAAGAAAGACATAAAAAAAAAGAATACATATCTTGACTACAGGCAGAAAGAATCCCACACCACTGTGACTGTGACAAATCAGCCAAACAAGAGTAAAGCACATACAACACATATAGGATTACAGGTAGAAATGTTTGGAGAGCGGATGATCAAAGCTGCCAAGATTCATGGTAAGCTGCTTGAGGTAGGAGAATTCACGAATCAAATTTCTTGGGACAGAGGGACATGAAGGCAGCACAATAGCTAAGGATGTATTCATGACTTGACTTGAAGTTCTCTCATTATTCTATTTCACACAGCTTGAATGATGACTGTTTCAGACTGACTCCTTTTAACCTGTTGAGGACGGTTTGATTTTGCTGCAACACGCATTTCCCATAGACGCTTGCCAGAGTATACTCGGGACCCCTCCTCAATGGGTTAACAGGTGACATGTTTTGAGGCTGACTGGCAGAGAATGGCAGCATAGAATGCAAGTCATCACTGGTGTGACAAAGAGAAAGTTAGTTTAGTATCAGGCATTCTCAATACTGAGAACACAGTCACATGAATGGGGTGAAATAGAACATGGATATACAAGTGATGTGGTCTGTGAGGCACAATTCATGTTGGTACTTTATTCATATCAGACACACTCAGTTTAATTAGCTCTAGAAGGTGAAAACTTTCAGTATTCCTGACCTCGTGACATCGCAATCTCTTTGAATCAAAGCTTCTCATGATATTTCAAATAGAATATCTGGTGAACTCATTTCACAGATAAACTTTGGGGTCATATGTTTCGTTGGATACCAGACTGCTCTGAGACAAACATCTTTCGCACCCTGCATTTGACTTGCCATTACCTGAACATATTTGTATCCCATCAGCTCCAGCTGTCGTTTCTTCATGGCCACTAAACCCAGGGCATGAGGTGAATTGGCACAGTACATACTGCTGGACAGATAGTCAATGGCAACCCTGGCAAAAGAAAGTGATACAGGTGATTAGAATGACAGAGAGCCCTTCATCCTCTGTACAATGTGCAGTAAACAAATCACTTGATATTATACAAATTTCTCTGAAACACACAGGAACTACAACAGATTACTAAGCTAACGCTTGGTTACCTGTCTAAAAAATTGAAATATTATGAGACAATTCTAAATAAGATAACTTGACCTGCCTTTGAAAATGTATGCTATGCCAAATCTACCTGTAGAACACAGAAGAGGAGAAAACCATGCTTAATGTTTCTTTTAAATTGCAGTCTTAATGCTACATGGAAAGTTCCATAAACTATCCAACATCTAATGTGTGAGGGGAGCAGAGTCTGACAATCAAATTAAGCTAAATACAATAAAGATCATATAAGCTTTTGATGGTGAATTCAACATGTGAAAATGATGAAAGCCACAATGTGTGCTAGTGTCTTGCTACCTTTGTGCACCATCTGGTAGGTGCTTGGTCTGAGTTCCCCACTGCATGAGATCAGCTAAGACCCCTCCAGCCACAGCACCCAGACGATTCAACACACTGCCATAGTCTGCACATGGTAGAGGGCTCCCTTCAGAGTCCAGCACACACTCGAATGCTAATGAAAGGATGAAAAAGCAGAAGACTTCAGCATCAATTTATTCAGACTATGTACCTTTAACCATCAATTCATATAAGTAAATGCTTGTATGATGAATGTTAGCCTATTTGAAATTGATATTTGAAGAGCTCATAACATACAATTGTATCATCCTCTTTTCGCTACAGCTTATCTTTCTCTCTTGCTTCTCTTCCTCTTCAATTCTCTTACCACATCCATGTCATTCTCATGCGGAGAATGTACCGCATGTATGGCAATGTTTATGTCAAGCATTTCACCAAAACAAAACAGGTTTGGACAACTTATAACCAAGGAATACAAATACAAAAAGATACTTCTGTATTTTGTTACTGACTTTCCTGAATTTTACTTTGATAGTGTGTCACAATGACACAAGATAGTAACTGACTGATGTGCTTTTCTGATGTCACTGAGTGAAGCACTCTAAACTGAATCAAGTTTTAGGCACTAAAATTTAAGAGGAATCTTATTCTAACCACTATGTTTATATACACTTTTTAAAGAAATGAAGGATGCATGCCCAGTCGGTTTTAGTGAATTCAAAAAAATATAGGAAAAACTAATGAATATAAAGAGTAATTGATGAAGGGATAAGACTCTAGTGTTTTAAAAAAACGTAGCATGCACTTGATACTAGGACTTGTATAGTGTAAACCAAGAAATGTTTGCAGCATGAAATTTTGGGGAATCGGAGCCGATGAGCTTTTTTTGTGTCATGAAATTCTCACAAATTGCCACCGGCATCCAATGCCTATAATGTAGAGAAGATCTTTTGTGTGCATAAATCTTGGCTCTTGCGAGATTTGCGAATTAAATTGAACATTTCTGGTTTCACAGTAATATATATCCCATGCCTGTAAAAGAAGATTTACTGGGACATCTACCTCAGATAGAAACCATTTTTTAAGAGTGTTATATTACTGTATGAACAACCTAAAACTTTTGCAAGTTTCCCATTAAAAGTCCCAAATGGAGGAAAACAGTTCCTTGCTAATGAGCGACACTACGAAGGAGGGATCTACAGAACTCTTGATTGAATAAATTCAGAACACTTACAGATGTCATAGTGATATGGTGTGATGACAAATGAACGCAGGAACTGCGGTCCACCAAGAACTTCCACGAGGGTCTTCTGCACTTCTCGTAAAGCAGTATTGAAGTAAACTTTACCTGTCATCAGAATAGACAAATTGTCATGGTAATAGATAAATGACAGAAAGGACTCATCTTCATTTTATTTATTATTATTATTATTATTATTTGTTCAGCTTTCAGTCACAAATATCAATATTACATTTTTCAAAAATCAAAACATAATGTGAAAAACATAATTTTTTCACAATAAGTATGTGTGATCTATCAATCTTTCTAGAATGCTCTCAACTCTCGATGATGGTAGCACACACAGACAAGTCACCTGCTCCTAATTGCTGGCTACATACCTTATCAATTCGAACTCCGCCTGCAATACTAAAAGGGAGACATTACCTCATAGAGACACTAGAAAAATGCTTGGATAGCTAGACCTCCACCATGCAGCCCATTTCCACTCATATTGTAAATTTAAAAAAAAAAATTCCTAAATATTTCTGGATCCATACAGTGATCTGAATCACCATCAAAGTTTAATCATCTGCTCCTGGGCCATTCTCAACTTTTTCCTGAAAACAGACAAATCAATGCCAGCAAAAACATAACCTCCTTGGCAGAGACAATCTTCAGAAACAATTGGTTTACACTCTCCGTTACCACAAGAATAGGTGAACTCTTTCTTGTCAGGAATGACAGCTTGTATACTTTGCTCCTCGACATACAGAAAATATCATGAGCAAGAAGAAGATTAATCTTTGACTTTTAAGTATGCATTGACTTTGAGAAGTACCAGGTTACCATTCAAGTATACCGCATACATCAAAGACATGGAAAAAAAAAATATGTGGAAGGTAGGGGAGAAAAAATACATTGTATCTTTCACACATAAAATGTTCACTGACATGAAGTTGGTTATTCATATTGAACATTTGCAATATGAATAACCAGCACTAAAAACATACAAATTTATGTTTCCATACTTTCAGCAATTGGAGTTATGCTAAAACTTTCAACTTGTTTTCGTCTGAAGATAGGGAATAATCTGGTCACAAGGGCTAACACCATTGATCATATCAAACTTACGAGTCTTGAGAATGTCCTGACAAAAGTCTTCATGAAACCAGGGAACCTGCAGCTCTGGACACTCCACTGCCAGTGAGCGATTCAGGTTCATCAGCTTACGGCGGTACATCATGCTCCTATCAGGGATGGCTGCAGAAAATTCATATGATGACATGCTACCAATTCCTCCTCTTATTCAATAATACTGCATTCCTCCCCCCCTTTTTTTTTTTTATTTGAGCTATCACATACAAACAAAGAATTACCATGCCATTCTGGTTCTTTTGGTAAAACCAAATACTTGTAAGCTTTCCATTTGCTGCTTAGGGAGATTGACAAACCTCTTGAATAACTATGTAACTTGTATCTAGCTATTACAAAGAATCAAACAAGCAAAAAGCAAAAGTAAAAACAAAACAAGCAAAAACATTTTAAAATTAAACCCATATCATAGAAATTAGAATATGATGGTCAGCTATTTACAAATAATTGACATTTCTCACCTTCAAGCTCCTCATCCAGTCTGGTGAGAAATTCCAGACTAAAGATCTTCTTCAGGATATGCTCTGGAAACCGCTGGCTCAAAGCACACATGTTTGCAACATCAACAACATACCCAGCTGGAAGACTGTCCAAGAACTGTTCAATGCGACCTATGCAGGCTTCATACAGCTCTGAGGCATTTGGAGGTTGGTAGTTCAGCAGACTATATGGACTAAGCACACATGCTACTTGCAGTGGAGTGATCTTGTTGATGTTCTGTGCAAGGAGGTTGGCCATCTCATCCAGAAGATCTACCTGCAGGCATTTTGAGCGGGTGATGTTCTTTGCACAGTCAACAGCCAGCTGGGGTGTCAGTTTGGACAGGACATGAGAGTATCTCTGCATGGCAACTCTCACTAAGAACGCCTGATCACCTTCCTCCAACAGGAAGTCTACAATGTTGTTTAGATAATACACACTGGTGACCTTGTTGATTGAAGTGATGGCCAACTCCTGGAGCTGTTGTAGGAGATTGCTGCAGGAGTTTGGAACAGTTCCTTCTCTTTGCAGTTTGTGGGAGATCCTTACAATAGAGCTTAGGAGCTGATTGATTCCTGGGGTGTGAAGCTGGGGAAGAATAGCTGATGCCTTCTTAAAGACAAGACCATGCACAGAGTTTAGAGGTAGAAGCGATATGCAGTAGATGATATGAATGATGCGGTTAGGGACTATAGCATCTTCCAGCATGCACAACAAATCTGCGTAAATGTTCTGGTACAACCTTTCATCCACATCATCAACTTTGGACATGAACTCCAGAATTCTAGCAATGCCTTCAGTAGACAAGTTCTGCGTGTCACAAGCCATGACCTTACTAACAATCTGTTTAGTTAAGGGTTTCATCGTAACATAGTTCATCATTCTCAGTCCATGGCACATGTGATGCAACCAAGAAGGAGGGACTTCTCTGACAATTTCGATTGCTTTATCCTCAAGCATAAACTTGGTATCTGCTGAGGCTCTTACAGCTAGTATTTCAATGGCAAGACTTGCTTCAAGCCCATCTGTGAGTTCAGGCAGCCTCTGCTTCAGATACTTGCGTACCTGAGTACGACTTCCTTCCCCACTGTTATCAAGATTTGAGAAGAGATTGTACATTGTGCAAATATCCCTCACACTGAGCATGCCTGCCTCCATTTTCTCCAAGAATATCTCCTCACATTTGAGCAGTAGTCCCCGTGGAGCTCCTGGAACTTTACCCATCGTTTGAACAATCCTTCGCAAATCGTTCGAGCCAAAATCATTTTTGTCAAGTTCATTCACAAACTGTACAGTCTTGGCGTAAGTACGTGAACACAGATTCTTTGAGGCGAGGGGCAGACACTCCCTCATCCATGCTGATAGTTCCCTGATATTCTCCACAGAGTCCAGTTTCTGGCTAAAGGCATGTGTCACAGCCCCAAGTGATGGTGCCCTCCACTCACTCAAGTCACTGAGGCACACTGCTACTTTGGACAGCTGCTTGCATGACATTTTATCAAGACGCGACAGAGTCCTATTCCTCAGCTCCCTGATCAGGCTGTGCTTTGTGTCAGGTGCCAACAACTTCAGGGAGGCATAGAGGACATCTGCCAAGACCTCATCCTGCATCAAATGGACTTTATTCTCCACTAGGACACACAGGCTGAGGAAGTCTCTGTGGGTCTGTACTTCATTTTCTAGAACTGTCTTCCTGTCTGCAGTAAACTTCATCACCTCCCACAGCTGTACCATAGCCTGGCTAACGTGATCCTCATTCAGCTTTGCCCGATTCTGGCCCACTGTCATCAGGAGGCTTACGTGGTCTGGACATGCTTGGATGTCTTCCAGCAGCCCGACTGAGGATGAGGTGTGAAAGTTTCTTAGTCCCAGCTGGTGAGAGGTGCCATCCCTTACTTTGCCATCTGTCTTGGAAGATGTATTTGAGGAGTTTGAAGTGCTGTACACAACTAATTCTCTTTGTTTTGAACATGACACCATCTGCTGATGGCACTTGTGAGGAATTTTAGTCTGCCTGGCGTGGAGAGCCTTGGAAAGACTGGGCGTCACACATGGCGAGTGGAGACTAGTTTGATATCCTGCTCTCAACAGTAACCTTGAGCTTGCCATCTTCGCCTAAAGTTGACTCATACCTTCACAAGTTCGACTGCAAGGGCTGTGAACGAGAATAACAAAAGAATCTGACTTTGTATTCAAGAATAAATTTGTTGAACAAGAGAAACATAGATACATCAAACTACATACCGGTATGGTCTACACAAAACATCCATCATGGTGAATTTGCAAATTTTTTTGTTCTCCATCATTCTTCCCTTTTTGTTCATCCCTTATCAACAGTCATACAAAAACACAAAAAACACAGACACTCGCATAATCCATCCATGCACACTCCAATACTAATACAATAGATCTGTTCTCATATCTTTTAATTGCAATACCAGGAACTGATGATTCAACATAGCAATTAGCCACTGACGGGTATGGGGTACTGTACTAATTTCAACAGAAAATGTGCATAGAAATCATTACTAAAACGCATAACACCATGTAAATTGCCAACCTTGCATTTTAAGGTCAAAATTTTGCATGGCGCCACAACACCGTACACCTGAACTGCCCAAAAGCCAACAATGTGGACCCTTCCGAGTTCTCAGAAATCTTCTGTTTGCTGTAAATTCACCTGATGACACATCGTCTTCACACATTTAACGTTACACTTTTTATACAGACTAAAATTAAAACAAACATAAAATACACAGACACACGTGCACACGCACACACATCATATAATGGAATGAACAAAGAAACATATTAATCAAACAGACAGATGTAGCCTTGACAAGAGCAAGTTCAAAGGGGACTGGATCTTCGCGAGTTCTAGTACTTATATACGTCGAACCGAGCCAATTCCATTTCCCAATCACTCTGCAGTTAGCAGATAGTAAACTTTACACTCACACAGAGAGAAATAATATGGGACTACGAGACAGTCGCAGTTGAGGCAACATGACCGGGGGACGCTGAAAGATAATACGAACTTTTCACAGAATGCAGAATGCAGTCAATGGTCATGTTCCAGATCTTTATACATAAAGTAACGAAAGAACACCTGCTTTACCTGCAAACCGCAGACGTTGATTTCAACTAAATTTGGGACCTTAGCTCTGTACTTCGTTGGAACGAACGTAAAAGACTAAAACAGTCACACGACATCCATTCTCCTTTTTCGTTCGCACATCGCACGTCTCTGCACTGTTTACGGCCGCATACAAGAACAAATTTTATGTAAGACCTTACCAAATTGGCCCTTGCATAATCATGGCATTGCGTAAGTGTATCTCCGACGCTTTGGCCGTACACCCCGGAGACCTTATACAATCATCCTGTGTATGCGCACTTTGGGACCTTCAAAGGATTTTTAATGCATCAAAGAAACAGAAAAGGAAAATGCACAAAGGACATAACAGAAAAAAAAATATACTGCAGAAGTTAGAATTTCGAAGGTTTCAAGATGTACATACTGTATGAACATAGTAAAATAAAAATTACAAAATAGACCTATAATATTCACGAATTACAGAGAGAATATTCAGTTTCAGTTCAGTTCAGTTTAGTTTATTTTGCACCAAGCATTAAAAATATACAGAGCATACAATAAAACATGAATGTACAAAATGAGACACAAAAAGAGAACAATTCATAGGACATTCGACATACAAGTACATGCATAGAAATAATGTGGCGGTATGACTACATACAAAGACAATGCCATTGGTGGGGGAAGCTGCAAGAAAGGAAAAGCCCTTGTGAGTAGCTGACCCATTGTATTGTAACATACATATCTTTGTAATTATATATTTATAATATAATAAAGATTAAAATATAATTATATTGAAACTGAGGTAAACTGCATTACATTTGAAGAAAATTGATGTAACTCTGTAAGAAGAATATAGGCTAAGGGTTAAAAAAGAAAGAAAGAAAGAAGTATTGAGGTATAAAATGATAATTACCGGCGTAGCCAAGTTGGGGGGGGGGGGGGGGGCAGTCGCTCTTCCCCCTTGGATTAGGACCGAGAATTTGGAAGGCTGGGGGGGGGGGGGGCGAATCGGGTTGTACTGTATGCATGTAAAGCTGCTCTCTTTCTAAATAATTCTGAGTGCACAAGACTTATCACTTTATTTATTAAAAAAAACAACCTCAAAACGAGATATACGAGATATCACAATTTCAACTTCAAAAAGACAAAAGCTCGCTTGTATTGGAAGGATGTGGATAACACTCTTCCATCTTCTCCTTGCATGCTTCCACCCCTCCTCCATGCACACTTTTGAAGGCTTAACTGCAATCATAAAGATACGATACAAATACTATATAAGGAATTATCCTCTCCCACATCCTCCTGATTTGTCTCCTTCCGCAGACTTGTTACACTTCTCTGATTTACAAATTTCCAGATATTCCAACAAAAGTGTGCGCCGGATCGTTGAATCACAGTTCTAAAAATGAAAAAGCTCCCTATATGGTAAGAGTATCTTACCACCTTTCCATTCCTTGCTCCCCTCTATAGACTTGGTACACTTTGGGAATGACAATTTCTGAATTAAAGAAGAAGAAGAAGAAGAAGTGTGCTGCAGATCGCTTTATTTCAATTCTAAACACGTAAAAGCTCCGTCAGGGGCCTGCCTCATTAGACCTTGTTATATTCGGTGATAATGCACATATGCGGAATAAGAGATGAGATTCCATGATTATAGCTATTAACACTTCCCTGCCATAAAAAGAGAAGTATTTCACCAAAAGTTCTCACCAGATCGCTGAATTTCAGGTCTGAAAATGCAAAATCTCCTTCGTGTGGAGGAGAAATCCCCTCTCCTACATCCTTGAACTCATGATATTAATTTTAAGAATTAATACAAGAAATTTATTCAAATGGTGACATTTTCATATAGGCAAATTGTTCAATGATATAATCTACATCAAAATACTGCTACCTTACTTAAACCAGTTGGGCTGTTTCAAGTCGATAAAACACGCAGAAACATGCATCAAATTGCACCATGTCTACAACATCAAAAATGCAAAAAGTTCTTACTGCGAGAGGAGGGACACCCTTCCCTCCCCCCCCCCCCCCCCGTCACTCGCTCCCTCGCTTACAAAACGCCCCTAAGATCATCAATATGGCTACGCCGGTGGAGATAATGAATAATCATTGTATGGTTACTGTGTTCGTTATTCTGAATTCATAATTTAGATTATGAATAACGAACATCACGTTGAATATACAATGAAAAAGGGGCAAGGCTAGTCCAAATCAGATCTATCAGTAAATTCGAAAATATGTTGTTTTTAGTTAAATTGCACTGATTGGTGCACCCAATATTATGAAATGAATAATGTTTACAGAGAGAGAGAAAAAAAATTCAAATGGATACACAATGTATTATTGTCTTGCACATATGCGTTACATGTATATGCGAGAAATGTCAGCCTTAAAAAAATATTCCATAATCTGATAATTTATTCAGTAAAACATCATGCTGTGAATATCATGAAAACAGACAGACCTATATTGTAGCAAGTTGAAGATGCAAAGTAGTAGAAATAATATACGCTTCAAAACTTGGTGTGAAAAGCTGACAGACATTCATAAGCATAAACAGACAAAAGAGTTCCAGTACTTCGGAGTCGGGGTGTTTCACAGAGAACTTAAGTCGATGCCAAATCTTAAGATCAATTTAAGATTATGGTATAGGCTGTGTGTGAGTTTAATGATATTCTATAACTTCCATATCAGAATGAAACTGTTGGAGTCGTTTTCATACAGTTATTAATTAATGAAAATAAAGTAAGGTACAAAGGATTTTTCTGTAAATTTTAATGACAATCTAAAGTAGATTCTGGAAATATTAGATAAAAGTAAAAAGAGATACCAACGTCATACCATAATTTTAAGTCGATAGTAACTTTGAAATTGTACTTCATGAAGCACCCTCAGGGTACTATGGGATATGGAAGTGATTACTCATATGGGTTCTAGCCAATAAGCTATCTAGCTGAGGATTAAGAAGGCAACCTACCTATGTTGCTTATAATTATTTGGTTATGCACCCCCCCCCCTTAAAGTGCAACTGCCGTGGGAACTGCATCCTTCACAACTGCTTCATTACACATCCAAGATTAGAAAGTAAATAGGCCCTACCTTGTACTTTCGGTGTCTTATTTTCACGAAATACCATATCAATGTGAAATGTCAACAAGCAAACAGTTTTTCAAGTTCTTATTTCTCACGGAATATCTGGCTAAATAATAATGTTATTAACTATCAACCTGGTAGGTCATTAAAAAGGGAAACTTTACGCATGAGTGAACACATTCGTTTTTCTCTTCCAAGGCACAAAAGTAAAAATTGCAAAGATGAACAAGTTGTCATTCATGCGTAAGTCCTCTTCCATATACAAATGAGAATGAATTTAAGAAACACAATATAGATTAGTTTGCCGAAATAGACCTATGATCTTTATAATGTCTTTGTAGGCTCTAAAGATAATAGAAGGCCAAAAAATAATGGAGGACAATTAAGAATCTTCTGTCAAATCCAAATTCAAATGACATTCGGAAGCAATACCACCAAAATAGTAGAAATTTTTAAATGTTATTTCAAATAAGAAAAATTGAAAACAATATTTGGTTCTTGAACTTGCCTCTTGAATTCTTAAATTCTTAACTTAAAAGAATAGAATAAAGAAAGTCTGTCCATTTTATCACCTTTGCAGCTTACAGTACTTCCTAAGTTGTGAAGTTCGGGTTGACAAAAATATTCTCATTTCCCCCTTTAGTTTCCCACTTTGTTTTTTAATTGGACACAGGGAGATAATAATGAGAACGAAAACTTTCTTTTTCTATTTCTTTCATATCTCTCATTGTATTAGAGTGGTCTTTTGCTATCATTGATACCTTGAAGGTATTTTCAAATAAATGACAAAATATCAATTTCTGCAATTTTCACTTTTGTGCCTTTGAGGGAAAAATGAATGTGTTCACTCATGCGTAAAGTTCCCCTTGCGCTAACCTGAGAGTTTGATAGCCAATTAAATTACCTTTAATATGGTATATGATGCATTGATTTTTATCTAAACATTCTATGAGAAATATGAACTTGAAAAAGTGTTTACATTCTTTTTTTTTTTTTTGCTGACTGTACATTGTGTACTACATCCATATATTCATAATTAATAAGATTATGATAGTACATAGGTTGTGCAGTATTTGTATTATCATGCTCATATACAATTACAGTATAATGTGGACAGAAATTGTGATACTGAGCAACTTTTTTTTTTCAGGTAAAGGAAAACTGTTTATTAATCACAACTGTATTGGCTGAATATGATTATAATCTTTGATGCAAAATATCAACCACGTGCTATCATACATCCATAAAATCCACCAATGATATTGTGGCAACTCATCACAAAGATAGGTCCACCTATTTACGTGTACAAGTCATATCCATACCGATTGCATGCGAGAAATGATACAAACGCTGATTACAGTTACACCGTCCCCCTGGACGTCATAACACAAGACATACGTCGATTGTGTTTTACGTGCAATTCCCCTGCACATCGGTTGTATTATGCGAGAGAATCGGCGAAGACGCTGACCGAACGTACATAATGCGCGTTGGAAAGAAGATCGACATAGTGTTTACCTGGTTTCTGGCAAACATAACGCTGCTTGCAGGCACTTTAACCACATTCTTGGACATCGAGGAACTGAAAAGTGTCCATTATGATATCGACATTCTCGAAAAACCCGTCCTTTATGGTCGAGTAAGTAGAATGGTAGCGAAACCCTGTTTGTTCGGTCCCACACATCAATTATTATGCTGGCAAGTGTGCCAGTGAATTTTTAATATTTCATGTTTGATTGTTAAAACCTAGCTACATCTAAATTTACATCTACACTGTGTAATCAGCAAATTCAGTAAAGTGTGGAGGCGATGAGCAGGCAAACCTCTAACACTAGTTACAGTTAGATTCGGCCAGTCAATGTATTATCTACGTGTTAGAATAACTGGAGATCTGAGATGTCTTGTGTCTACACTCCAACAATATTTAGACCTAGACCTATACTAGGACTGGGAGTAGGGGTCTATCCCGTCTTATAAGTAAATTTTATATCAATATCATGGGCAGTTGTGGAATGCATTCTCCCATATCCTGCTGAAGCCTGTCCCATCGGCATCACGTCCTGTGTGTATGATGGCCGAAATGATTTTTATAAACAAGGTTTAGAGAACAGTCTCTACAGAATAGAATGCAACCCATCTTTGTGAAATAGCCAATTCCCCATTTTTACACTAACAGTGCCGTAAAACGGGGTGAATAGGGACGGCGAGGTGAATAGGGGCAAAACCGAGAAAAGTTTTTTGAATGTGCATGTTTCATATTTGCTTGAACTTTTTTTCTTACTTTTATCACAGGATGGAAGGACCATCCAACAGTGTCCAGAAAGTGGTCCTTCTGATGTGAAAATTTTTTAAAGGGTACAGGAGGTCCAAATAAAAAGTTTTCAAAAAATCACAAAAAAATCAGGGCGGTCAAAACTTTTCTGCTCCTGTGGCCATTGATTGATGAAATTCGCTGAAAATGTTCATGAATCTAGCCTATTAGGTCCTACAACACACCTTTAAATATGAACTAATTATTCCTACAGGAATTTGTGACAGCGCATTTTTTCTTCTCTTGGGCAAAAAATCAGTTAGACTGGGGTGAATAGGAACACCATGGTGTCGTTTGTTTGGCCCTTTAAATTTTCTGTGTGATTAACTATTACAATGTCATAAATTGCTCTGAAATGTTTGTTATGTCCAGTTATTTCCAAAAGTGTGAATTTTTATTCTAAATCTCTTGACAAGAGATCAATAAGATCTATATGTGGCTTCACTTTTGTATACATAGATGAGAGTGAACTTTGCTGTCGTAACCCTAACTTGGGGAGGAAGGGTGTGGGAACCCCGGCCCCACCCACCCTCTTGGGAATTTTTTTCACTGCCTAAGACAGGCTAGGACTTTTCCACTTGTATTTCATGACCCTTTTCTCTGTCTTCTGCATGTTTTAATGCCAACTAATAGCACATCTGTTTGGGTCAGACCCATACTATAGGTGCCAGCTTATAATTGCTGTAAGAACTCCCAAAATATCCCGACATCATAAGAGTCAAGTTACACTGAATTTAGAGTGTATGAATAAGATTGTACATCATGATTTGCCACTACAAGAAGAAGTGGGTTAATATTTGAGTGCAATTCAATGGATTAGTAAAGTTTTGACCTACTTTTCAATCTTAACCTTTGACCTGATGGGTCACATTTTTTTTTTTATATCAGCTCATATTGTTGGGCTGTTGCAATTTTTGTTAAAGATTGATTTATCAATGGAATAGATTGCTCTTAAATGTTTGTATATCATTTTTAAACTCTGTAGTTGTTCCCTTAATCCAATTCATTGGATGGATTGAAAAAAAAATGCCTCCAAACAGCTTTTTTTGGATCAAAAATAGTGTTGTCCCTGTTGACCCCAAATTTGGGGTCAATAGGGACAGCATCATTTTATCAAAAAACATACTTTTCCCCCAAATATTTATTTTTTTTCACAATACCAAATTAAAGGTATTTTAGGTGGACATAAAATCCCCACATAAGATTGAGTCTCTGGGCTGCATGAAAAAAAATACAATCATAATAACTTTAAATTTGTCCCTATTCACCCCGTTTTACGGTGCTATTTTAAGGAGAGGAAGCCAGTTTAAAGGGAACGTATAGTTTTGGTTGAGACCTAATTTCAGGTTTCTAACATTTTTTGGTGAGATAATGAGAAACCTCATGTGAAATATGAAAGAGCATGTAATTCTATGAGGAATTCAACATTTATTTCATGAAAATTAGTTTTGAAATGGCTGAGATATCCAAAAAGGGCGATTCTAATAAAGTGTGGGACCCACACTTTATTATGATCGCTTTGTTTTACTTTGTTTTTGGATGTTTCAGTCATTCCAAACCTGATTTTCATTAAATAAACTTCGAATTCCACTTAAAATGGTATGCTCTGTACTATATCATAAGTGTTTTCTTGGCATCTCGCAAAAAGCTTTAAGCCCAATTCTCATCTCCACCAATACTGTACCATCCCTTTAATGATTGTCTCACCTTCCAAAAAACTACAAGAGAGTTCATGCTTACCTTACCTGCTGCAGCTGTAATTTAGATTATTAAACTGTTGTGATCATTACAGAATGACAAAACTTTCAATTTCTTTATAATGATATTTGTATCCAGACCTGGCTGTGTAATTCTCTATTTATTGGCTGAAAAAAAACCCCAACAACAACAACAACAACAACAACAACTAATGTCTTTAGGCAGATACTACTATCAGAGCTTATTCATATGCCTGTATTATTTAAAGTATACCCATCCATTTGATGGGTAGAAAACATTCATTACCAGTAACACTATTTTCCTTCCTGTACCTGTCTGTAGCCACTCCATACAGAGGTAGTGTACTTAAGTTCCAAATATGGCCAGCGTTATGAATGTCAGATTCCAGATGTGGGAGATGTTGGGAAAGTCCAGGAGGAGGAGAAGACGGCAGCGGAGGCTGGAATCTCGGAACTCCTCAAACCTATGGAATCTGCTCCATGCCTTACCAAGGTAAGCCTGCAATGACTCCCATCACACTTTACAAATGTACATCAATACTTCAGGCTATAGGTATTAGAACTGCATTATTAAGAACTCATGATATGGGAACAGATTCTAATATATCTTAGGTGGCAGCACAAACAGGGTCGTTTCAGCATTTCGTTGTTGTCCCCGCCGAACGAGTTCGAGCAGGGGACTATGAAACGGGCTCCGTACGTGTGTGTGTCCGTCCGTGC
The DNA here is from genome assembly GCF_964275005.1 of Diadema setosum. Classification (NCBI taxonomy): domain Eukaryota; kingdom Metazoa; phylum Echinodermata; class Echinoidea; order Diadematoida; family Diadematidae; genus Diadema; species Diadema setosum. Next base: position 38,428,910 of record NC_092698.1, read on the forward strand.
GTCCGTCCGTGTGTCCGTCCGTGCGTCCGTCCGTGCGTCCGTCCGTGTGTGCGTCCGTGTGTGATCAAAATGTTCAAAATGCTACTCCTTCGCCATTTCTAACCCGATTTTGATTCTGTTTGCTTTATATGATAGCACTACATGGGAGCTTTGAAACTTCTACACAGAATTTCAATTGTGACCTTTGACCTTGACCTTTGACCTATATTGTACATTTTGCTTCAAAATGCTACTCCTTCGCCATTTCTTACCCGATTTTGATTCCGTTTGCTTTATATGATGGCACTAGGTGAGGGCTTCAAAATTTCTACACAGAATTTCGACCTGTGACTTCTTTGACCTTTGACCTTGATTTTTGACCTATATTGTACATTTTGCTTCAAAATGCTACTCCTTCGCCATTTGTAACCCGATTTCAATTCCGTTTGCTTTAAGTGATGGCACTAGGTGAGGGCTTCAAAACTTCTACACAGAACTTTGACCTTTGACTTCTTTGACCTTTGACCTTGATTTTTGACCTATATTGTACATTGCCTACAAAATGCTACTCCTTCGCCATTTCTAACCCGATTTTGATTCCGTTTGCTTTATATGATGGCACTAGGTGAGGGCTTCAAAACTTCTACACAGAATTTTGACCTTTGACTTCTTTGACCTTTGACCTTGATTTTTGACCTATATTGTACATTTTGCTACAAAATGCTACTCCTTTGCCATTTGTAACCCGATTTCAATTCCGTTTGCTTTAAGTGATGGCACTAGGTGAGGGCTTCAAAACTTCTACACAGAATTTTGACCTTTGACTTCTTTGACCTTTGACCTTGATTTTTTTACCTATATTGTACATTGGCTACAAAATGCTACTCCTTCGCCATTTCTAACCCAATTTCGATTCCGTTTGCTTTATGTGATGGCACTAGGTGAGGGCTTCAAAACTTCTACATAGAATTTTGACCTTTGACTTCTTTGACCTTTGACCTTCATCTTTTTACCTATATTGTACATTTTGCTACTAAATGCTACTTCCGGCGGGGACATATATTACGCACCGCGTAATTTCTACTTTTCCTTGTTTGTTTTTTAGTTATCAAGCATGGAAGTGCCTCTTTGTTCATTTTTCCACTAATAAAGCATAGAAGTTGTGACATTACCCATATCCATATTAGGCACTATGAAAATGATGGCAGTTTTTCATCATTTTTATTTTATTTCATTTTTTGTCGGTGATTGATCCCTTCTGTATTATTATTAAAGCATCATTTGTACAACGGTGATATCTACACTCATTCATACATGGTATGCTGAATCCTATCCTAGAGGATGCACTGCATGTTTAGCTCAAACAAGTCTTGCAATGCTGTTTATTGATATTTTGATTAGACTTTACACAGTTTAATACACATTGTAGGTTCCTCTAATCTTGCAGCATGATAGCTGTTATGGCCTTCATATTTTAATGTATGTGACAATTAATGTTATCACTACAAAGAATAACTACCAGGTAAATCATTAAAAAAACAAACAAACAATGAACTTGGCGAATACTTCTGTGTACTAGTGACAAATACTGTGTATCCGCTCTCATAAAACTCAGACCAAAGACTGGTGGACGTACGAGTTTTGCTATGGAAAGTATGTGAGGCAGTTTCATCTTGACAACAATGAGATCTCTGGTGATGTCATCATGCTGGGAATCTTTGAATCTGAGATGGACTGGGCGAACAAAAGTCATTCTGTGAGTTGGCTTTTATACTTGTTTAAAGTGTCAAATCCAAGCTTATAGTTTTTCAAAGAGAGTAATTGAGTCTGTATAATGTATGAATGCTTGAAGGCATTTATTAAGTTAGTTCACCAAAAGGTCACATCAAGGTCAGTGGTTTTTTTTTTTTTTTTTTTTTTTTTTGTAATTCATTCGTTTTGATTCATGTCTGTCATACATGTACTTCCCATAAATATCTTGGTACCTGATTACTTGAGTGTTTGTGAGGCATACAGTTTTTACTAGGCTGCACATTTGTTTGAAGTATTAGGGCACAGCCTGGGAAAGATAACAAACTTACAGTACGAGCGACAGCTGTTGTCATTCGATAAGTTATTGTTTGCATAAGGTATACTGGCAAAGTTCCATTACCCTCATGTAACTTGACTGTGTTAGTATCATCCAGGAATGTCAGCAGGTGTCAGTGGTACTTGGCATACATTGTTTCATTCAGAGTAGCATGAAAATGACATTTGTATCATCAGACATATTTGATACACATAGTATGGCCATGTGAATGAAGGAGTGAAAAAATTGAGGGAGAGTTGTTTGATGTGGTTCATTTGTTACATGAATGATCAGTCCCACTGTTCACTATAAGTGGAGTACTGTATATATGTCATATATTTAGCAAGTCTATTTTTTTTTTTTTGTGTGTGTGAACCATGACCTCTCAATAGTTTTGCAAGTGGTAAGATTCGTGATTGTAAAGTATGGCAACAGATGGAGAAATGTGTACATCCATTCACATGGTAGGTGCCCCATGACTTAGCCTACAATTGTACTAAACTGTGTTATTAAATCACATACCTGGTTCATGGACTGTGTACTGCATACCAACACATGTAGGCATGCAATTTACATTCATGCTGGGATCAGAATTGACATTTTTGAATGTTGTTAAATTCACAGATGGGTCATTCCATCGGGTTGGGGCAAAAATTGTGACATCAGAGTCCAAAAATAGAAGTGTGATAAATGAATTGTTTTGTTTATTCCAAGTTTTGTGGGACAATTCTTCAACTAAATCCACTCAAGGCTTCATAATACTGTCCTTCATATTTGAGTAAACTGAGAAACAAGATTTGACAAAATACCACCATTACATGGACATCATTTATCATCCTTGCTAAGACTATACTTGCTTACCTTCAAAATAAAAGGAGTTGATCTCAATCACTCCTAAGAAACTTTTTACTCACAAAATTGTTAATCACTTTGTTCCACATTTTTCAACATGGTGCAAGTATTTTGACAGATAGAGCATCAATAAATGGAACATGAGACTCCTTGTGTCTAGCAGTACCATGTTCTGTGTTGTTCTTTTTTTTCACCAAGCAAAGAAATTCAATTTATGATGGAATGTAGAACTAGGTATTGAAGAGAAATCATGCCTAATCAGAATGCAATAATTTTCATTGGAAATACTTGACCACTTTTTCTGGCCTGACCTTCCATTTTTTATGTTACTGTACCACCATTACACGGACATCATGTCTCTGTAACAGAGGTATAATTGGGAGCGTTATAACTAAATGTCCATCAAGGGTCATTACATACCAAATTTCACTTTTTGCCACAGGAGCAATTAATACTACTACTGTTGTACTAGCAGAAAAACACCTTGAATGTCAAATTCTTTGGATGGAAATAAAAGGACTAAATATTAAAGTTGAAACGAGAATGTAAGAAATTATTTACAAGTGATTTTCAAAATCATACTAATCCTGTTCAAGTTTCCACTTCAGTTTGTCTTTTGAATCATGTCTTTTTCTGTGTAAATACAAAAAGACTGTTAAATCTTATAATTTCTAAATCTTTGATCACTTTAAAATGTCCATATCTCTTTTAAGACATTACCTTAAAATGTGCATGCATCTGTTACATGGACATAATGTCCCCGAAATGGTGGTACAATGGCACAGAACTAACAGTCTGATAATGGTATAAAACTTGTGATACTTGAAATGATATCAAATGTACACATGTGTATGGCAAGTTGCATCCTGGTGAAAAAAAAAAAAAATGGATGAATGCATGGCAAAATGTTTATTTTTTGGCACAACGTGTGCATCCCCCCTTTTTTTCTATAAAACTGCAAACATTTAGATTTTATGACTTTGTCCGAGCAGTAGATGTGTACAACTATTACTTTATTCTCATTCACATAACTTTTTCTTGACCTGGTAAATGAAGGAGAGTAAGAACACATAATGTGTGAGTACTCAATGATTGGTGTTTGACAAAAATAACTTATTCAACTTATCATTTTGATTTTTATTACTGTTACATGGATATCATGTCCCTGTAATAGTCATATCGAATGGTATTACATTACTGAATTTTGATAGTTGTCCAGTATCAACCACCTGATGCAAACTCAATATAAACTCAAGCAAAGGTATACATCACATCCAGGCAAGCTTCTAAAATGTGTAGCAATGAACAGGTAATAGTTTGTCTTCCATACACAATTATAACTCTGAGACCTTTGATGCATTACCGAAGAGATGTACGAAAAAATGTACTAGTTTATTTCTCCTAAACTACAAGTATGTCAAGACATGGCATTACGACAGCACATGGTCGATACGTTCCAAAAATACTGTAGCTTGTTGAATTTGATTACTTTAATTTTCCTCACTTACATGGACACACAATAGAATTGAATATTAATTGCAGTATAATGATGTCATCCCTGAACTTATTAGTGGATAAAACATTAAATGTGAACATGCAAAAAGTACTTGGTAAGCACAAATAGTTGTTAAAATGAATACATATATTTAAAATCTATATATATTGCATTAAAAATTAACATTGAAAATAATCTCACATGCTTTTGCTTTTTCATATTATAACAAATACCCACTCCAAACAAATAGAAGATAAATTTCAAGGATAGTGAACTGAAAAAAAAAAGAAAAATAATACGTGCTGACAGGTTGATCAACATTCTTTCAGCACTCATCATTCTTCATTTGTTGTTTTTTATCACTAAAATTGTATTTCATATCAATTAATTTGTTTGGAGAGGGTGTAGTTTGGGGAAGGTTACCAAAATTATTGACCGATAAATCTAGCTCTTGTTCGGTGGCTTCATGCAAAATGTACTATCGGCAATAAAGTCAGACCCACTCCTGACCGCAAAGTTAACGAGAGGCTACCAAGCAAGAGGAACATTGATTGGTCTACCAGAATTATAGCTGAAAATGAATTGGACTGTGGTCATGCATCATTATGCACAAAGTAATACTTACATTATCCTGACACAAATCCCACAACCAGAACTGATGTTTCACAGGACATAGAGAGACTACCTGATCTAGTGCCAGTAGACTACCTGATCGTAGTCGGTTTCTGAGGATTCAGTCCATACTAACTTAACATATTTTGGTGGAAAAAATATGCCTAATTGCAAATGAAACATGTTGGCTAACAATCAAAACCTGTCTGTACAGAATTCTAGTAATAAGGATATCACTTTCTTTGAGGCCTTTATAGCAACTCTGGAATAAAACGGGCAATGTCTCACTTACAGTTTTCACTTACACGAAAAGAGGTATGTGGGACTGTTACAAGAGATTCTGGACTGTTGGGGATAATTTTTTTTTAACTTAAAAACACTTTCTCCATTATAATATGTTGACACATTTTCATGATAGGTTAAATTGATGTCATGAAACAAGTACCAATATATATCGCCTCATTTATGTCACTTTAAAAAGGAGAACTTCTTGGAAATCCAATCCACCATTACAGGGACATTGCTGGAAGATCAGCCACTGCAGGGCTTCAGAAGGCACAATATCAGATTGATTTATGTGCACATGGTTTTCAGCTTACCTCCCATCCTCCTGATACAGCAAGGTCTCTCCTCCAGTCTCTCTTTTTTTGTGCATGCCATGAAATGTGATCCACCGTTACAAAATCAGCCAGGACATCGCTCAAAACACCGGTGACCCTCCATTAGTTTACATAACAAGACCTATGTTTTCAAAGCTGATCTTTTGATGAAAAGTTGCCTACCACCTGCCCTTTATTTCTGACACATAACCATGGAAAGGATAGTGTATAGCATACTTTATTTCCATTGCAAATTAAAGCATGTGATAAATAATCCTAGGATACTACCTGCCCACAGGCAGGTACGTACAAGGAAAAAAATACAGTGGACCCAGTCCATCACACCGCAATAATAGTTATTGACATTGACACAAATGCAAGTAATCTACCACAATACCACCGTTACCAAAAAAGTTCAACTAGGACATCGCATGTAACGGTGGTATGCCTGTGGTTGAGGAATGATTTATGACCTGAAGTCACTTTTCATTTGCTATCCTATTACTGTTTTGCTGATAAACAAATGTTGCTTTATCAATTGTGACCATCTGATTCTGACTTTGTTTATCTGTCAATCAGATATTTTCAACTGAAAACAACCTTTTTAGATGTCACACTTGGTACCCAAAAAAAGAGCATGGACATCATCACTAAAAGGCACACCGGCACCAACTCTTGTGATTCAACATTTTTATTTCTTCATCAAGTAATCACCAACACAATTACCTTCCCACAAAACCACATTGCAACATCAAATACCTAATGAAATTTTCAGGATAAAGCGAGCAATTCCTTAGGAACACAAAAAAGTGCTGTTGCCCCAACCCCCGTGGAATGACCCAGATAGCAACCTGCTTGCAGGTTTTCAGATTTCAAGTTTTGGATTTCAGATACAGTAATCCCTTAGATGTGAAATTCCAAGTAGAGGCGAAATCAATAAATTGCAACAAATTGGAGTACTTGTTAGTCTGTCTTCTCAGAAGCTGAGTTGTAATTGTATCAAGTGAAGATTGCATATACTGAACAATATGTTTGTCAAAGTATCACTTGAGCTGTCTAATTGATTTTCATGGTGTCATACTATGTTTGGATGCACCTCAGGTAAAGTAGCTTTGAACGTGCAGTAGATGAATCTTGGTGTTTGCTCAATGAAGTAATCTGGGACTGTTGAATGGTTGATAATGGGGTTAGAACATACAATGTATGTGAACTCAATAAGCTCAGTCTATGTGCTGTTTGAAAGTTTAAGTTAGGTTTAATCTACTTTCCATTTCATGTAGGATGCCAAGCGACATCGGCTGAATCGATACCACAGTCATCGTTATGGCAATGGATCCAAGTGTGACCTGACGGGAAAGCCAAGAGAAGCTGAAGTCAGGGTAAGCCTTGCTTCTACTTGAAAACATTTCCATGATTCATATTTTGGTAAATGGGGTCATGTTCATCTGATATACACCAAGTACCTGTGCAAGTAAATAATATTGTTTGCATTTTTTTTTTAAATGACTGCTATGTTCATTTGTTTCATAAGCCTGTGCTATAACAACAAATTTCACTTAGACATGTAGTCACTTCTATAGCACAATAACAGTGCTTGTCATGTGCAGTGTCATGTTTATTCAAACGAGATACTTGCATTAGGATTTATACTCAATCGTTTACTCCTATTTGTTGATGGGTTCAAAATGAACAAAACCAGTCTGTTCAAAAAACTACTAACTATTTCTGCAGATGGAAGTGAAATTAACCCTTTGATCAGAAAGATGATATTCAAAGAATGTCTAGAATGGTAACAACACTTGTATTTAGCATGGCAATAGATACTGATCATAGATACTTTGATACAATTGATGCTCATACTCATAGATACAATTATTAAACATATCAATTTCTTATGAAAAGAAAATACAGGGATATCAGTTCTTTTTGGACTTGTATGGTGAATAGTCCAAGAGTTTCTGTTTTTCCTCTGCCCAGTTTATGTGTGCAGAAAATCAGCTGGACTCTGTATCAAGGATCGATGAGCCAGAGTCTTGTCGTTACATCATCACGGTTCATACCATGAGGATCTGCCACCACCCTTACCTCAAGCCTCCACCCAAAGCCACACCCAAGACTGTTCTCTGTTTTCCGCTACTCATGCAGGATCAATATGAACAGTACATGCATCAGCAGGCTTCAAAGAGTGAGTTTGTATGACTCTACCAGTCTAGGCTTCTTTCAGGGTTACTTTTAAGGCACCTATCTGATAGCCTCTGGTAAATACTTCACATCATTTGCTCTCTTCTTGATACTTGTTTGATGGATTCTTTGTGTGCTTGGACAGTCTATATTTTTGCAGAAATTGTGTACTTCTCTGCCAAACAAACTGCATAATGTAGCCTTGTTTTAGTAAGAATAACCAGGTACAAATTTTAACAACAATTTGATCTAACGTTTAACATATATTGACCCCATTTTATAGCTTTCTTGTATGTCAGATGCTTAAGATAATTGATAATTGTAATAATACAGAATGTTTTCCTGGAGGTAACCTCAGAATATGCTTTTGTAAGATCAGGGGTCATGAGGTAGCTCTGCTAATTCTTTTTTTCTCCATTCTTTTGGATGTATGCACCTTCCATGTCTCTTTGATAACCTAGTGATAAAATGCTTCTTCCAAGCACCAGACTAAGAGAACCACTCTTGATATCACAGGAAGTCATGTGACTGCATATTTTTGTTCTCTTTTAAAATGTCTCACAAGAAATTATTGAAATGGTGAATGATATGTTCTGAATGCTTGGCCAAGGGGATAATTCAAGGCTTTCATAAATTTTGCAAAAAACACCAGCAATACATAGAAATACACTTATCATTCATAATTCCGTGCAGCATATTTCTGTCTTTATTATTATTATTTTTTTTGTGTATTATAATTGTTTCTATATTCCACTTTATTCTTCTTGGTTTGCACTTGTCAAGAACTTCTGACTTCTGCTTCTGTTTGTTCAAGAGAAACTCTACTATCTTTCTCTGACATAAATCTTTATTCCACACTTTTTTTTTCTCATGTCCGTTAGCTTTGTAACACTGTCACATATATCTTTCTACAGTCCTTGTCAGTTTGCAATTTTTGTGCGGATCCTGACTTATAAACAGATTACTTTTGAAGATGACTATTATCAGACTACCATCATTTGTTCCTTACTCAGAATATTCTCGGGAGGCCCAAGAGCTTGTTGATGAGAGTGATGATGGTGACGTGGAAGATGACTTGACAGAGGAGGATGAGGGAGGAGAGATGAGTGGTATCCAGGAGAACCAGGATTTGGAGCTTCTTGAAGAGCATCACCTGACAATGACAGAAGGAGGTAAGAACCAAAGATGATGACTGGGAGTCTTCTAGACCTCTCCTGAACCTTTTCATCTTTACTGTCTCTTGATCTTATACAAGAATTAGTTTGAAAAGTCTCGTATTCTTTCAGTCAAATTAGCGGTAACTCTGTCTGTCTGGAAAAACAAACAAACCTATTTGTTATCATTCATGAGCATTTATACATTATAATGGGTAAAGTGAAAAGTAAATATACCCTTAATTACGAGTGTACTTTACTAGAGTGAAGTAGGGCAAGAGTTTGAGTTCAAACATTGGAATTATATTCATAATCTCTGCTGTACTCTCTGTGTGTACCATTTGTGACCAAGTAGTTTACCCAAACTTTATCTGATTGCAGTAATGTTTTGAGTGATGTTCAGAGATTTTTACCACTCTCATGTGTTAGCAATCTGTACTGGCTAATAAGTTGTTATTGTGGATATTAAGTGCTACGGCTGATGGTCAGAATTGCAACACTCGTCATGTTTAGAAACAATGCTAAGACTAGACTGATGTAAATTATTCTCATTCCCAGTCAAAGTACAAGATCAATTATTAGTTGAATCAAGAAAATGGAATTAAACTCACTTGTTGCAATGTTTCGCCAATTATTAATTTGCTCCTTCAGGCGAATGATGCTTCCGTTGATGGAACGGCCCTTATATACTGTACGAGGTGAAATTTTCGCGGTGGTTTTATTTTTGCGAATTTCGCGAATCGCCTTTGAACCGCGAAAATAACAACGTGCGAACAGATAAGCACAGTTAGACTTCGCAACCGCGAAATTAACAACACGTGAAAATGTTCTCCTAGTAGCAATTCGCGAAAATATCTGTATGCGAAAATTTCAGCTCATACAGTAGTGCAAGATTGTGCAGAGCTAGAGCACACTGGACCTTGTCCAGTGCACGAAAGACAGTCTCGAATCCTGTGTACTGAAAATGAAATTACTTTGATATTTTTTTTTTTTCAACCTCAGATGATGCCATTTCTTCACCGTCTACTGGGAAGGCAGCTCTGCAAGATCTGGTGGGGACGATACTAAAAGGAGTGCAAGGATCTCTAGAGGATATTGAATCTGAGATTGGAGGTAGAAGTTGAATGGTTTGAAAGATTAAAGGACAAGTTCACCTTCATAAACATAAGGATTGAGAGAATGTAGCAATATTAGTAGAACACATCAGTGAAAGTTTGAGGAAAATTGGACAGTCGATGCAAAAGTTATGAATTTTTAAAATTTTTGTGTTGGAACCGCTGGATGAGGAGACTACTAAAGCTTGTGATTTCATATGAGTACAACAGTATAAAGAAAATGTAAAGAAAATTCAACATATTTTCACTTTTTTCGCATAATAAAAGAGCACTTGACTTGCCTCTTTCTAAAGGCATTGGGAATAATATTACCCATAACATGTCAGTAACGAGTCAAGGGAATGTGTACTTTTTTTCAAAAGATGAAATTTTGTGAAATTCTCTTTATATTTTCCTTATATTGTTGTACGCATGTGACATCATACACTGCAGTAGTCTTCTCATCCAGCGGTGACTGCACAAAAACTTCAAAAATTCATAACTTTTGAACGGATTGTCCGATTTTCCTCAAACTTTCAATGATGTGTTCTACTAATATTGCTACATTCTCTCAATCCTTATGTTAATGAAGGTGAACTTGTCTTTTAATTCAGTTTATGTTCTACAGGTGTCTTTGTTTGCCTTTCCTTACCCACAACCTTCACAGTGAATCACAAGTTGGGCTAAGTTTCATGAGAAAAAAATGGACTATTGAATTGCACACCCTCTGATGGTGTGCAGTGCAGTGATGAAATGATTCTGTGTTTAATACCTGTTACCTGCTACAATGATAACAAAATTGCTGTTTAACTTTGATATTTAATCAACAGCTATTCTTCAGCAGTGCTACTTGTTGTAGAGGGGGCAGTACTCTATTATGTTATATCAAGATGAATACAGTCTGATTGTATGTGTAGATGATGATAGTGAATCTGAGGGTGAAGTAGATTTTTTTTTTTTTTTTGTGAAGAGAGCGTCACCCTACTCTTCATCATTATCATTTGTGAGAAAATGGAATCCTTGCAGATTATCTCAACTGAGAAGGCTCCTCAGTAACATTTTGAAGAGACAAAATATCTGCTTTATCTTCCGGTGATTATTATCCCCACCTTTTGAGATATTGAATGAACCAGCTTACCTCCTCCGTCAGTCTGCCGTATGGTCCAGTCCAATGCACTAGATGCATTTAAAATGTTAAGTCATCCACATTTTGTCTTTCCCCCAATTGGTGACAGTGAACACTCTCCAATAGTAACTACTAGTAAGCAAATAATCAACGTTGGTGAAGGTGATGGGACAAACTATCACTTCCGAGGTGATCTGGATGTAGCTATCTTTCCGAAGCGCAGCTGAGGAAAGATAGCGTACACATTAAGATCGCCGAGGAAGTGATAGTTTGTCTCATTGCCTGAAACTAAAAGTTGATTATTTGCTTTATATTCCACATCTAGGGTCCTAGAAATTCCCATTTTATTCCACATCTTAAACCGTTTTAGCTGTCTTATGGTATCCTTAGGGCTTACGCTACGTGTGCGCGTAGATGACAAAACAATGAATTTGCTGCGCGCACTGCGCGACACTGAAGTGAAAGTGCGTTGCACTGTGTACTATCAAGTGACCTAGTTAAATGATAGTCCACAGTGCAACGCACTTTTATTTCACGCGTACTCATCTCACGTTAAGACTGTATGGACTGCCAGAGATCAGCAAAACAAACAGCTGTCTTTATAGATGATAAAACATTTAATTTGCTGCGCGCACTGCACGACACTGAAGGGAAAGTGCGTTGCACTGTGTACTATCAAGTGACCTAGTTCTTCTCAGGTAATGTGATGGGCAAAACTACGCTTTATCTTGTGATCAGCTCTTGACCAATCCTATAGCAAGATTCTTAGTATGTGGAATATAATTGTTTTTATTGTCATTGCTGTATTGCAATATACTGTATATGCTAATTTGTCTTCAGTCTAAATCATACCAGTAGGATCAATGCTGTCTTTTTCTTTTCAGAGGGCAAAGTAACGGCTCATCATTCAGTTGATCAAGCGGAGAGAGATGAATCACCTCCGGGTCAGGCCTCCAAAGGGGAAGAAGATAGATCCGATGATGAAGATGATGACACTGAGGATGAGGATGAGGATGAGGAGATGGAGAGACTGCTGAAGAAAGATTACAAAGAGCTGACTGAGATGGTCCTTGCTTTGGCTGATGGCGAGGCAGAAGCTCAGCGGATTGAGGGCATCCTGAAAGATATTGAGACATCCTTTGAGAATCTGGAGATGATGGATGACTTCTTGGAGGTAAAGTTTGAGTCTTTCAGTGTGTTTCCATTAAAAAAGATACTGAGTGGAACAAGGTTCTGATTATAGCAGCTATACACCTGACGTCATGAGTATCTTCCAAAGCTATGTCTTACTGCTTTCAATTTATGTAAAAGATCACCTTGTGTCATTTGTATGCATGTGTGTCATTTCTGCTTACAGATGTAGTAATGTACACAGTTGTACCAGTCAATTCTCTGAAGTAACTCACAACTTCATGTTACAGGGGTTTGCATAATGTTTGAACATGCTATGACATCTAGAAAATTTTGAAAGATAACTTTCCTGAATTTCTCATGGTCGTTCTTCAGAGAGCAATTGTTGCTGATAATCCATCATGATGTTTTGTTGTTACCCTAGAAGCATATTATTTTTTCTCCTGTTTTTGTTTTTGTTTTTAACACAAAAAACACAGTTGATACCTGTTTAGGCACACTTCAATTGCAGATATTTCATGCATAAGTGTTAGTCATTATTTCTCATGTCCCTAAATCAATTATTTCCTATTCCCATGATGTATTTCACTTGCCCCAAACTTTATCACTGGATATTAGATCTGCGTCATTGTTTATTAGATATTTAATCCTTTGATAAGCAGTGTTCGGAGCATTTTTTACTAATACACGTTCACACGGTATATACTGGCTGATACCATATTATCTTTTTTTCTAATTTTATTATCAGGAACTTCAGACCCAGATGGAAGAGAAGGGAGCTGCAGTTGGTGCAGCTGATGAGGAGGAGGTTATAGAGGAAGAGTCACCTGAAACTCCTGGAGAGGAGATGGGTGATGCTGACTCTTCCATGAACAGTGAGGGCGCTCTCAGGGGTGTCGACGGGGAGGACAATGTCGTGGATAATAAAGGAGTAAAGGGAGAGAGGGAGGAGGAAGAGAAAGACGAGGAGGAAGGAGAGGAGAAAAAGACTGTGGAGCAGCATCTGATTGATACCATCAATAAGATGATCAAGAATGTGAAAGACAAGGAGGTGCCCACTGGTGAGTTTTGATTTTGGAGAAATGTCATGTTATTTTATGGGTTCATCGGGATATGATTTTGTGCAGAGCTATTGTCTGGAAAACAATTGATGTTAGTCACAAGCCAGGGTTTTGAAGTAGTTATTGAAAAGATTGTAAAAATGATTTATTGTTATTCAAATATATCATCTCTTTAAAGAAGATACTGATCGCACAGTTAAAGGTTGTAGTATTTGGTACTAATCAACTGGGAATTCTAGCAAGAGTTGATGAGCTTACCAGATCATGACTTTATCTTGTGGTGCATATTAATTATTTTATCTTTAAATTCATTTGTATTTATTTGTTATGTTTGTCTCAAAGACTTCTTTACAGCAATTGAAGGAATACTTGCACTTCCTGATACAAAGCATCTTTGAAGGTGGAAATGAAATTAGACTCTGATTTGTCTGATCGAAGGGGCATCTCCAAGTTATGTTTGATCAAACCTGTGATGGCTTGTCTTTGTCTAGTTGAAGACTAGTCCTGAGTATTAGGCAGATGTCTATGGGAAATGTGTGTTGTAGCAAAATCAGCTCATCCTCAATGGTTTAAAGGACGTATCCTATTATGTCTTTCTGATCTGTCTTTGACAAATCAGAGCAAGCGGCAGAGAAAGCATCCACCAATCCAGCGGGTAGCCAGACGAAGGGTGACCTCAGTAACAGGGTGAGAGTCAGGGTGACCAGGGTCAAGCTGGACAAGAATCAGAAGGCATCGTCTGAGAAGGAGCTCAAATTCCTTGACACTGAGCACAGGGACCTAGAGGAAGCTATCTCAGATCAGCTGGAGAAGTCTGGACTGACCACGGAAGGTAGGCTTGGTCACTCTCATCTAGACAATACCCCATAGTGTCACTAGCCCTTCAGACCAAAGGGCTACCAAGTCCCCCTGATTCTGCAGGAGGCTCCCTGAAAACCTTGAAGGTCCTGTTTGCCTTTGGGAGCAGTGATTTAAAAAATGTTCAAGATACCACTTATGTTGCATATGTGTAGGTCAACTGTATCACAAAACATTCTACCATATAAAATTTTTTCAATAAAGCCTAAAATATAAGGAGATATCACTATTTTTTACCGTCTACATAATTGTAGACAATCATTTTAGTTATAACTATTGTTCACAATTTGTGTATTTAACAATACTTAACATCGATTATACAGGTTCAAATTTTTACATTTGTTGTTTCTATCCCTGACTCACATTTTAGAAATATATTGAAGCACTAATGCTGAGTTTTTGTTTCATCTGCAAATAGTAAATTATGCCTTTAATATCTCTGCATGTACTGACAAGAGAATCTAAAAATCTCCCTGATTTGAGGATTCTTTTTGAGTATTATGAAAGATGCATGTGACACACAAGTATCTCTCTAGTTACTCTTTGGAAGCTCCCTGAACATGATGTGAGAATACTGGCAGCCCTGAGATCACTGTCAGCTGGGTGATACACAGTCTATTTCCCACATTTCATGCCCCTTGAAATCTGTTGTTAACAAAGTGGACTTGTTAACTTACCTAGTAAGCCACAATTATTTGTGCATAGCAACATCTTTGCTTACCTTTCAGTGGATGGTGCACAAAATTGTGATGTGTTATTCTTAGTTTTGTAATGAATATTTTTTACTTGTCATGTACATTTGATGTCCTGTGGCTATCATGTTTGACCAGGAGCGGGTCAGCTGGAGCTACGGGTGTTGAGCTACATCCCAGAGGACTGGCCAGACCAGGGGGATGAAGAGGAAGGTTTTGCCATCCTGAGTGAAGAAGACAGTAACTACTTCAAGAACATGATCTTTGGATTGGTGGTAGGCAATCTTCTCTCTTCACACCTTTTTTTTTTTTTTACAGATCTCATACACCCTGTCCACACTGCGTACTAGCAAACTGTCTACTATGCACCAAACGACATGTGTGAGCGTACTAGTGCAACATGAATACTTACCTGCATTTCCCTATCCCACTCTTTTTCTTTTTTTCATGTGAAGACATATCTTGATTTAAACACAAACACTGAATACCATAGTGTTCTCTACACATCTCTTTGTGAGTGTATCAAATACTAACACGGCATCTCTGTACACATCTCTACATACTAGGTGTTACAAAAAACATTTCCCACTTTTGATGCTTAATAGCTCGAAAACTAAATATCAAATAAAACTGTCATTGATATGAGTAATATCTGAATAGTGTACTATTTAGTTGGAGGTGATTTGAATATGAAAACCTAGATCAGTTTCATGAAATCCATGATTAATTTCATAGTTAGGTTTTAGATTTTGGTCAAATTTTAACCCTTTGTACACAACCTGAACTTTACACAGGAACTAATGATGTCTATGTGAGTGTGTACTTACAATGACCCTGAACAATGGACCTGGATACCACCTGTTAAGAGCGCTGCTCCAAGGCACATGAATACTTTATTAATTATTCATGATGGATTGCCTGTGCACTGCTAGTCTGAATTACTAGCAAAGGGTAAAGTGTGTGCACATGAAAAAAGTAAGCACATGCTTCCATGTGCTTGCATACACCACATCTCAGAATGAATAAAAACTAGCTGTGATAGTGGAATTTCTCATGAATAAATAATGGAGCATTCAAATCTTGATCATTGTCCAGGACCATTGTCTGGGTGTCAACTACACACTCCCATAAACACCAACTGACTTCTGTACAAAGTTAAAGTTTTGTACAGAGGGTTGAAAACAGAGCAAAATCTGAAACCTAACTGAAAAATTAATGTTTAATTTAATGAAACTGAATTATGCTGTTATTTTGAAATTGCCTCCAACAAAATTGTACACTATTCAGCTATTGCTCATATCAATGACAGTGTTATCTGATATACAGTTTTTGAAATATTAATGTACCAATTACTACTTTTATTAGCAATGACATGTTTCACATGTAAGCGGTTATTCTTTGTTTATATATACTTGGTAGATTTTTTTATTTTTTTTTTGTTGTTAAAGGGGATGGCTAGTAACTGATCAGTGGGAATCAGTGAGAATGCTGGAGGATGATTATTCCAATCCTTGTGGGATTCATTTAAGAGTACATTATATATCTATTGTTGTGTGAAAATTATTTGCTTCAGAATGGTCTCATATGTAATGTGCAGTTTAATGTTTCCATAGGTTAGCATGCCTGGTCAGTGACGGGGGATTATGGGATTATGGGAACATATATGCTTTCAGTAGAATAGCTGTATAATAGTTAGTGAGACTTCAAAGCCTGAAATGTTTACCATTCTCTATAGACAAGGAGTGATAACCAAGAGGAGATTCGCCAGGAGCGATTGCTTCAGAACTATGGATTCCGCTGGAATGCTGACCATGACGATGACCAGTATTCACTGGCTGATCAGATGGAGGATGACTACAGTCAGGCAGAGATCCTGGTCCCACCAGTCGGGCCCAAGGAGTATGTCCAGGGACAGGACCAACAGGTGTCAAGAGACCCTGAAGACTAGGACCACAGGGAGAGTGCTCAAGCCTTGCACGTGGTCAGGGAAAGTCGTGATACTGATGTTCACCTTGTCATACCATTTCTGGATGTCATTAATGATTAGATGGATGCTGGTCATGTCCCACCTCTTCTACGTATCCTTATCTCTGGTCACCAGACAGCTCTGAAGATCTTGGCTTGGTTTTAGTGAGGGTGCGTCAGAGACCTTACATAGTCTACTTGGAATTGGCTAAACTTGTGTCACTTCTTTCGTGGACTAGTTAGACTGTTAATTTAATAAGATGACATTTTATTTTCTTCAAATAAGATACCATGTGTAACTTTTTGATGTCTACTCAAGGAATTACTATCTGTCACTCCCTGCAGATGAAATGCCTCCAGAGCAGACCTTTGTAAGAGGGTATTTCTCTTCTGATTTTGTTTCCAAGTGAGTAGATCATGTATGCACTACATGTAAGTTTAACTTTCAACCAGATGCAAGGATGATAAGTCAGAAAGGAACATGGAGTTTTCTTGACATATTACAGGCATAAATTCCAAACAAAGCAGAGAATATTACTGAATAGATATATGAATTGAAATTGAAAATGAAACTGAATTGAATTGAATTGAAATTGCAATTTGATTGTCGATGGTAATTTCTCCTAATTCAATTCAGAATCATTGTAGAGCCTACTTGTTTAATGCATCTTGATTAATGGATCCTATATCAAGAGGGAACTTCAGAGAAACGTGGTGCATGTAAGCTTTGACTTGTCCTTGGTCTGCTGGACATGTGCCAAACTATCATTTTTTTTCATTTGATGAATTTCGTATGCTTCATATTTTCAGTGGGGAAATTTGTGCATATTTGTTGCAAAAAACAATGCATGACATTCCTTCCACCTTTCCAAGATTCACTGAGAAAGATGTTCTAAAAAGTTCACTGTGTAGTGATCAGAGGTGTTCTTTCAGTTCTAATGCCAATGTAAGGCAAACAAACAATTTGATTGGATAACCATGTTGATGTAATGTGCAGATTACATTACAGTAAAATCTGGGAGAGTTGCTGTAATCTTTCAGAGTCAGCAAAAACTTGCCTTCACATGTCGTGTGTATTTGACTTTTCATTTGTTTGTTCTTCGTTGTGAATGTGTGCTCTTGTTATGAGATCCTGGAGAGGTTTATGTAAGTGCAATGTATTAACAAAAATATGCATCAACAGTCACTTAGAGCAGAAGTTCCACATTTGCAACATTACAATACCTACTGATTATGTGGAGTCGGCTATACTTAGGACACTGCTTGAATGGAGAAATTGTTATATTATCTTTTTTTATTATTATTCATGTGATAGTCAGAACTTCAACTTGCCTAGATGAAACTTTATGTCTTGCGCAGTTTCTTAGATATGATTTGTGAATAGATTTAATACAATTGAAAGTAGATCAATAGAATCATCACTGGACACTGGATTCTTTCACCATTAGGACTGCTGCACTCAACTATGTCAAAATATATAAGACTACTGCTTTGTGGGCAGTATCTACTCAGACTTATCATGTTACTATTAAGAAGCACCAGGCTAGAAGCCTTGGAAAAGTGGGCAGAATAGTGGATAAAATAGTAGACAGAAGGCATCAGTCAGACTTGCATGATTGAGTTCTATTTAACCAAGATGGTTAGGCTCATGCAAAAATATACAGAGTAAGAAATGGAGGGAGGAGTATGGGTTTGTTTCGTTTTTTTTTTTTGTTCTGTTTTTCCATTGATTGATTCCTTCATGTCAATACTTTGAGTCACAATATATAACAGGGTAACTGATAAATTGTCATAGCTACTTTTCTCCATCTCCCCCCCCCCCCCCCCCCCCCAGGATGATATTCACTCATGCTGCAAGACATAGAATTGTATTTGCTCTGTTTTCTGTAACAACACATATTGTATGTGTTGACATTGTATTTTCATATGCAAGTGAAATGTAGCTTTAACTGGAGGCAATTTATTATCTTAGTCTGTCTTGATATAGCAAGGTCAGCTTTATCTCTTGCTAAAAAACTAAGATATGAATATCCCAAATATCAGCTGTACAAAAAAGAAAGAAAAAAAAAAACGGTTTTTGATAGAAGGTAGAATGATAATGATATATATTTTCTTTAATAATCTATCTTGTCAGACTTGTATATCAAAATTCAGGGAATCAGCTTTCAATCTAGTTGCGAAAGTGTGAAACTCATTGTATGCATCATCCATGAAAAGTTCAGATTTCTATCTTCAAGTGGCAGCTAATATTTTCACTTTGTAGTAAAATCTGGGTGACTGATGCCAATGACAGAAATCAAATCAGACCGTGTAGTGGTGCTGAAGTGACTGACATTAGTGTGTAGCGTATTTCACTGTAAATTTGATGAGTAATTTACTATTAGATGTAAGAATTCTTGTCATGTTTTGTGCCATGTATAACATAATTATTATGACTTGGTATTTAGAAAACCTTTTTTCATTACCCAAGTTGTTTTCTGCTACTTCTAAGGTTTGAGCCAACATGATTATTAGAGTCTTTTGATTGACAAAGCTGTTCTTGTGTGTCAGTAATCATTCCAGGACAAGAAATGATTGATAAAAAGGAAGGGTACAAAAGAAGAAGTGGCATGTATGGAAATTGTTCACAAGTGAGATGAGTTAGCTATAACGGTCAATCATAATAAGAAGCAGAATGTGCGTCGGCACGTGATAACACTAGAACATCGTGTTTATGAGATGATGGGCCTCATGGAAATTTACTGTTAGTGGAAGTATCGGCCATCTTTACCTATGGTGAGTTCGCACGTAAACAGGAAATGCACCACATGCTTGATGAAGGCAACCATTTCCAATGAAAAGACCATTGATACACAGTGTGTGTTTGTGTGTGTGTGTGTGTGTGTGTGTGTGATGAATCACTATGGATTCTCCTCTGATTATGGCATTGCACGTTGTCTTCCAATATGAGGACACTAGATTGAATGCTGCAACAATTAAAAAGACCTTACTGTGGAGGATCATCTTCCACCAATCAGATGGCAGTCTCTGCTAATGCATACATAGTCTTTACCGTACCCCCGTAAGCTGACTTCGTAATTAGCCATGGTAACCATGTGGTGGATTACTGTGTCCTAGAACCTTAGAGAGGCCATAATAGGACTGGCTAAATAGGCCATAATCACTGTCTCATTGTCAGTGTGTAGGAAGCAGAGACTCTTGTTATGTGCTGGTTTTCTGAACAGTGGTCAGGAATTGTCTGATGAGACAACCCTAGAATCTGAGTTCCTTTGTCTGTGGGATTCCTTTTTCCTGACGAGTGTCCCTGCTGCTCACCTACATTCCTCCCAAGCCCCTGATGATGAAAATCAAAACAACAACTAAACCCCAGCATATCCTCGGGTAGAAAAAAATGTATTTACTCATTGATTTGTATGGTGACTGTCTTCAAATAGTCTTAAGTCAAGGTTGCGTCATTGATGTGTTTTTTTGATGAAAACAAGTTTTTACAGGAAGTTCATGTAGAAAGCGCGAAAGGAAACCCTAGAAGAGACGTAGAGGGCAGAGGCTGTGGGAGGAGGCTGCAGGAGGAGGCTGTGGGAGGAGGCTGTGGGAGGAGGCTGCAGGAGGAGGCTGTGAGAGTTGGTGGAAGGTAAAGGAGGAGGATGTTCCACCCAGTCCTACCCTTGTGGCACTCTCAGCTATTCTTACATATCCATCTCAATTTTTAATGAATATTTATCCAAGCTTTTTTTGATAGATTCTGTCGGTTTGTGAATTCTTTTTCATGACCAATTTGTGCCTGCACTTTGTAAGATATTCTCAACATTAATATTGTAGATGGTATACGCAATATGTACTTGGAAAATATATAAACTGGACTGCTGTACAGATTTGCTCTATGACATATTCATTGTCAAAAATTTTGTGATACAGTGTATTCGTTCAATGAATAAAACTTCTTTTGACAGTTTGAATTTAAATGTTTTTCATTATTTCACTTATTTATAACTTCAAATTGTCGTCACCGCCGAAGGTTTCCTTCCTTTATTTGTTCCACATTGTTTTCAAAGCATCCTGTGTCCTCTGGTACGAATCCTTTTACATAGCCGATTGATGTTATTTTGAGGTAGAAATTATTGTTTTCTTGTAGAAGTGTTATGTTATTGTAGGAAACCTAAGAATCCATAAATACCACAGATACTGAAAAATAACATTTTGACCTCCTTTCGTATCTTACTGGATGTAGCTGGCTTGAGTACTATTCAAAACTAAGGAAACTATCTTGTAAATGTTCATCATGAGAGTGTTCAAAGTAAAGTAATAAAGCAAGATTTAAGCAGATTATAAGGAAAAATAGATCTTCCAGTATGTATGGGATATAATGTTTCCCTAAACACCAGACACGCACTGACTATCGGCAAATCCCTGTAAATCTCACAGTTGTTGGTATTCAGTGTGTGACTGATGAGTCACTTGCAAAACTCTACAATCTAAGATAGACGATCATGTAATCTCTGTCTCACTGATTGTAGTATACAGGTTTTTCAACCGCACTTTCATTCTACCTTGATATACCACGTACAGTAAAGGGACTTTATTTACCAGTAGATGGGAATTTTGTATCATACAGTCAACCTCTCCAAAGTTGAATCCAATGGGACCTGAGAAAATCTGTTGACTTATGTAGATTTTGACTCACTCAATAGAATTTGCACATGTTTAGATCCATCTGGGGGCAGAATTTTTTCTGAAGACTCGGCCAATTTTTTGACTTGCGCAAGGTTGATTTTATTTAGCTTTTCCATCATAGCTGTCTTGTAGATAAATTGTATACTCTTGTTGCCTCCAGAAATTATGATCCTTATTACTCCTCTAAGTAAGGTACCTCCCCAGTGTAAACTCATAGTTGTGATTTGTCTCAATTAGTGGGAGATTAGATCTTTTGTAATTCTGCTTGTATGACTCTTTTACGTGATTCTGCATATACCATTATATTCAGAAGTAATTTTTCACAAATCCCAACAAGTTTCCAAGTACACAGCTGTAGATCAGTTCATGCTCGTGGAGTACAGTAATGACCGGAGAAATGTATGCATGCACATCATATTCATGTTTGGTCAGAGTTAAAATTTTTTGTCTGTTTTTAGATTTGGGATTAGCACCTGATTCGTGAAATATGCAAAAATGAAAACCCAACGAAGTACATATGGCATACAGTATAGTGTCAGTCAGGGCTTGCATGTTGGCTGGCAAGCTATCAGTTGTATACCAAGGCAGAATCTTCTGTGATTACAGCACCGCTGACTGGAATCACCCCCATGTCACCTACAATGAGTTGAGACACTGCCACCATGCAAGCCTCTCTCACAAGCTCTCTGTTACCAATATGCAGAAACAGAGAAAATTCAAAACAAATATCACAAAATGTCTCGATAATTCATGGTAGAAAATGTAGTCCAGAATGTGTATATTGAACAATTTATATTCTTGGGATTGCTTCATTGGGTCTGTTTAATAAACTTGCCTTGTCATGGGTTTGGATGACAGGATAATGGAAATGTCTTCATTCTTTTCAAAGTGTAATGATGTAAAGACACATAGAAGAGAAATAAGTGCAGCTGATCTGGAAGTGTTTGAACTTGCATTAATTTAAGAAAGATTGGTGCAGTGGCAATATTGTATTTGTTTCGCAGCCTTTCACTGGCTCAGCTATAATGATGCCAAGGCCTGTCTCAGGTTCTTATAGAACTTACTTCCACAAGTGTATATTCCTCCCAGTAGTCATCTTCCACTGAATTTGATGCAATGTCATCAAGCTTTGTACAACCCATCTTCAACTGGGCAAAACTGAAAATATTTCTGTAATGTCATACAGAGTAGGACTAATCTTGGAGTCAATTTCAATCATGATTGTTGATATGACCTGGTCCCCCTGCTGTCTACACTTCCCTCTCCCCACAGCAAGAATGCTGTTAAACCTGACATTTTTGCATGCATGAAATTTTTGGCGAATTTTGTGGAAGCCAAGATTCGCGAAATTAAAATGCGCATGAAAGTTCTTGTCTACACTATGCATTAAATTCCACTGGCAATTTGCAAAGATTTCATGTTGCGGAAAAGGTTGTCGATTCCAATTTTTGAAATTTCATGCCACAAATATTTATGGTTTTAGAGTAAAATGGTCTCTACTGCAAGCTTCCAAATAAACAGACTAATGAAAAAGTGAGAAAATCCGGGTCCCCCATTTGATTAGTCTTTTTAGGCTGTAAAGGGCTTTTTGAGAATAAAAAGCCAAAAATTATATACGGTGTACTCGAGGCCAGTACCTTCTGGGCACAACCACACAGATACAGACACAGACATACACAGGTGTACACACACCACACACACACACAAACACACACACCTGCATTCATACCTTTCTAGGTCAAACTTGTATCGGTACTTGAATGAATATCATATGTCTATATCTTGCAAAAGAGGATGATATGTATTTTGTAGTCAAGAAATCTGTATTCCAGGTGTTGGTTGGTCAAAGCAAGTCTTGACCTCACTCTACAGTTGGCCTTGATCAGAAGTCTAGCTCCCTATTGAAATATGAAAAACATGTTTACTTATGATATGTGTTTTCTGTTCAATGAGAGCCACTGCGGGATTTTAGGAATCAATTTTGTATTTTGCTTAGAGCTGGGCATGCCACTCAAGGTCAGCACTCTGTGTACAATGATACGCTTGTTTTCGTTCAAGAAGAATCTGAACTTTGTGATTGCTTGCTACTTGAAGCTTGATACTTTGGCATACTGATTGGGAAAACAA
The DNA here is from genome assembly GCF_964275005.1 of Diadema setosum. NCBI lineage: Eukaryota > Metazoa > Echinodermata > Echinoidea > Diadematoida > Diadematidae > Diadema > Diadema setosum. Next base: position 38,452,575 of record NC_092698.1, read on the forward strand.
AATGTTTCAGGTGTGAATGTCATGTTAATTAGCCACTAATGGTTTGCTTGTTTGTTTGCTTGTTTTGTTTGTCTGTTAATTGGAGGGGGAAGGGATGAGAAGGAGAAGGTACTTTGATTAATTCATCTGACTTCATTAAGTATGTAAAGGATACAGTTTGAGTTCATTGATGTTTGAGAATCGGGTTTGGAATGACTGAAACATCCAAAAACAAAGTAAAACAAAGCCATCGTAATAAAGTGTGGGTCCCACACTTAATTAGAATCGCTTTTTTTTGTGGATATGTCAGCCTTTTCAAAAACCAATTTTCATCAAATAAATGTTGAATTCCTCATAGAATTACATGCTCTTTCATATTTCAAAAGAGGTTTCTCATTATTTCAACACGAAATGTTAGAAACCTGAAATTAGGTCTCAACCAAAACTGTACGATCCCTTTAATTTTAATGTTTAGGAGGAATACACGTATAACCTTTGTAGGAGTTTTCAAGCAACAAGCAACCTAAAAGATCACATTGATACAGAGCAGTAAAATTCTACACATCTAGAATTACAAGGCAAGTTTCAAAGAAGTATTAGCATTGTATATGTAACATCCATTTTTACACATTTCTCTCAAACAGTTGGTGCATGCATGATCACAGGAGTCACATTTCCCATGGGAACACCACATAAACTCGCATACCAACCACGATTCCAATCTTCCGAGTAGCTATTATCATCACACAACACGTTAAGACAGTTGTTATAATCATCCTTCATATTTCGGCTGATATGATGCCTTTTATTTGTCACAAAAATAATAAAACCATACATTTAGTGTATCTCATAATATATTTTAGATATTTTGTACAATTAATATGACAAAACAGCTAGTTTTCATGTCACCAATCAAATATAATACTGCAACAATGAGGAGGAGCAGGGGGAAAAGAGAATGTCTCGTACAGTGAGCAAGAGAAAATTAAATTGCAGATCTTATATGTCAAATTCTCCATCAACCTTCGAACACATCATCTCCAAACTGGCTACATTTCATTGGAATCAATCCCCTCCTTTTAGTCACAAAAGCAACAAACATATCAGTCACATTCCAGTGGTCATCTTTCTTCCAAGCTTGGCCAGAGTCTAACAATTAAGTGCATGTTAATGAGTTGTACAATTGCAATTGGTACAAGACCAAAGTATAGAACACTAGTCAAACCTGATGAATTACAAATGGTAAGATAATAGATGAACTGAATGTTAGTCTAAGATTTGAAATTCATGAACATTTTCAAGCTTAAAATCCACACAGGTTACACAAGTTATTGTAAAGCAAGAAAGTTTTGTGGCATGAAATTTCCGCGAATTGGAACCAACAGCTCTTTTCGTGGGATGAAATTCTTGCAAACTGCCACTAGCATTCAATGCATGTAGCACAGACAAGAACTTTCGTGTGCATTTTAATTTTGCAAATCTTGGTTCTCGCATACTTCACAAAATCAAAATGCACATAAAATGTCTGGTTTTACAGTATAGGGCAAAGCTCAAGTCAAAAAGCAGAAATGTCAGTAAATAATCAGTAACTACGGACACTTTCATAGGGTTATTTCCTTCACAGGTTTCAACGTCATGTTTAAGATAATAGATTTAGCCTTAAATGCAGTATTCTTAAAACCAGACTGTAGAACTAATAAGGTGTTTCCATCAAACAAGTAACTCTTCTTCTTCAGCTTAATGTGGATAGTCGAAATATGCACCACTGAACACCATTTCTAGCATTTACTACAAATGCTATTAGTAGCAAATCCTGTGAGAAGAACATAAATTTTAAGCAAAAATCTTCAGCCAGGCCAGCTGCTGCCTAGCATGACTGCAAAAGTAACATGAGTGTTCATATCAAACTGTCATTAAACTGTTTGTCAGTACTTTTAATCAGATACTCCAATTCCATACATCGATGTCAGTCACATGGAATAGCACAAGATTTGTGCCAAATGCACTGAGCACCCACTGACTGATAGTCAAACTACTTAGTGCATGTAACTTCAACATCTAAGTTAAATGACTACACCTGGTTAGCAACACAGTAGGAAATGTACACTGCTTCGCACATTGCAAGGTACTGTAAGTAAATGACATAATATGTCATATATAGATATGTGGTGCGTCGTCACATTACCCATATGAAGTCGGAGATCATGAAAGGAAGGAAAATGCGTGTAAAGCCGACTTAATGTAACCTTTGCAGTTTTCTAATTTTCATTTAATTTCTTAAAATATTTTCCTTGCACTAAAGTAGGCCTTTTATATATCAATTTAAAGCTTAGTATCTGGCCAATTCAAATCTGCCAAAAAACAAACACACAAATTTCCCGACACTATGGCATTTGTGATGACGCATCACATTATTTATCTCACTCATTCTAGCTTCACATGGTGTGATGCTAGATCAAACCCGACGGAAGATTGCCTCATTTTGCAGCACTTTGTTAGCAGGTTGTTAGAGAGATAAGTCAGTATCTACATGGGTAATATTTCAAGTTGCACAGAGGGCATTTATGCAGGCTGTGGCAGTGATAAATGTTCAGCCTACCAAATGGTCAAAAGCATGCCAACAACAACAAAAAAGAGAGACATATGTATATATCGCATGGAATAAACGCAGCCAATCTACCACAAAAGTTATCAAAAAATGTTTTTCAGGTAATTGTTATATTCTTATGCTACAATAGCACCTTTCAAATAAAATGGCAAAATAACATCTTATAACTACATTTAAAGTTTAAGAGATATACTAAGGTAACATAAAACTGAAAGATATCACTCTGGGTATATCTTTGCTCCAAATAGCACAGAGACCTATGCACCATCTCTTGCACGTAGTAGTTTGACCTAAATATCTGCCTGATGTATGCAGCTAACATTTGGAAAGTTGGCAGTGAGATTTACAAATAAACAATGCAGAATGGATTTTCCTTTTTGACAAAAGTCATCCATTCTTCTGTCACTAGTCCTCCAGATATCACATAAAAATACAATAATTCCAAAGTAAGGATGCATACAAAATAGAGTGATAAACAAAACAAAAAAAACCCCCAAAAAACAATGATGTTCTTGTAGAGGTTTGATCTGGCAAACCAATTTCAAATCCTCTCCTTAAAAAAAAAAAAAAAAAAAATAATAAAAGAATAATAAAAATAAAAATCACAGGGCTAGAGGTTACACGCACAATTGTTAGCTGATATCAGTCTTCACAAGCTAAAGACAAATTGGCTACATAAAAAGTGTGGGAGCCTAAGGGGCATTGTATAACCCACAACCTCCAAAGACCTCACTCCATTGGAGACAATGGTTTTTCTCAAAGCTGCACTTGGGCATAATTCAGCAATATCAACATGAGAATAAATGAAAAAAAAAATGAAATTGAACATTAAGAAATGATGACAAAATATTTATGTATCTTGCTTGGGAGAGTTGTGTTTAACATGTGCATGAGATTACAATAATGTGGTGTCTTCAAATTTTGCATATACATGTATACCCTTTGTGTTTTAATGTGGCAGTGTGTATTTTACCTATTTCAAACATGTCAATCCATCGGCAGAAATGTACAGAGACCAAGAAAATAACTGAATTGAGCTTTATGCTACACAGTGGACCACATAACAAGATTCGTAATTTAGTTGTACTCGATCAAATATACAATATAACAGATCTGTCCAAAATTTGTTTCAATCATTGATATATTTTAGAAAGCACTTGGGCCTGTTGATTAGCATTTCAAGAATAGATACATACATGAATTACTTATAAGTGATCTATCATAAATATATATAGCTGTCCATATCTCTGACATGTCATCCTCAAGACAAGGAGTATGCCCACATCAACCTCACAGGAGAAATTTACATCACACAATAGTTTCCTATGAGAAAGAGAATATAATATTGATATCTTGGCTGAAGATAGAATAAGATTGGCAGTGTTGATGGAGAGATACGGCATGGATGGAGGTGGTTATTTTCAGCTCCTACATTCATCAGGATAGTATTTATTGGCCTTCTCTGTCTAGTGACAATCACAGAAATCATAACATTAGTAATCCCTTTATTGTCTCCCTATTAAACCTTGGCTGCAAAATGTATTTTCATGTCGTTATCCCTTAAATGTTCAAAATTGAGATACAAGTCGCAAATCAGTATATCACACTGAAACACTGGTTTTCCTGTTGAATCAATCATTGAGTCATGGCTAAGACCATCCACTGAGAGATGGTGAGTAGAGTATGTAATAACAAGCCAGAAGGAGAAAATATGTTCACAGCTTTCCTCAGTTCACTGAGATGCTGCTAAGTATGTCCAATGAGAATGTCAAGCTGCCATTGGGTGGAAGTGTGTAAGAGAGAGTGAAAAGTCATGGCATGAGGAACAATGAATGGATGATGTAACAACAGCTGTGTGCACAATTATTGTCTACTAGGTTTGGCACACCTATATCCGCTATTCTTGCTAACACCTGGGGTGCAGAGTGCAGTTGCGAAGGTCACAGATCTGTCAAGGGGAACCTGGCTAGAAGGAAACAGCTGCTATGGCTTGTTGTAGAGATGGTCAGAAGGGAGGAGTCAGGCTGAAATGAGCTAATTGACCATGGCAGGTGGCCTTGAGTGGTCAGTATGACCCTCTGGACAGGTCAGCAGAGTTGATGATGCTTCTTCTATGGACAAGTATGGAATACACTATTTCAAGAATAATAAGAATATATGATGGCATGTGCTCATTTCTCATGACTCGATTTTGATGCATTCCGATGAGTTGGCCCTGTAGTACATTCTGAGAGTCTAAGATAAGTTTCAATTGGATCGTAGTCTCTTGTGTTCATGTACTCTGATATTGAATTAGTCTTATTGCGCCTCACTGGTGATGATTCTGCCGAAGACTGATGGCTTTCTCTAGCAGGTGAACTGTTTTGCCTGAGCGGTGGATGTCTTCTGCGCTGCTCCCTAGAGTGCACTGGTGAGGTCTTTGGGGAAATGTCACTAAAGTGCATCAAATCTTGTGGTTCTACATCTATCAGTCTCTCTGGCTTGACTGAGAAGTCGATCCAAGCCGTGGGTTCTGACAGGTGTCTTTGTAGTTGCCTTGGAGACACACATCGCAGGACGCCAAGTCTCGGCATTTCCGGCGATCGCCACGGATCCTGATTCTCGAGGCATCTGGTGATATACTCACTGGAAACATAAATGTCCTCGTTGCCACAGTTCCGTAGTGTGAGGCCGCAGGGCACGGTGTGTAACCTTTGCATGTGCACACTGGCCTTGTTTTCGTTTTGACACACAAAGTTTGAATTGCAGTCTGTAAGGGGCAGCGATGATGTGTCCACCCCACCCTCACTCTTCGCTTCCTCATTTCCTACATACCCTGCGTTCAAAAAGGCACTTTTCTCCGTCGGCTGTGACTCGCTCAGACTTCGCAGCAGGGCTGCTGGAATGTAGCCTAGCTCTCTGCGGTCATTGTGTCCAAACCACCAATTCTTGTTGTCCTTCTGTAAAACTGTCAGGAGCTCTCCCTCGCAAAACGACAACATGACTGGGTCGGGCGCTGCATAGTCCTGCATGGCCACATACTCCTTGTGCTCCACGTGAAGTGGGATGTAGTTGTGATTGTCTCTGGGCTGAGGTAGAGGCAGCAGGGATGTTGTTATGGTAACGGGTGTTGTCCGGAGTAACGGTTCTCGCAGCACCAGGCCTGGAGGATGAACAACAATGAAACAAGGTATTGATTGAACAAAGTTGACGAACAGGATAAGTCAGAGTCAAGCTTCTCAAACTGTCATCATTCATGCTGTGTACAGATTACAGAAAATGGTCCCTTGAAATGACAGCAAGCATTGGATCAGGGCTGCCATCCTCTGGAGATTGCAAAATAAACTGATGCAAAGCAAAGAAAAATATACAATATTTAGGCAATAATCAGCCTTTGCTATGAATGTACATGATATCACACATTTTAACATGAATAACAAAATTTTAGAAATAACAAATAATTTCACTGCAGCACCATATTTTCTTATCTTGGACAAAGAAGCAAAAAACTTCATATATAGTATCAAAAAAACATGAATTGGCAGTTTTGAAGTCTAGTAATATAAAATCTATTTTGTAGAGAACATTTCACTTGAAGCCATAGAATGCAGCTGCTTTAATGACATGAATCCATTTACAGAATGTCACTGATATTTGCTTCACAAGCCCAGCCTTATCATTCCTCTTCAATGCTATTTCCAATGATTGGAAATACATTTTTTAGAATGTATCTAGCTAAAAACAAACCAGTCTAATGCATGAAATCTGTCACCTGTCTTATATCTGACATGACAAGAATCGCTGACACAGGACATTATGCTGGTAAACTGAAAGCTTCAGACTTACCTGACTCATCAAGAGGAGTTGTTCGGTAACACTGAATGAGATTCCTAAGATCACAGGCCTGGATGTCACGACCGCGGTCCTCGCTGCGATCTCTTCTGACATAGAACATGGACTCTATCGTCTCTATCAGATAATGGTTGACATGATTGCGGGTGCACACCGAGATCACAAAGTGCCCTGTTGGTGTCCGTCAAAATACAATGAGGAGACAACAAAATTAACTTCACATTTGTGTCATTTCATAGACTTTGGAAGCTGACATAACATACTTCCTATTAACCAACACTGATTTATTTCTAAAGACTAAGCAGAATATTGCCACATGATAACATCACATGAAACCAACACATCCCACAGGTTGGTCACTGTTTGACTTCATTAACATTCTCACTGACAAGGCTTTATACAAATCATATTTTTTGAATAACAAGAACATATCGTTATCAGATTTATGAAGATCATTGAAAACTGAACTTCACTGCAAAAAGAAACACAAAATTTGGTGTGCACACACATCAACCTTGAAAAGAAGATGAAGGTGTAGGTCACATGACCATCTACAAACACTTCACATGATATTATTTGAGGGATCAGGCAAGAAATCCATCTGATCATTGATAATATTTATAACTATTTTTCATGAGGAGTGATAGGAAACAAAACAAACAAAAACACAATTTTCATTCATAAAATCACAACATCTAAAGCTCACCTCCTCTATTGCTGCTTTGCCTGACAAGAAAAGAACCTTCCTTGCTGGTGTTCTGGCCCCGAAGTGGGCTTCGCAGGAGGAGTTCCTCAGCCACCTTGCGCTCCATAAGACCATGGAACCAGAGGGGTACCTCAACCAGCTTGCCCCGCCCACAGGCCGGCGTGTGGTGATGGTGGCTGCGAAGGGCACACGGTGAGTTGGGCAGGGAGCGGTGCTGGCGCACTTTGGATGGGGCAAACATGCTGCAACTCCTGGAGAGAAGAAACGAAGAAGATGGGAGTGAGATGGAGAGATGCATCTCTGACGGAGGAGAAGACGTTTCCTGGGGGTGTGTGGGTCTGGACTGACAGCAGACAGAGAGGGAGACTGGAAGCTGACATTCTGACTAGTGCTGGAGACTGAACCAGACCATCCCAGCCCACACAATCACAAACATTTCACGGAAGGAGAAGCCATAAGTTACATTCACGTGGAGACTGATCATCAATGGTAGCTATTCAGGGCTTACCCCTTAAACTACAATGAGCCTCCATACCTAACCTTTAAGATTAAACTTTTGAGCGAGAGTCCAACTCCATGATCAACCAAACAAACGCAAGAATGCACACAGCGCTGACAATAAACCTGGTAGTTGTGTGACGATACAGTCTACTCTACATACATGAGGTTAATCTTGAAGATACCAGGGATAGGGTTCACAGGGAACTCACTAACTTTCAAGTGTGTTGATTATCATGTCCATACAACTTGAAACTACAAGTGAGGATCCCCTGCAGTTCATGGATAGAGCATAAACCACATAAAATCTTGTAGTAGATTGCTTTTTTTCTACATAGTGCATCTACATGGGGTTAAACAACAAGCTAATCATGAAAGTTTAAAATTTTATTCTAATCTCTAAGATTAGGGACAAAATGTGAACCTAACTGTAGAAATCCACTTTTGAAAGGATGCCTGTCCTCATGTTTGAAGTTCTTCTATCTCATCCTACTTTGCTGTAAACATGATTTAGTAAAAGAAAAATGTGTATGATTTCATTATGAATGTACAGAGAGTTACGTTCTTATCAAGAGAAAAAAAAGAACAACACATCTTCTACTTTTACACCCAAGCACTTGAGAAACAAACCTCAGACTGAAGTCAACTTAAATGTGACAGCCCAAGATAAATAAAAATAATGTTCAAGTAGAGCATGCATTTCACTGGCTCTGATTTATTTTCGGGTCACTCGTAATGACATCCAGATGATCCTGTATGCTGTAGCAAGTGAAAGTTTTCACAGTATTCATATTTCTCAGTTGCTATTTGAGAGAAAATTCAAGTGTATAGGTGAGGATGGTATAAGACTATGACTTGCAGCCCTCTACACAAGGGAAATTGAAATATTATTCTATGTTGTGGCATTCATCCAGCTGTGAAGCTCCCCTGGCGCCAGTTTGTGTCAGGATTTCAGCATGGTTGCACAGGTCACTGACTCCCTCACTCTAGAGCTAACCTGGACAGTTGATCCTCTTTTTGAATATTATCTTTAGCAGTATCTTCACTGAATTATACTGTAACTATTTTATTCTCATTTACCAAGTCAACAAAGTGGTTTGTCCAATTAAACCCACAGGTTATGATGATCCATCCAAATGGGTTAATCATTTTCTTCAGTTCCTTTCATTATCAGATATGATTCCCTCTCTTGCTCTAAACCAGCTCTTTTTCACTGATTGTTTATTACCAGCCCGACGCAATATTCTTACTTGCCCACAGCCATCATGTATTAAGCAGCCCTGTAAATCTATGAAGCTCTTCAATAGAGCCCGTCCCAATGAATGACTTACAAGTATGACTGAATCCCGGATTATGACATTTATATCCACAGAAGGTAGCAGTTTGCCTTTGGCAGTCTAAAGCTATGCCACTAAAAGGGAACTTGCACTTTATGAGATCCGCATGGAGAGGAAGTCTTCCGGCAGCCGTGACATTTACAACTGTCAGTCATGGCATTGGAATGCATTCAGGGAAGGAGTGTGGGGTGGGGGTGGGGTGAGTGACTGTTCTTTCACGTCATAACTACCTCCATGTGCAGAGACTTTACATGGCACAACGGAAGCTAAAAGCCTTGAGGGCTAGCTTGAAAGAGGATAGGCCCACTGTTACATATCAACATGAGATGCACAGCACTAAGACCAGGGAGGTGGAAAGAGATATAACCAGGGAGGTGGGAACCACCTCCCTGATATAACACAACAGTCTCTGTGGAAAACAAAATGCAATGACACACACACACACACACACACACACACAAACACACACACACACACACACACACACACACACACACACACACACACACACACACACACACACACACACACACACACACACACACACACACAAACCAACAACAACAAACAAAACAAAACCAGAGAGTGTGAAGTGGCCATAGCCAGTATGTCATTGTGGATATACTTCTTTTGCACCATACTCTGAAATCTCCTCTAAGTATTGATGGGATAAGCACACAGAAGTAATTTAATAGACTCCTGCCAAGCAGACCGAGTCTATGGCATTGAATCCACTATTTTTGGTGGTTTGTGGGAATGCGGTTGAGTTGCCACATCCTGCAAATAACAACAACAAACAACCAAAAGTAACAAGCAAGTGCTCTGAAGATGGGAAAAATAGGGTTGAGTAGATATTAAAAGAGGAATTTCACTGCCTCTACAATCTGCTACATTGTGGTGTTACAATCATGTCTGAATATTGCTGCATATCTTGGGTACATACTTCAATATGACAGGAAATTAAGCTTTGCACATTTAAAAAAAAAGTCATTTCATACAATGTAAAAATGCAATACAGCTCTCATGAAATTATATGGAAAAGTATTAAATATTCTACATGTGGTAAGTCCAATTATTACACACTGCCAAAAGCTTGACAAAAGAAACACCCACATTAGTCCTTGTACACACCACTCTATACACTACATCAGACTGTCTTTTCAATCTGCACACAGGAAGCCAGATAATGTAGGGATTCCAGAAATCCTGACCACTGATATAGTGAAAGTGAGAGGTAACACAATGCTGTTAACGATCTACAGGATGTTCTCAAGTGACCCAAGAGGGCGGTTGTCATGTATACACTGTCCGGATGTGGCAGGGTGTCAAACTGTGTGGTATGTCTGTCTTCGGACATCCGACTTGAGGAAGTCTTTGGAGGCCAGGTGGATAAGAAAAGGAGGGAGGAGTATTCACTGGTGGGGCTTGCTGCTACGTGTCAAACCCCTATGCAAGCTGAAAAGTAGGCCACAAAGAATGTTGCACTAGTTTGCCAATGTTGTCAAAACACCCGTGGGCGCTGTGAACCACTCATATGGTAGATTCTGAAATGTGCTCAAATGAATGATACTCTTGCGACTCATTTACAGACTTCAAAAATCTGGATCCAACCAATTCACAATTAAAAAAAAAGCCCTGACACATGTTTATTCTAAAAAAGCATACTTTCAATTTGTAAGTTGAAGTGTTCACGATACATTCAAAGGTTTACACCCCAGAAGTTTAACAAATAGCTAGTTCCATGACTCACAACACCTGCAAACAAAACAGCTGGCTTTTATGAATGTGATTCCATGCTTCAGAGCCAAATCTCAAAAGGCTGGCTATAAGGGGGTCATGCCATTATTTCTTGTGGCACAATTAAATGAGGTTATTACATGTAAGTAGTCTCATTCCTGCAATGATTGTGCACACTGTTTATTAAGCTGACAATTCATACATCCTAACTTTTAACCACGAACTTATCAATCCAACAATGATTCCCTGAGGAAGGTGACGTGGTACAGTGTATCCTTGAGTTGAAGAACAGTACTTTCAAGAAAATGTTGGAAAATTGAGTGAAGTCTGAACTACTTTTTACTAACATGAACATGTAAGTTTGGCTTGCTCAACTGTAATGAAATTGTACAACTAGTACTACACAATATGCAGACCATACAGTAGCCATATTGGTCACGTCACCTAACATTACTTGCATGGAATTTCCTGATTTAAAAAAAAAATCCCAATAATTTACTGCATTCATAACAACAAACTTACACTACCTTTTGTCTTGACAGCTTGATATTATACATAAACACATGAACAAAAGACTTGAGACAAGCGACATGTCATGCACACAGCAGCTAAGAAAAATCATTTTAGATATGCCATAGTTTCATGATAATACTGGGCGAGAAATGAGAATATGACATATTAAATATTATATTACATGGCTTCAAAGTGACATCCACATGGTCACAGCTTTCTAATATCATTATTCTCAAACTTTCTGCACTGATCCAAATCTTCTTTGGATCTGCATCAGTCGTTGGGATCGACAAAATTACAGTCTAATCAAATTTGATTCCTGTTCAACTAATCTTCCTGAGTAATACTCCACAAAAATAACACTTTTGATTTGACTTTGTGGCAAGCATGCAGCCACGGCCTTTCTCCGGTTCGAATCTGATGCAATTCTGTGGATGTTAAACACTATTTGGGGCTCTTATGTGGCCAATACGTTGTGACGCTATATGCCGTCCTCAACTGAATGCAAATAACAGGCAGCGCGAACTGTACCATTCACATTCTGGCTGTATCTTAAACCAAAAAAGACCAAAATAGCTGAGGATCTTTTGTCCTCTGAATGCCCCGACAGAGCTGCCAGGCAGGCACACTCTTGGCTCAATGCACACCACTGATTCCCTCCCTACCACCGACCCTTCTCTCTGTGTGCACACATTAACCACACGACCTCTGCTGGTTTCATTTTCTTTCAAACATGATGAGGTCATCTTCAGTCGTCTGACGGAAGCACTCCAAGCATGACTCTCCCACATAATAGGATCATTCTAGATTAGTCAACTTGAAAAAAGAAAAAAGAAATGCTCTAGAATGTATCATGCGAGGTCTGCCACGTTGATGCTGTGCTTTGTCAAGACGGCAAATGTACCCTTTGATGTAGGGTTCTATATGAAAAGAAATACTCCCCTACAGTCTGATAAACCAACAACCCCTTCACGCTTTGTTCAAACTTAAAACAATAAAAAAAGAAGCAAAGACGAGAGATGTACCCTGTCCACACCTATTACTGCAGACATGACAACAACACCAAATTATACACTGTGGTTATACACAAGGCTATCTATCAGATAATCTTATCACCAACAGTATCTTTCAGCAAAGTGTAAAAATTTGTTTTAATATGTTCTGTATCTTTAATTGTGCTCAAGCAAATGTGCAAATATTGAGACAGTTACGGCATTATCTATGAAAAGCTTTAACTACCTTGAGCTTATATAAGTAATGGAGCTTTGATAGGCTATTGCAAATCATAATCTAGAACACTGGATTGTAAAGAACAAAATCAGGTCAATATGAAAAACTATGAATTTAAAATATATATAACTATGAATTTAAAATATAAAAAAAAAAAAATATGGTATTGTGTTTTTTTTTTCTCCAACAGAAAACATGCAGATGATTATTACTGGTTGAGCTGTCTCCATGGGTGTTGGGTAGGGGTGTTTAATACTCACGTTGAGAGATAGTTTTAGTTATCTATGAATTTATTATTTTTCTCTCTATCTTTCGCTCTTCCTCTCTCTCTCTCTCTCTCTCTCTCTCTCTCGCAGTTCTGTTTTGTTATCTGTCCAAATATAATGAAGTTAAAATGAAATGTTGCAAGGGAATATAGTTTACATGGAAATTTCAAATTCATACATTGTTCACTAACTGTATGCATTTTTACACACAGTATAGGTTTTGATGTCGGTAGTCATTTAAGAGCTGACATACATATATGCAATGTATCATATTTTTTTTTCTTAGTTTTTTATTTAGAAAATGACCTCTGATATCTGAATGGAATAAGAAAGATTGGTAGGTTCACATATCTCAAATTGACACTTACAAAGAAACAGTTGTTTTGTTTTTGTTTTTTATGTATGCCTGTTAATGAAATTTGTATTTTTTATATTGTAAACTGACTGTTTTGAGTGCACCAGGTGGGTTGGGGAGGATGGCCTGAGGGCCTAAGTCATTTAGTTGGCTCTTTCCAGACCCGGGCTGCCCAACCTGGTGCCCCCTTACCACTCCAATGTACAATTTTCTGATTTCGAAAAATGTATTTGTGATTGAAAGCCGAATAAATAATAATAATAATAATAATAATAAAAGGACCTTGTGTTTGCCATGGTAGTGAAAAGGTCAGTAGACAGGTGTGGAGGTACCTGCAACATGGCACAGATGCAATGAAAGAATCAAGAATGAGGATTGAAAAGAAATACCCCAAGGAGAGACATTTATTACAGCATGAAAACACCGGAAGTATAAGCCAAAGCAAGACTATTAATGATGAAGGCTATAATAATTTGGCAATCTGTAAGTCACGCGACATGTCATTCGATGGACAATATATAACTGTCACCTTAATTTGTGCACAGAGATGTCGCCTGCAAAGCAACGCTTTTCATTCTTTTTATACTTTTTCTGAAAGAAACATTTTCTTTAATCTCAAGGGTGTATCAACACATATTCAAAGAGAACATTAATTTTGAATCCTCATTATAAACCTAGAAAGAAAAGATACCTAACAGTGTACTGTTGCATTTTGCAGCATTATTATACGTAACCGAAGTTAGGCTCCCAAGATTGAATTGAAATCATAAAGAAACTCTAGGCAATATTTTTCATCAGAAGCAATCCCGAAAATGTAAGGATTTGTCTGAATATTATTTCAACAATGGATTTATGACTTAAATATATGTCTATAAGAAACATAATAGAATCAGATTCTAATAAAAAAAAAAAATGATGACTGTTAAACCTCTCACTGACACCTCAAGGGAGACATGTTATGTGGCTGTAATAGACCGCTGGTTGGTGTATATAGGTTTGCTGATGGAGACATGTTATGTGGCTGTAATAGACCGCTGGTTGGTGTATATAGGTTTGCTGATGTAGACATGTTATGTGGCTGTAATAGACCGCTGGTTGGTGTATATAGGTTTGCTGATGTAGACATCATGGTAGGTATTTTCAATGTCCCATATGATTAGATTACATTACAACTACAGGCCTAGTGCTACATAATCATATACATACCTGTAAACAAGTATGGTAGTTATTTTACAAGTGCATATTTATACAACATATTGTATGAAGTCATTTGTGTGAGCTAATCGCTCCCCCTTTAAACAATACCTGGTTGCCCATGCACAGCCATAGCTGAGTTTTGGCTGCATTTGTTATATGTATTGGGCAATACAGCGAGAGAAAACTGGTTGCTCTGCTGCAGTGCATCTCTCAATGGTCGCTGGTCACATTAGGCAAGCTGTCACTATACAGTGGATCTTAACTTCATGTTTTTGTTGCCAGGGACTTTAACATGGTTGCTATGGGCAAGCGGTCGCTGTATATAAGTGGTTGCTATAGCAGGTTTGATTTAACTACACAACATTGAAATCTTCCAAAATTGAATCTACCTTGCAAATTTTAATTCTTGTTAGTCTATACAATAGAATAGTTGAAGAATAAACAGGCTAACAAATATCAATCTTTGCTCTTAAATTAAAACAAAAAATCTGCCACTGTCATTGGACAGCATCTGTGCGGTTAACTCTTCCTATGTCAATGAAACTTTTTTTTTTTTTTTGCTTAATACGAAGGTTCATGACATAACTTATCATTTCTTCCACCGAGCAAGCCATATAATGTGGTCAATTTAAGGACCAGGAATACCTGCGTCATACCCAGTCATCAGGAATTGGTAGCCAGGGACTTTGCGTCAGATGGTCTAGCAGTGCATCCCATTTCTCCCTTCCTCCATGCGGTCAAGGCATTTTTTTTTCCCAGAATGAGAGGCGTCAAATGGTAAATAACCAATCATGTCTGGCTGGCCGCTCAAGTCAAGGCGGTGGGGAGACCGAGAGTAGCATGCCTAATGAACTGTCGCCCCCACATGCAGCCAAATCTTGGCGGCCCGAAAATGATTGCAAAAATAATCACAGCGCTCCTCTGATAGACAGTCAGTCTGTCTGCCTCAAGATTCTCTTCCCGTAGTCCCCGGCATTTATCCGCCCCGTAATTTTCTCTGTAATCCATTCACCTTGTGAGGTTTATCAATATTTTAGAAATCCAATTAGTGCTTGCCATGCACTGTTTACCGTATCATAATCAGCACACTCCAGCCATGCACAGCATCAAGTCACTGAGTGCCAGTAATTCAAGGCCCTACACTAAATCGGTAAAGGAATGGTAAGCTGACACTGGGAGGGTTAAACCATGGCTGGCACTCTTTCGTTCCCATTACCAATGTTTGTTCTGGGTCTTCCAGGAATACAGGAATCCTACATACTGAATCACAGCCGGATACCTCTTGATTTCTCCTGCATGCAATATTCTGATACCACAAAAATAATATTTCCTACCTCGTTAGCAAGTATTGAACAGGCTTTGGAGCAGAACTCAATATGTCTTTCATTACTGTTATTTTATCCAAACATCATTCATGATGTATGTTACTGGCTCTGTTGCCATTACAAAGTGCACAGAGAGTTTTAGGCATACATACATACATACATACAGTGTATACATAGCAACTATTGAAGCTCTTTTCATAGCACTCAAGGGGGGGGGGGGGAGACATTTTCTTCTTTCTCACTCTTTTAATGTAATTTTCTCTCTTCCTCTCCCACTCTTTCCTCTTCTCTCTTTTGCTGCAGTTATCATTAGGGAAGCTGTTGAAAAATGTCAAAAGGGTAACTGAGAAAACTTAGTGAGAAGCACTGACAAAAATGGAATGATATGACCCATTGTGGCTGGGGAATACCGTGATATTTAACCTTTCCTTTCTCACTGCAAAGAAAAGAGCTATTAAGTTATAACCTTAGAGAAAATAGGCAATTTTTGCTAATGTTATGTACACATGCAATTGGCTTGGAAGGCTGCAAAAAGCAGCTACAGCTGTGATGTAAACAATAATTGGTGGCTAGCTGCACATTCAGAAGGATTCCCTATATCAAAACCAAGAGGGAGGAATCCATACATAAAATCTAAATTGAATTGAAATAGAATCAAGTGAAAGTCACTGGACAAAAATTGTGATTCTCGCTGAGAGCATCACATTTTTTATTGCAAACAGTCACAAGTAAAATTCACACAATGCTGGAAAAGTTAAACTCCAGTCTATAATTTTTCTGACATTGTTTTGGGTGGTTTTTGGCCACAGCTGCCCGGCTTCTCTCACAGAAGTGTCACAAGTTTTCTTACAAGCTTTCAAATCAAAATAATTCTCAATCAGTGTGAATGGTCCTATGTACACCAAATATATCACACACACAAAAAATCAACAAGAAACTAACATATATGCATACAAATGATCAGACATTTGAAAAACTGGAAAAAATCAATTACTGATAACCTCTGTTGAGGAAGTACTCCTCCAGTTTACCCACAAAAGCAATCTGTGACAAAGTTTTGTACATTGATATCAAATTTTACCAATAATGGCATTCAATACCTACAATATCAACTTCCGCTGCCTTATTGCTCAACTTCAAGAGAAGATAAGTCTTCATCTTCATCTGTTTTCTCGTTAATCTTTTTATTTTAGTGCTTCAGACATCTTCCAGTGGAATCAACAGCCCATACTGTAGTCAGCAATGCAGAAGTCCATGTTTCATGTTAAAATCAAGTTCAGGTGAATAATAGACCAGCACCATAACCATAATGTTTTGATGGTCACTTTAGGATGTGTCATTTTAACACATCCACTTACCATCCTTTGTCATTACCAGACCTGCTGCAGTAATTTGGCGAATGTGTCTATATTATGCACAAAATACAACAAGATTTGCCATTATATTCTTTTTTTTTTCCATTGCATTGAATGCATCTACAAGAGAAGAATCCACATATCCAGACTATAAAATTATGTAAATCATCGTATGGCAAACGGGCCTTTTAATTGCCTTGAGGATGCATGAAATTTAGGCTTGAGGCAATGGCCGGATACTGAAGTGTTAGGTAAACTTGATGCGTCACTTCTTGGAAAAGAAGGGAAAAATGGAATGTAAGAAGAAATGATGGAAGCAGCCCTTGATTGATCAGCCAGCACTGCAGGCTAGTGGAATGCTGCTGGCTGGACTGATGGATAGAGGGGCCCCTACAGCTCTGGGAGGGAGGTTGGCTCAGTTAACCTTCCATGATTTCATAATTAATGGACCAATGCAAGTACACCCACACACACAACCTTCTTCCTGGCTCTAATATACAGCAAACACCATCATCACTTAGACAACAGCTTTTACCCGTCCACGCACAATTATCTCAATTTGACTCCACAGCCAACACAGTGAATTTATCAATCCCGCCCTCCTCCTCAACATAGGAAAGCACATCAACATTTTACAAGGAATAATTGATACGGAGGGATATCATTGTGTTGATTAATAATCACTGTGGCTCTCTACTATGCCTTTAAAGCATGTTATGATGCTGTTATAAACCCTGCCTGCTCGTCATGACCTTGTATACCCTGTACTGAATTACATATTGACAGTGAGGCATCACTCTTTGTGTTGGGGAACCACAGGAGAGAAATAAAGTACATCCCTGTCTATGGGTGGACCAGAGTATCAAAATGATCCCTTCATGACATATCTGTAGGCTATACATCAGTATTATGATGGTTAAAATCATGAGTCTGCACAAACGCTACATATCTTCCATGTGAAAAAACAACAACAGTAACAACAATCACAAAAACAACAAATGAACACAGCATGAATACTTGGTCCAAGTGTTGTTCTTTCTACCTTGATTTATGCCAACTGCCTGCTATCCATCTCCTTCTCACAAGGCAAACGTTTTGGATGTTATATGTCAGTGCAAGAGATCAATTTCCATACTTGCACAAGAGTGAGACCCTTACTTCCTCAGAAGAAAAGGAATAGAATGAACCTCCACAGGAAGCAGGCTCCCTATGGAGGGAAAGAGGAAGTCAAAGGTGAAATCACAGCTGGGTCATTTCTCTCTTTCTCTTGGAAGGGGGTAGACACCAGGAGAACCACAACAAGAGGCAGCTGACCTCAGGTGGTTCCTGGGGTGAGAAGGTCAAGGGGTCACATAACTACAACTTTACTCAGTTTGTTGACCTCACTCTACTTAGGATGGACTGACCTACATCCATACAGTTGTAGCAAAGACACAAAGGGACCAAAGTATTTGTATCATGGCTACTCCCAGATGGACATCGGGACCATCACCAGTAACATATCAGACAAGTTTGTGAGCAAGAACCATTTGCGTTCTTTCACCACAGGCTCGGCCTTCTTCAGTACAGTTTAATTAGATAGATGCTGTAATGTATTAGGCCTATGTCATGCATGTCTTCTTGAACATCTGTAATCAAGAAACAAAAACCACACTGAACATGTCTGCTTAGAAATATGCTCTTTCAGTTCTTCCTTGTTAACTTCGCTGTATCACACAAAGTAAATATTCACTAAAATGTCAATAAATAATATCATTGAAAGGCACTTAAAAAGTTATTACATTATATGACATCCATGAAAATATCTGATTATCAATTTCTGTTACAATGTCTTTTGTTGCAACACTCTTGTAGCACTGCATTTTCAACATACAATTTTCCTATTATGACTATGTAGACCTACCCCCCTGTCTGGTGACAAATATCAGGAGGAATTCACAATCTCTTCTGCCTGCATGGCAAAAAAAAAAAAAAAAAAGAAAGAATTGTCAAACAGAGAATTTTTGAGTGAAAACAGCAAAAGAGAAGTCACATTTTGATAAAAAGTTCAGCTGAATAACAAAAGTGAACTATGAGGACCTACTGATCATTTGACTGTTCTTGAATCTGCAAACAAGGTGTCTTATGAGCATGAAAACAATTCCAATGACTGTGATGCTGCACACATACTGCTTCTTATTTGTCATTTGTTATTAAAATTCTACTAATGTCACACAAAACAGAATTTGCTCCTCAATCAGTATGAGCTACAAACCAAGAATATCTTTCTGCACATTCTCCAAAAACAAAGCCAATGCACTCGTATAAATTCCATTAAAAAATCTTTATTTTAGGTCACGTTGTTTGCAAAGCAAGTAATGAATTCAAGCCAAGAGATAACATAGTAGCGTGACACAGCTATAGGTATTTTCAGCCATACAGAAGGTCATGTTGGATTATAAACTGGTATCCAAGCCATCATAACTTTCTTTGCATTTGTTGTTGACCAAGGATTATCAAAGGCCTCTTGCTTCATTAGTATTGTTGCCATTGGAAGACACTTCACCCTTGAGGCAACCATTTCTTTTTTACACTGTGTTTTTCTTTATATATACATAATATCTATATCTTATGCCACAAACAAGAAGAAATAATTAGATGTTGGTTTTTTTTTTTCCAAATTTTGTCATTTTTGTAAAGCAAGCAAAGAAAGTAGATTACATATGTATAGAAGGTTTTGTTTCCAATATTAAAGGGATCGTTTAGTTTTGGTTGGGACCTAATTTCAGGTTTCTAACATTTTTTGGTGAGATAGTGAGAAACTTCTCATGAAATATGAAAGAGCATGTAATTCCATGAGGAATTCAACGTTTATTTGATGAAAACTGGTTGTGAAATGGATGAGATATCCAAAACAGAGCGATTTTAAGAAGTGTGGGACCCACCTATTATTACGATCGCTTTGTTTTACTTTGTTTTTGTCTCTGGGGAAATCACTGAGGAATATCAACATCCCTTTAATAGGACTGAGTATGTCAGTTCACAGAAGCACCAAAAATCCTGGCTGTTTTTCTGTAATTGTGTTGAAATCGAAAGAGAAGTAACAATAGCCCAGCAGTATAGTAATAATGGTGGGATTCAAAGCTACACTACTTATGATTCCTCCTCATACAACTAATAGTTAAAGAGGTCAATATATTCTTAGGATTTTCAAAAATTGTTCAAACTTACTCTTCTTTTGCATTAAAGCAAGTCTTTCTAAAATCACAAACACTGCATTGATATTTTCAGTATATTAATACTTTAAATCCCAGTTATGTCCATCTTCGTCCCACCTTCATGGCTTGATAAGGTCTGGGGATACAGTGAGGGTTTTTTGGAGAGAAAGAGAGAAGGGGGAGAGAAGTATTGTGGTTGACTTCCAATTCCCATCACTGACTGCCAGTGAATCCATTCTCGTGGTACACCACCTGACTCACCTTTGGCACCCTCCTAACTGCACTTGTTCTTCTATCCCCATCCCACCCCCTCCATCTACCAAACATCAAAATGTGAATGCGTCTAACCACTTTGCATCTCTTGTCAATGGGTGTTTTTTATCATCTCTTTCTCCACTCATGTATTTGTGTCCTGTGTAACGACAAGGGAGAAACAGACGAGACAAACACACAAACTGTCCTGTCAGACACAAAGAGAGAGAGAGAGAAAAAAAAAAACCACACAATGCCATCATGCTTGCGGGGTAGATTATCTTCTCTCTCGCTATCCCTCCTCCTCTCTGTCTTTCTCTCTTTTGATTTGCCAGCAATGGCTTTTTGAGGTTTCACCACAACTCTATTATATTCATAAAAAATGCAAAATTGCATGGGCTAGATTTATGAGGTCATTATGAATAATTGCTTCAACTAACAATTCGAGACAAAATAATTTGTCCCACAATAAGATTTATTCATTTCCCACCACCCCTGGCGTATATATCTGTTTTATTCCTCTAAATAATTGTGAATATGAAGTTCATTATAAACTGTAAAAATGAAATAATTCTCTGTTGCCAATATTTGACACAGCAGTCCCATCCCCACTGGCAGAATTTGTTCAATACAAGAAAATGCAGCATGATTGTAATAAAGTAGCACATGGCATTACCATTAAAGCAACACTGCTTCCTACCTTCTATGATTTTTCCATGTGATTTGTTGAATTGCACTATGTTCATCTTTCTTGTGAAACGAGCAAAAAAAAAAAAAGAAAAAAAAAAGAAAAGAAACATACATACCCTTGCACACCAAAGTAATACAGAGGAAATGTTTTTTCCCCTACTGATGTTCATTTCAAATCAGCATTATGAAAACTAAGTCATTTTTTTCCTTTACTCCTTATTTACCACTGATTCATCATGATATCTACTGTATTGGGATAAAAAGATACATTTGCTTAAAAAAGAAGAAGTATACATTGCAGCCGAAATTGATGACAAGACGAAACAATTCCCACAGTCAAATATTCTACATTAGTTTTTCATATCATTCATCCCAAGATCCCAAGACTTGGCTGTACTTACAATTCTGTATCATTTCTGTATAAGTTTTTATCTAGATCAAATTAACAATCTACCATATGACTAAATGATGAAGACTCACGGGCAAACCATTTTGGCAGTGTGTCTACAAAGAGAATCCACCCAAGGAGGTACCAGCCTAGTACCTCCTTGATCCACCTACATACTGGCCATTTCTGGCAGGGCACTGCAGAGGAACAATAATCTTACATCTTATAAAGTGTGTCGAGTATCACAGGGTGCTTTCTAATGCCCTCGTAGCTTCAATCTTAACTGGCAGAGATTAAATCGGAAGACAGGGACAAATCATCAAAAAAACAGCCCTGAAATAGGGCCAGCCGCTTTAACAGAAAACACTCTCTTTCCTATTGTGTATAACCTCCTTGCCGGAAGAAACCAAGCCAGAGAAGACTGAAGTGTGAATGTTCAGCAGACCAGATAGAATTCTGACAATGTGAGTATACTGTGCTGTGCTCTCGTCTAAAAATCCAGTACTGCAGATAAATTATGTCAAATTGAAACAGTGCAGAATGAGAGGACAGAAGTTGATCATGGGCATCTAACCATGTGATCCACTCTTTGCTATGGGAGAGAACATGAATAGAAATATAACAATTGATTAAATACTCTGCGCCTTTTCAAAGGGGATTACCTCTCTTCAGAACTTTATCGCAGTAAAAGCAGCAAACACATTGAACAGTTCTGTGAAGATTTAAAAAAGTCAAATCATAATCAAGGTATGATATGACCACTTAATGCCAGAATGTCAACCATTATGTGTCTTCTATGCATCAAATTCTGCAACTTGATATGTTTGTTTTGCACAAAAAGTTAAAGCTTTCTCCTTTCTTGAAAAAGAGAAGAGTTAAATCCTTTTAATACTATATCAGTTCCATGTATATCAATCATTTGCTCTGACATATTTTCAAAGCAAGAGCAGGTCTGCATTTTTTTTCCTTTCTAAAAAGGAAAATTGATGTTTTGTCATCTTTCGGTATATGCAAAATACGGAATATTATCAACAAAAAAAAAAGTCAAGGCCATGCAAACAAGATAGCATGCTTGTAGAGCCAATACTAGGATGCTGTACATTAGATGAATTACCAAAGTTTAAATGGTCATTAGTTACATGAAGAGATGTCCACCATCAGTGAGAGGTTTTACTTATCATCTTCCTTGATATGGGTAAAATCTACAACAACAAAAAATGAAGGATTTTCTGATTTGTTCTTATAACATTAGAAGTATCAACAGCTTGCAATTCTGATCAATTCTGAATACTGAAGTGTACATACTACCTTCTGCAAGTAGAGTAGCTTCATCAATACATGTTTTTTTTTTTCATGGAAATGTGAACAGGCCAGCCTGATAACATGTAAATTAAACCATTTTTCTCCATTTCAAACCACAATCCACACAAGACCTATCCCTTTGCGCCACAGAAAACTAGTTGAAGTCAGAATTACACTAATAACACAGTGAGTCGTGATATGCACTAATAATACATTCCTTTATAGCATGATATCAGTTTGTACAGTTGTGTGAGTAGCTATGAAATCAAAATCATGAGGCAAAAACCCCGAGTATATTGAAAATATGACTTTGAAAAAATATGCTATCTGCATCAGATTTCAGTGAGGTAGAAGGAGCAGCTAGAACAAGGAGGAGTTGATAACAGAACGCTAAGCAGACACGGGAGACAAAGATACAGACTGTCAGTGGATGAAGTTAAGATGCCTGTGTATCGGCTAAATGATATGCCAACCTCAACCTCAACCCCAGCACTTTATTCATCATACATCTTCTAGCGTACGCTGCTGTGACCAGCCTGGCACAACCCAACGATTGCAAATTTAATTTCACAAAATGTCAGAAATGTATGTAATTGATTTTACATTTGCCGCCAGATTAGATAAGTCAATATGAGAATACGGGGGACGAGAAATATTGATTTTCCCTGCATGCATGTTTGATCAAATTTGCTTCCGCCTGCAGAAAGGGGAGGAAGGGGGATGCATTCCTTTTTGCGCATCAAAGCGGAGAGGAGGCGATGGCAATATTGTTTTCTGCTCAGGAAGCCTGCTCGGTGAACACACAGCATCCCGGCACTGCCTCTCTTTTTGTGA
This sequence comes from Diadema setosum, assembly GCF_964275005.1. Classification (NCBI taxonomy): domain Eukaryota; kingdom Metazoa; phylum Echinodermata; class Echinoidea; order Diadematoida; family Diadematidae; genus Diadema; species Diadema setosum. The sequence goes on from NC_092698.1 coordinate 38,476,175, forward strand.
ATCGCACAGGGATAGGTAGATGAGACCTAATCCGTTCTATGGCCATGAAGCGTATCAGACGGTAATGTGCACGGAATGCTGACGGATTACCCTGCTCCACATCTTATGACACAACCCTCCGGAAATGGACCGGCAATATCAGAAAAATATCGGGAACCCTCGCCTGCCAGTGCCATTACACTGTGCCCCCCCCCCCCTTCTCATTTTTTTTTTCTCGCTCTCTGCTTTTCTTCAGTCAATTTTCCCATCATTTTAAAAACATAAACCTAAGAAGTTGCTGTTGTAACAGGGGTGATAGGCAACTGATTTTATTGCATAAAAACTGACAATCATATCAAACATTTTGCCCAATTTATGGCTTTGCTGCATCAGTATAGGCCTATCACCTCCCTTGTACTTACAATTATACTGTACCCATGATATTCATACTGAGAGGAAAAATAACACTCTGCAGACAGGACTACTACTCTGTAATGCCTTGGCCATACAGTGTAATCATTGCTAAATTTCTTTCATTTTTTTACAGTAATCCAAGTTATCTTTCTTTGTTACAATAAAGGAAATGTTGATTTTGCATCAATTCTATATCAAGGATGTTGGGTTACTTCTCGGAGAATTGACATTTCTAAAAGCGTGTGAACTTGGTTCTGATTAAATCCAAACACTGCTGAGCAATTCATGCATAATGACACCGATACTCTGTCCAGTATTATTGAAAGAGGTAAAATTGCATACATGAAGCATTTCATGGCATTTTTATTTTCGTAAATGTCGTAAGTCAACTGACATTTGAGAAACCATCAACTCCAGAAAATATTGCTACAGCTGTAATGTAAATATTTTGTATATTGTGGATAGGTGGAAATCATTAGAATTTCTCTTAAAAAGGATTATATAGGATGCTTAGTTTTCATTCCATCACTGTACAATGTACTTCACAATCGCAAATTAAACCACTTGTGAAATTGTCTTACAAGTCTTAATTTGTGACATGTTAGAATTGCAAAATATGGCATGAACAGTTCTTGATACCAAAGTCATATTCAACTACCCATGTAAGTCACTGAGCAATGGTAGACTGCATAGAAATAAACACACAGAGCAAGATCTTTCAATCTATTTGTACAGACAAACTGATAGAAATTGTGCCAAACTAATCTTCACCAAGATATTCATTTATAGCACATATATATTTTTTTCCTTGTGGTAACCTGGGTTGCTCTATGCCCCAGTAAACTTGAGAAACCAACCCAAATATGACAGATTCCTCCCATATCTCTCCATCAATCACTAGTGGAATTCACACGTATGTGAATTAGTGGGATACAAATCTGGAGATTTGCATCGCGATCAAAATCTGGAGATTTTTGCCTGTGTGGACACAAAAATCCCACCAATTATCGCAATCAACATTGCAATGCAAATCCCAAGAAATCTTGTGCTTATTTCTGAATTAGCCCAATACTTTGCCCTGTAATGACCGTGTGAATGCTGGACTAAATAATCTCAAGTTTTATATCCCATCATTCAAAGCACACATCACAACAGCGTGTGCACCATACCACTGTGACTTGTGAGAACAAAAGGTAAAGAGAAGTCCATGCAGTGAAGCCCTCTGCATGCACCAATTAGTGGCATATTCCTGTCCACGTGAACGCTTGCAAAAAATTTTGAGATTTGGATCCCGATCATTATCCCGCCATTTCTGCCTGTGTGAACACTTGCAAAAAATCTCGAAATATGGATTGTGATCATTATCCCGCTAATTTGTACATGTGAATGCGGCCACTGTCATGGAGTTGCCTTCTTACAGACCATTGCATAATCTTGGAATATAGAGGAGAGTCAACATTTTCAAAAGAATTCTCAAATAGCAGAAAACTCTCTCCAAAATTTGAAAAAAAAAAGAACATACATGTACACTCTTTGTTTTATAATGAAAGAGAGAACATGCATTCACTTTATGAAATTTTTGCACAAATTATCAGAAACTTTTTCATTCAAAGATATCACACATCACCTTCAGTAATCGGTGCTTGCAAGGTAACACAGAGAACAGGTACGTGACAGACAGTATCAAAAAAAAAAAAAAAAAAGGAGAGAGAGAGAGTGAAAGGAAGATAAGGCTTTGATATCAAAGTGAGAGTTGTTTTGCTGGAGAAGAATGAGCAACACACTGTAAATGGATCCACTATATCCTGTTCTGTTGATAACTTCCTCCAACCTTTTGGGATTCAGATTTCAATCTTAAAGGTAGGGGATACCTTTTACAGACCTCCCAAAATGCAGCAAAACATTTTATATGAACCTCAGGGGACTTGTTTAGGCCACTGCTGAGAAATTTGGAAGTCAACATTTATCTACAATTTGAATAATGCACAAAACTCAATAGTTCTGTGTGTCAGCCACACTTAAGCCTTTTTGTTGCAGTCTTCTGTATCTTTTATCCATAAACACAAATCTAAAAGTATAAGAGCTGATGTAATAACATATAGAGTGTGTGGCAAGAATGTATATAGAAATGTTTGTAAGTTTGGATGAACTTTCTTCACAAAATATACATGATGGACACATATGCAGTGCATGGGTCTGCAAAGGTAGCCTAGTAATGTACTGGAATTTACGGTGAGCCCCGAAAAAAATTCAATTCAAAATCTAACGGTCAATAAAAATGTACTAAATGTTACCGTCCACTTTCAATACTTTATGGGAGTTTCTAAAATGATACTCTCTTCAACATACCACTGTATTTATACATCTCTTCATTTAAGGCATGCAAATGGGATTCCCTACCTTTAAAGTTGAAGGATACCCTTGGCCACAAAATTACCTCTGATTTCTACCCCCCCCCCCCCCTCCAAAAAAAGAAAAAGAAAAAGAATAAAAACTGATGAGGATTCTCTATATTTTGGATAGCACTGGCAATCAGGAATACCATAAATCATACACATACAAAAATTTGGCTTACAACAATGCAATAAAATCTACTGACAGTTATTTACATAAGGGTACATGTATGTGAACTGTACGTTGTGAGTGGAACTGCCGTAACTTTTCAAAGAAGGAAAGTTTAGTGAGCGTCCCCATAGGTTTGCAAATGAAGTCTCCTATCTTTCATATATATACTTTCCTGCCTCAACTTTACCTGAGATCTAATGATAATAATAATAATAATGATAATGATGATGATGATGATGATGATGATGATGATGATGTTGATGATGATTATCATCATTATAATTATTATTATCATTATTATTATTATGTGGAATTTTATAAGGTGCCAAATATCACATTAGAATATCTGTTAAGGTGCTTAAAACATCCTCTCTCAAGGCAAAAAAAAAAACCACAAAACCCCAATAACAACAAACTTATAAAATGGCATGGATGAGAGGCTACTGAAATATAATGAGAGTCATTTACAATCAAGAAATATTGTAAATACTGTCAGTATATCACCACACATGGTGTCTTGTGAGAAGACAAGGGCCATCATTATCACATTATTATCATCTTGCATTAATAGCACTCCTCACTCATTTTGTTCATTAAACATCATTAATTTCAACTTGTCTTAAAAGTTACATTTATAAGAATCATGTTCAGACACACTCGCTAAACTTCTCAGGGTGCTCCAAACCCACTTGCTCAGAGTAACCAAAAACTCACTGTTGTGTACATGAAATATATAATAGGCACTTGTCTGTTAGAAAAATGGGGCTCTTTTGCCCACTCAAAAAGGGAGGAAAAATATTTTGCAATGACCTGCAGAGGAAGTAATTCTTTCATACTTTACAAATTGATAATAATAGGAAAAAAAATCATCCTTACTGATCTGTCACTTTGATATGATAGTTTTCAGGCAAAACAACTTGGCATTACCTTGGGGGAAAACCTCTGCTTTCATATGACACAAATGGTGATCTGATTGTTTCCACCGTCACTGAACCCTGAAACCATTCAAGTTGCTAATCATTGACAAGATGGTGCTAGACGAAGTCTCAACAGAGAATTAATAACTCAAATTATCATATTTCAGGATATTATCATTATAGTTATACTTGAAGACTGCTTAGCATGAACAAGCATTGTCATGACACTGATGAACACTGGGAACATTCCATCTTGTATCTGGTGAATGCATCAATATTTGGTGTAAAAGCACTATCATGTGGAACTTGTAGAACAGGAACTGAAAGTGGCAGACATTTGGTACCTGTAACAGTTTTTTTTTTTTTCTTTGTTAAAGAGAGGGGAATTCCAGACCAGTTCATCTGGAAAGAATGAGCAAAATTTTACAAGCACAACAGTGAAAATTTGCTAATTTTCACAAATTAGTTCTAGAACAGTCAATATGAATATGAAAATGAGTGAGCTGATGATATCATCACCTCACATTAATTGTGCACAAATTACTGAAAATATATAATTCTTCTGCTATAGAAGCATAAAATGTGACGTTACTAGATTTTATGTACAAACCATACATGTACGGCAAGTTGTGAGGTGATGACATCATCGACTCACTAATTTCCATATTCATATCCACTGCTCAAGAATTGTTTTGTGAAAATTAGCACAACTTCATATTACAGTGTCCAAAATAAACTTCTCTTACATTTATCCAACTTTGATCAAATTTTCAGTGTTGTGCTGGTAAAATTTGACTTTTTCTTTCAAACTATAACTTTTAACTGGGTATGGTATTCCTCTTCAATTCTTCCATGAAAAGAGTGATCTTTTTTTTTTTTTTTTTTTTTTTTTTTTGGGGGGGGGGGGGGGAGTTGCTCTGTTGTACACTACATTCAGAATTTGCAAATGATGGGGGGGGGGGGTGGCTGGGAGCAAAGGTCATGAAAGCTAATCCATTAAGCATCTGTCTGAGAACTTCTCACAAAGTATGAATGAAATCAGAGCACACTGCTGATACCTTATATTACATTAGACAAGCAAAACACACAGGGCACCAAATTAACTTAGTATGATGCAAAATAGAGTGATGATTGATATTTCTAACGCAGAGCTTGAAAGAAGAAAAGAGTTATGATGAAGAGGAAGTCTCTGAGGCTTTCTTAAGAGGAGAAATTGCTGATATAGTTGTTCATGATTTTAATAAGCTTTCTATTTTTTTCTCTTTTCAGTCTCTGTCTTTGCATCTGGGTGAATATATAATCTATTGAGCAGGGAGCCACAGACACAAAACTTTGATTGTCTGCAGTGCAGACAATGATTAGTATTACATGGTTTTAGTCAGAAGTAGAATCTGTCCTTGACAGAGGCTAATTAAAAGCTGTATGACTCGCCATGTTTACGTAACATGATCTGCCTTTACTGTGATACCGAATACTCATTTTCATCATGTGCAATGAGACACTGCACTACAGTGCACTCCTGTTATAACTAACACGGTTATAATGAAACTCCGGTTACAACGTAGTAAAAATTCAGGCCACAACATTATCAGCTCTATGTATTTTTATTGTTTATTTGTTCAGTTATAACGAAATTTCCAATTTCGAAAGAAAACTGCCGGTCCCGAGGACTTCATTATAACAGTAGTCCACTGTACTCGTTTTCAAGAGGTTTTTCAATGAAGAGACAGGAATGTAGAGTGACATTGTTGGGCATCACATACACTGATTGAACCATACAGGTCACATCTCACTACAGAACACCTGTTTATTTCTACACAACATTGATACCCAATCATCACAAACATGATCTTGATTGTACTCTTGACGTCATCACGAGACGAAGAAGGACATTGCAGGAGTATAGAGTGCCTTTCTACTTCTGTACCAAAGATGATAAATACCTCATTCACAGAATCTGGCAACATCATAATTACCTGGTTTGCGTTCTGCTGACTCAAAGAAATATTGATTAGCGGCATTTCAGCATGCCTCTGTTTTAACAAAATCAGGAATACATGGGCATGACATATACCAAGAAACTGATATCATCAGAACGAAATTATGTGACTACGACTTACATGGTGCAGAGGTTTTCTGGGAGACACATGGAAGAAGCTAGTGTGTGGATAGGAGATGCCTTGGAAATGTCATAGCTGCATCATCACCACTCTGCTGCAGTCCCTCACCACATGATCCATACCACACTGTCACACATTAACAAAATGGTCTCTACAACTTGTGCGTCTTCTTACTGATGTCTTCACTCTCTTGTCACGCTGTATTCCAATTATAAGATTCACAGACGTTCATCTGGTATCATGTCATCTTGCAGGTGCTGCTGTAACAAACCTTCCTCATAATTCTGGCCCAGGAGAGTGGGTGAGTTCTCATGTCCTTCCTGGAGGATTAGGCCCAAGTAGTTGAAGGAGGAGGAGGAGGAGGAGGCAGTATACACTCAGAGATGATTTCACATCGAAGATGAATTCCTGTGTAGACAGGAAGTGTGAGGGAGGCTGACATAAGAATAGATCGACCAGGTCGAGTCTTGAGAGCTCAAGATATTCAGGCAAGCTACGGTGAGTCTGCCTGGCAAGGAATCATAATAACAGCCTCAGACCCTCATGCAAACAACAGTGAGCCAGCGCTGCATAAAAGGAGTCAGCCAGCCTAGCAGATGACAAAGCAACGCACACACTGAGTTGCTGTACCCACATGCAAGCAAGTTAGCCGCATAACTCCCTACTTGGGCTCATGGGGCATGCTTGCCACTACGAAGGGCACAGGTAGAACCCATGCCAGTGAACCTCCGAACTAACTCACTGGCCTACCAGTTGTTGTTGTTGTTTTTTCCCCATCTTGCCTTTTCTCTCTCTCCTTTCCATCTGTTTGTCCTCCACTCATCACCCACTCATACAGGATGTGAGTACACCTGGGGGAGAGAAGGACAGGCTTACCCAACCTCAATCACCGGTCTCATTTACATACAGATTAGGTCTCCTACAATAGGTCAGATCCTAGGCCTGAGCGCTCACACACAACACACACCAACACAGACACACACATACAGCTCTACACTTCCATTCTGTTGGGATACCACCTTATCACAAATGCACCCTCTTTTTCATTGATATCCACAGCACTGTATACATAGTGTGTATCACTGCATGCTGTTCGCGCTCTCCTGTGTGTAGCATCATAAGCTAAGGCCTGTCATTGGTTGTCTTTTTCATGCATAATTCATAAGCTACTTCCGGACCATCTCATTGGCTAGGCTGCAATGGTGGAGGAGTCTCTCCCCCCCCCCCCCATGCTCCAACAAACATACATGCCATGTTCAACATGAGGCATATTGTTTTTTTTTTTTTTTTTTTTAATATTCCACAGGGCTCAAAGATCAAGTGTTGTGAATTTACAGATCCTGTATGAAGAAAACCACATGTATTTTTTTTTTTTTTTTTTTTTTTTAGAGGACGGAAGAAGTAAATACAGCTTACGCCTGTTAGGATTGCTGTGATCACCCTTGTTCCCTATTTACACAATGATGTCTATCAATTTAGAATAAAAGTATATGAAGTTTCAGTTTCCAGAATCAACACAACACATTGCAAATACCTATTCATCGGATGAATCATTTTCATTTCCACATCTTCATATGCATTCAATTGGCTCAAGTCATGAAAAAAAAAAACTGCCCTGTTTAATTATGAACCCAGTAATATTGAATCAATGTGATTCATCGCCACAATTTGAAAAATAAAATATCTTGGTAGCAGGATGCTAAAGATGATACTTCGCTATGACAGCTAGATTATCTAATCTAATCTAATTTAAACCCTAGCACACATTTGGTCACATAAAACATTTCAATAAACATGGATGAATATCTGATTCTAAAAGTTTGATGACTCAATTCAAAGTTTCCTTTTTCTTTTCCTTTTAGTGGAAACCATACAAACTGAAAGTCAAAAAAAAAAAATCTAGAGACAATGCATGCTGAAGAAAGATCAGCAAAGATATGAGTAAATGGGTGTCCAAATATTATTTAGAAATATATTCATTAAATTTATTTTGGCAGAGGCATGACTATGAAAGACGTCAGTCTAAAGCAAACTCTCTGTCTAATGTTTAAACCGTTTGTGTTTTGAACATTATTTCTGCATTTTGTCTGCTTCTCAGTTTTCAACGAGTCATAAAAGGTGAATATCAAATACTAGGTAGCTCTTTCATGACCACAAAACTGGTTAATAAAAAAAAAAAAAACACTTCCAAGCTGGTGATCCTGTATCAGTGTACATTAGCAGTGGCCCCGGTGACCTGGTGGCCAGGTTGCCCGATGGCCAAGGGCCACCAGAAATACTGCAGACGTTGGGCCACCATTGTGCAAGAAATTGTTTTGGTGGTCTAATTGGGCCACCAAAGATTTGTATGTAAATTTGTGTGTGTTTTCTAATCCAGAAAAGGAGAGAATACTGTAAAATATGATATTTTTGCAGCATTAAATTTTCGTGAAAAGGAGCCGACGGCCTAATTCACAACATTAAATTTTAGCGAGTTGCCTCTAACATTCAGTGCATATAGTATTGAGAAGATCTTTAGCGCGCATTTTAATTTTGCAAAACTCGGCTCTCGCGAAATGCGCGAAATCGAAATGCACGTGAACATTCCATGTTTTACAGTAACTTGTACCTCAGTGCCGATTACTGCATTTCTAGCTGCCATGTGAGGGTTTAAACTGGAAGCAGATATACCCCTACATCAAATATGATAATTTCATGAATATGTGGTATCATGGAAAAACCATGTTTATGCCTCAATTCAATATTTATTTATCAGACTAGTAGGGGTCCGTTGCATAAAGTTACTACTATTGTAACTTTGTCATCTAATGGTAACTTCCATGGAATGCTTGATTTTGATTGGCTGTTGAGTATTGTTACCATGGTAGTTACCATTGGATGGCAAAGTTACCATAATAGTAACTTTTATGCAATGGGCCCTAGGTAAACTTAGTCACAGGTATTTGAAGCCCTGTATCATACCTGCTCATTCTTACATAATTATCATGATTTTCTATTATTTGGATTCATTTTAACATTTTTACTTGTTGTCAGCCACAGGTAGCAGATGAAGAATTTTCCCAAACCTGCCAATTTTTGCATGATTATCTTGTTTACAGTACCATTTTGATATCTCATAAAATTACTTCATTTTCTATGTTTTCTTTCAGTTCTTTTACAGACAACCATGGTTCATTGTCAGGCCATAAAAAAAAGAAAAAAAAAAGGAATTTGATGATTCTGGTGGCCCAAATGAGACCCCTCTGTGGCAGCAACAATGTAATAATATGAATAGATCCCGAGAGATAATCATAATGAAGAGTTTGCAAACAATCTTGCCGTCTATATAAGACTATGATTTTACAAGGACTATACTTTCATATCATAAAAAATTTGTCCATGCCAACACATCTCTACTGTACATGATTTACTGTGCAACAACTACACAGTGGATGCCGTCTAAGTCAGTGTCAACCTCACACTGCTCATTAATTAACTCAGCTATCCACACATTTAAGGTTAAGAAAAGTCTACACAATAAAACACATGTTTAGTATCTGCTACTTACATTACCTGCATATAGGCCTATTCAAAGCAAATACACTAGTGACTTTATTCCTGCGTTCACTGTGGGTCTCGCATCATGGGGAAAGTCCCACACTGCAGTACTTTCCCCTCCATAGTCACAGTATGGACACTCGCAGAGACTTCTCCTAGTGTCCCCATAAATCTTGTTGGGTCCGGAGACAAAATTTGGTGGAAAGAGTGACCTTGGGCTTGTACTTGATAGCGGCCCAGCTGTATTCATCAAAAGTGCACATATTCAAATTTTGGTGACAAATGGCAGGGTTCGCTCCAAAACCATGACTATCCCCGCTGTTCGGGACAGTCGGGGACAGTCGAGATAGTAGTGAGGACAATCAGTCATAAAAAAGATAGTATCTCTCCCGACTGTCCTCATAACAAGGAAATTTGTGTGAACACAGGGCCAGTGGTATTCTGGGCACAGATAAACTCTGTCGACAAATGGAATAACATACAGTCAAGCCTGTCTACAGTGGCCATCCAAAGGAAATGACGAAAATGGCCACTATAGGCAGGTGGATACTAAAGACAGGTCTGTGGCCATTTTGAATTTTAACACTTGCACTGTACAATAGCATAGAATACCTCATGTTATCCTTAAAAAAAAAAACAGCAAATAAGTTTGCATTAAAAGCTATAATGTGGGGAATTTTGGTACAATTTACTTCATTTTAAATTTTGTTTAGCCTACTTCTGTTCTTTTGATTGTTAAAATAATGTTTCTAGCATGAGGAACTGGTTCATACCAGTTTTGCATGAATGGGATTCATGAGCGAGTTGGAGGGGATTGATTATGTGCAAAGCTGACATAAAAAAACAAAACCAGACAATACCCAGACAAGTATTCCATTCTTGTTGTTCAAAGGGATTTTGATCACTAGTTAGTTGGCATTTTTGTAAAATTCTAAGATGTTAGTAGGAACTGTCTTTGCTTTTGTAGCATCTATTCAGGGTATCAATTACTGAAGCAAAGATCTAGTCAAGTAAGTGGTAAGATGGTTTTCATGGTGAAGAGCTGTGTTTTCATTGGCCACTTTAAGCAGATGGCTGCTATAGACAGGTGGCCACTAAGACAGGTTTGACTGTAATAATAATATTACTACAGTGCCAGAGATGCCAAGTTGTAAAAAATTTTATGAGTGAGATTTTCATGACTTGGCATCTCGGCGCACACTTGTGCCCCCCGGTAGGGAGCTTTTTCAATTTTTAGCTCTTAATGGTGTGATCTGGTGCATACATAAGTGACTATTTTTTACTTATTTTGAAAGGCAAAAGGGAAATAGGGCCTATACCTTCAATTGCAACTATCACTTTAATCCTTTGAGCTATGCATGGGCAAAATGGGTGCCATGCGTGAGATCGTGAGATGGACCCTAAATGCGTGAGTCTCACGCAGAATGCGTGAGACTTGGTAGCTCTGCAGTGCTTATATTGCGTATATAACTCCCATATTGTCTCTTGCCCTAAAAGTAAAATAATTCTATTTCTCAAGGAAAAACTAAAACTATTTCGCCCAAATTTAGGTGTCAGCATTCAGGCTGTTTTTGTGCTGAAGATGCTTATATGAAATATGAGAATTGGTTTAAGTTTTACTATGAATTCAAGATATATTAGAAAACTTTAACTGTAGTGTGTACTTTTTACAGACATTTCTTACACCCTAAAAAAACCGCCATAAGTAACGCAGAGGGTTCATTGATTTTTATATCTATATGTCAACTCTTATTTACTGAGTTTGTTTGTTTGTTTTATTTATTTCTGCACTCAGAGTTGTTGAGGAAATGAAAATCATATGGGGGCAACGAAAGTTTAGATGCACTTTGCAGCAGGATGTGTATACACACACACATGCTTAACTGCCAACAGAACAATTGATTGGCATGTGTGTGTAACAAGAGAAATTTTCATCTTGCTTTGTGAATAATATAACTTTGGACAGAATATAAAACTATGACCTTGACTTTGATGGCATACATTATGTTTTTATGCTCTGGAGATACTGGTATACGTTTTTGAAATTATGTTCTTAGGATTTTAATTTGATATTTAGGTCACAGTATTAGTTACACTGATGACTTTTATCTTTTTTTTTCAAATCACAGGTGAGATTTTCTGAAGATAAACTTTCAAACAAATTCAGTAGCTTTTCTATCCAACATGATACACATCACACTAATGTAATGGAAAAGTTTATCACATCTGTTATCAGTCTTATTTAAGAACAAGAAAGGAGGAGTCATACATCTTTTCATGCCAATCATTACTATCATTATTATCTATATAAGGTATTTAGCAACCGATTAAAAATGCAAATTTTTGTTCACGCTTGATTTCCATGTGTAATAAAAGATCTTATTTTGTCTCTTCTTTGGCATAAATGCTCCCTGCAGAACAGGGCAAGTCACTCTTTTTTTTTGTGCAGGTCTACTTCAATTTCTTGTAGAAGAAGTAACTACTTTTTACAGTTTATGCCTTTTCTCGATAATGATTATAGATAATAATGATTATTTGGATGGCTTTATTTCATAGCAAACCAGTGAATATTGCACTCATTAGGGCCAACACTGCACTCATCTTCAATCTGTGCATTATTAGCCCTAACTTGTGCAATATTTCCTGACATGCCATTCTTTGGCATCCAATATAATGTAATTATGCTGACTATGCGCCCTTGAAATTAAAAGTCACACACACACAAAAAAAATGATAACAAACCCTATCTTGACTCTTCCTAAACATAATAATAATAGCAAATTCTTATATAGTGTATTTCAGACTTAAAAAGAATTTCAATGTGCTTTACAAACAAATTATAACATAAAAAATTAAAAATTAAAACAAAATAACAACATACATGTAAACCAATGTGCAAGCTATGTAGCACTTGTAAATTTTATGCTTCTTGTTTTGCAATCCACTCTTTACATAAGGTAGATTTCCAAGAAGTTGGACTAATACTTACTGTCTCATACTTCATTTTCTGCTAACGAAAAGTGGGAATTTAATCACTCTGTTCCCAGAAACAGCAAATTAAAACCAGTAAATTATTGCTACATTGACAATTCAGAAGTGCGCACTCAAAGTACTCGAGAATAAAGTCATGGTGACTTCGTCATTTCTTAGAGCCAGCTAGCCTAACCTTTGTTGTCATTTCCTTCTCTTGAGCCAACATCAATAGCCTCTTGATGGAAGCTGCCACGACTGAATGCTCCTCTTCTTCCTCCTGCCTCCTGCGGGTGAGTGACCAGGAAGTGATTCAATGTATGAATTGTGAGGAGCTAGCCTCCCATGCCCAATTAGTCGCACACTTTAGCCTTGAGTGGGCCTTTCTCCGCACAGGTTCCAACTTTCTCAGATGTTTGGAAATCACCAGAAAATAATCTCTGCAAAGGATACCTATTGGAAGGAAAGCACCAGGAATGTAAACCAGCCGGAATAAGGTTTCTGATATTGCTGTTGATGTTGGTAAACATAGGACTCATGGCATCATGCTGGTAGACACGTGATGATGATAATAGAAATGACCTTGTATCAGAATATTATTGACATACAGCTTCCGCTCAAACTGTACTTGATACTAATCACTAAACAACTCAACTCCTGTTTGACAGAAGAAAGGTAATCTGTTTAAATTACAAACTGAAAATTCTACTGTAAGTTTTTGATTAGAAAATTCAGACAGATGGTTATTTTCCAGAAAAATCAAGCAAAATTTTAATAATCACATGCAAAGCCTCATATTCATAGACAGATTTCTAAGCAAAGGAAGATTACTCACCAGAAAAGCTTCTGATTGTTCAGACATGACCTTTAATATCTCAGTGACTCTAATGTTTTATCATGTCTGAAGAGGTAGCATTGATACTCAGTACTCTGACCAACTGGTCAGGCATTAGCTACCTTCAAATCAAAATGGTTAGGACTTCATCAAAAGCAGAATAAAGGAAACAAATTTAAAATCAAACAGATTACGTCAGAAAAAGAAAGAGGAAGTGTGGTTGCTCTTTGAAAGATGGATGTGGGATGACGAAAATGAAACTGAAGTGGTTTTGAAAGGCTGAGAGAGCAGGCAGTGGTTAGATTACTGGTAGACCACAGTGGATCCAAGAAATGATGTCACTAATGATGAGGTGATCTACCAAGGATGAGGGGAATGACATTCCTACCCAGTGAGTGCCGGTGATGTTGGGGTTGGGGGTCACATCCACCTTGACAGCTACCATAGCTTGGAAAGGCTAAGGGTCAAAGCAGTGCCTAATGGTGTGGTGACATTGAGAAGAGTGGTTGACGCACGCTACGTGAAGCATGAGATAACCCACTGGGATATCATGTATCCAACACTCTAGAGCAAAAAAGCAGAAATAGACTCAAACAGGAAGAATGGAGAGATAAAAAGATAGATAGACAGATAGATAGATAGATATAGATATATAGATAGATAGATAGATAGAAAATGATAGCTGAACAGATGATAGATAGATAGATAGATACATAGATAGATAGATAGACAAACTAATGGATAAATTGACAGACAGAAAGATGGACTGATCTGATTGAAAGTTAGATAGAAAGAGAAATAAAAAGAAATATGTATAGGCCTACTGATGATAATGATAACAAAGAAATGAAATTATACTGATGGTGAAGGAAAAAAAATGCTGAGGCTACAGGCAGACTATGATATAATATTCACCATGTATAGGTTTCCAACTAACATCACCATCACCTCTCTAGCTTCCTATTTAATCAGCCCTGCTTTGTCATAAACAAGCCCCACTGGCTAAACCCTTTATTATTCTTGGCTCCTGTGCTAGCTGAACACACACAACTCATCCATTATACTATTGAGTAAAGCAGGTTTTATGACATAATTGGCATCTAGTTAAAGGTCCTGCTCTTTTCTTGACAAATACCCAAATTTCCATGCCACTTCAGATGAGGAAGGCAATCAGCATTGTGCTGAATTGTTCGTTGAGGCTCATTTCCTTCTATTATCTGATGATCTCTGAGATAACAAAGATTTTGGCGCACAAAATACCTTTCAAGGTCATGCGTAGTTGTGGTATAAACATAACATACACTGCAGTTCAAAAGGAACCATTCAGAATATACCTACACAGTGCCTGAATACATAGTAACTAGCTTTGAGGGTTAGCAAGTAGACCTCTAGAGTGATGTATCAAAACTGGTGGGGGGGGGGGAGGATCCTCCTGTGACTGTTTAGGAATAAAAGATAATGTACACTATCATAGAGTAAACAAATGGCAACAGATTATCCTTTTTTCTTGATTGAGAACAAGATAATTACAATCTTTATACCTTTTGAAAATTTTCTCTACTCAACTTTTGTACGGCCTTGACTTACTGTTACACCTTTGTGAATCATCTTTAAAAACAGAGTAAAATGAAGGTACAAATCTTTGATACTGAAGGTGAAATCAGTTTGCACTTGAAACATCACACTACACTATACTTCTCTTGACAAAGTCAGACTATGGCCAAGAAGGCAAGTTTGTAATATGATCATTTCATAAATTTTATATCGGCATAGCACTGATGCCACTTTTTTTTTTTTCTCAAGTTATTGTCTTGTAAATCAAAATCAAGAACTCTTCCTGAGACAGACTTGCCTAAAAATTTATCAAAATATACATTTTGCATATATATCTTATCTGAAAACCTCCATAGAAAAGACATTACACTCCTAAAGTTGTTGTTTTTTTTTTTCCATGGGGGGGGGGGGGGTGGGGGTGGGGAGGGTAGAGCTTCACTCAATATATAAAGAGAGAAGAATTTGGGTCACTTGACTAGAGACAGGTTCATTGTCAGCAGCTTGGGGTCACTTTAGGTCAGAGGCTTCCAAAAGAGTTAAACTGGATTTCCGGTCTGCTCAGCTAAATCTAGGAAACTCGTTGGCTCACTGGTGGTCTTTTCCAGGTACTGGTCAATGGCTGCAGTGGTAATCAATGGTTCACTTTGTTCCTCTTCACTGGACAGTCTTGCCCATTGCTCTTTTTTTATGTTACAGGGGTTCTTTGATCGAACATTTACAGTTTGAATGAACTGTGACTGCTCATATAAAGATGTGTCTAGTAAAAGAAGATCTATTTCACTATGCAACATGCAAGTTATCAACACATATCCATGACAGATATTCAGTAGACTGAGATAAAAATCACCCCATACACTACTGGCTGTATGACAAACAAAGTGCTCAATCAAATTATCTTTGACAGCTTCTTAGATTGGAGAGAGTCAATATTGATCATTTCTTTACCAATCTTGATTTATCTTGGACATTTTACAATGCCACCCATTTTTATAAGTTATGAACAAAGTCTACATGCATTTAAAATTCAGACCAGAACATATACTTTGTGATCTGATGATGCTCCTTACACACATATTTAACATATTTTCTTAACAAAGCAGTCATTTTTTTTTCCTTTTCCTTTTTTTCCCCCATCAATATATATCTTCTTGTCAAACTTGACAAACTTCAATTTTGGTCACACCATGACATGAAGAAAATCACTATTGCAGATATCAAGAGACCCTTCAGAAAACTAAGTATGTAAGAAAAAAAAAATATGTTTGGATGAGAGTAAAATGTATTAGCTCTATCACTATGCCACATAATTTGACTAGTCTTCCATCCGTCCATAAATAATTATCTGAACCCTACATCCACACAAAGCTGGGGTAGCCACTGAATGTTTCAAGAAATCAATCAAACCCAACCAAACAAACACTGAACAATCTGAAGTGTATCCTAAAGATTGATGGGCTATAAACCTTGAGGCATAATATTTCATTTTTTTAACGGACAATTGAACTTTTAGTACACTGCCACCCACATCGTGAGCTGAAGTGGAGAGTTTTCTTCCAACTCCACATAAAAAAAAAAAAATACAAAAAAACTCCACATAATTTAAAGCCTCATACTGTGCCAGCTATCGGGTAATCTTCCTTTGTGGGCACAGAAATCAGCCATGTCATCACATTAAGAGAAATCAAGACTTTACTGAGAGAGATTGATTTCCCCCATGCCACAGAAAAATTGATATACACCTGCCATTAAAGCAAATTGAAATTAAATTCATTGGCAGAACATTATATCTCTCTGGAGTCCTTCGTAGACTTCCCACTTCCGACTTATGACTTCCGCACAATCAATACTTCCTAATTACAAGTGGTTATGTGTTGACATAGATTGTATATCATTTCTTGTTTTCTTGGCTCCATGCCAGGCTCGTTTTGTGTGCACTGCCATCAGATTTTCATGCAAGCAATGCCACTGTTTGCAGAAAGGACGTCATGAATGAACAAAAAACTGCACGGTCTGTTGATCTGCCATTGTCAGAGCGTGAGATACTTATAGTGTGAATGTGACGTAGGTAAACTTTAACCCACTCACAAACAGTGAGTCACCACAAGTTATTGATGTTTCTTTTCATTTTTTTTTTTTTTTGAAAGTACTGCATTTATTCGGCAAAAAATCACTATTAAAGCCAGAAGCAATTTAGGCATTAACCTTTGAGGTTGCAAGAAAAAAAAGTCATAGTAGCCAGAAAAATGAAAGAGAGACTTCACTGCGTGACCACATTTAGTTCTCCACTTCATACATCTGTGGTTAGTTTTATGGTTGGAATATGGGTGAATTATATCTCTTATATTTATTTTTTCATTTGATTCAGGAAACAAATCTTGTTTGTCAAGCTTTAACCTTCATATCTGCTTCTCATTGTGAGAAATAGAGACAAAAAACAAACTCTGACCAAAATGCATATCCTTAGAAGAAGAAATAAATCAATTTAGGATGATTTAGTGTAAAAGACAATCTCAGGTTATAATCAATGTACTTTGAACTTTCTATTTTCATGATGACGACAACTACTTCTAAATACCAACTTCCAGAATCACTATAATTTACCATCACCATTCAAACATTTTTTAAATTAATACTTGAGTCAGATGAAATATGACAACAAATATAGAATGCCTATGGTTAGATAGAATTGTGCAGAAAACGTTGGCCTACGAGAAAATTGTGCATGTCTTCTGTTGTTCTTTTTTTTTCCAAGAAAGACAATTTTCTTTGCTACCATGCATCTCTGCTTCATAGCAATGCCTCCACAGAAAGTCAATGGACAGCATGGTGCTTCACAGCTTTCCAACAACATGACTGCAGGAAAATTTGTAGGAGCATTCACGTCATTACTGGCATGGCCTAGCCTCCCATTTCGTCATCGCATTGAGTGAATCCATGCCTCCAGTCAAACAATTTTCAGTTTTATTCAGAAATTTTGCTAAAATGTGTCGAGAAGAAGAAATGAATGGTACTAATCTGGAGAGGTTTGTGACATCTCGCATGCCAGATATAGGGTGACATCTTCCTCTTCACACAAAGAGTGTGAAGAAAGAATCAATTAAAAATTTTCTCTGACATCAAATGATACACAGTTAATCAGGCTGTATTGGTATAGTCATCCTTATATCTAAATTCCTGTTTACTCAAAACAAAGAATGTAATGTCAAAGGAGCTGATTTAATGTATGCTGTAATAGAAAAGGTACACATTTCTCCTTTGCATGAATGAAAAAAAAAAAATCTCCCTCAAGAATTTTTAAACATCCATATGGCCAACACACTGCGGGCACACACACACACACACACACACACACTCACACACAAACATAGAGTGTTCATCTCATTACAGGGAAACCAACCGATACCCTCCTTGGTGACGAGAATGTTCTCTGGGAGTACAGCATGCCCCGGCTACACGCCTCATCCCTATTGGTTGTACAGCAGTCGCATATTAAATAAAGTGCCTCCTCTAATATTCATTGGGGAATGTTAAAGGCAGCCAGCTCTCTTTCCATTGATTTATTTCTCTCTGGAGCACGTGGTCCCTTTTTCTAGATGAAAATGGATCCTCCATTCCACTTCACATATTCACACGATAATTCATCAAAACTCTTCTCCACAATGAATCACTTTTGAACAACATAGAAAACCTTCCACCCCCCCCCCCCCCTTCCTCAGTCCCACATAGTGTGACATATTGAGGGTTAGATGTCAATGCTGTGAGACATCTGCTGCAGTTGATGGATTGCTTCCTGCTGGCAGGGAACCATGTGGGGAGATTCCAGCTCTGAATGGCAGGTTAGCCAGCCAAGGAGGAGTCAGCCCAGCATCATGCTCCAACCCGATCGATACCCACAACATTCCTAGGCCTTCTGCATTCCAATAGAGTGTCAAAACACACTGAGGGTGTTTTATCAGATAACTAAGGATGATTTTTCAATTATCATGCTGAGAATGACAGTAGTGTGTAGTCATTCAATATCTATGTTGATTCACTAGTACATGATGCTTCACAGTATAATCATGGATGTTCAGAATAAAGATGTTTTCATTCTAATATATTCCAATTGCATCTGATGTGAGAGTGACCAAAGTGATCCTCTCTAAGCTCAATGAATACTTCAAATGACATCAGCAAATATTGGACAAACACCTACAAGGACTCACCATATAGCACTGCCTGGGAAGCAACATTTAGTTACTGTAAATTCAGAAAACTCACAAAACTTTCACAAATTGGAGCCGACAGCCTTTTTCGTGGCATGAAGCTTTTGCAAATCACCACTGGCATTCAATGCACTTTGTAGAAAAACATGTTTGCACATATTTTATTTTTGCAAATTTTGGCTCCTATGGAAATTTGTGAAAGTTTCAAGCACACAAAAAATCTGGTTTTATAGTATAAATGTATGCATGTGGCAGCTTCCAAAAGGGAGAGAGAAAAATAGGGATTGGCAAACAAACTCATAAATTACATATGATTAGGTGTTGATTAACTTCATCTAAGAAACACAGAGGTATTGTGCATTGGTCTGTAAGTTATACTGCAGACAGGCTTGATGAGTTCCTTGGTGTACAACTCATAACCGCTTGGAAAGTATTCCCTGAATTCTTGATTTTCCACGATTCTCCTCTAATACTTCAGCCATCATCAATTAGTGTCAAGAAAAAGAGATATCATCTATCACAGAAACTTTATGTCATTATCATGAACTGACTGTTGTGATGTATTTTCCATCTGAAGGCTCATTGAACTTGTGAACAGTTCATACTTAAAGTTTAACCCTTTCTCCTCATCCCCATTTCTTTGAAAATATTAATGACTGCAACCTACAATGCCTGCAGTTACCATGACAACTGCTAATCAGATACAACAGTTCTATTTGATACCATGGTAACTTTGATTATCACAAATTCCAATAATTGAAATCTCTAAATGAAACAAGGCTGGAATGTCATGTTATCAAGTCAGTTCATATACACAAAATCCTCATTGTGAGCAAAATTGTGTTTTACATCTCAGGTGACATGGAGAAAACATCCTTAAAGGTACTAGCCCACATTTGCAAACCCACGAAAATGAAAACTGCATAAAACAGGTCCAATATGACTTCAATGTACAAGTTATAACAGTAACATACCTCACCTGTTATTCTTTGTCTATACCATTGGATAAAAGAGAGAAAATCATCGTTTTAAAATCAATTTTCAAACCGGGTCAACCCGACCCAAAATCGAATTACGAGCGCGGGCTAGCTACGTACTAACTGCGACCAGCCCCAACGTGCAGCGTTGGGGCTGTGCCGTTTTCGCATTCAGATCGAGGAGTTGTACAAATGGGTGCCGTTTCGGCGCTATATTTCCTTAATTTTTCAACAAAAACTACTAGGAATACTTACATGGGTCGATTAAACCTAAATGATTAATTTCGGCGACTGTTTGATGCATTTCATTGCTTATGATGCAGAAAATGTCGTCTCATAACGCGAATATCTTCAGCTCACCGATGCTCACTGAAACTCACAATCACTTGCACAGGCGCACAGCATGCATGCAGTGCAGTGCGTTGAGAGCATGCGTAATGCGTACTAATGGATATAGCAGCAAGTCTCTCCACTGTTGCACTAGGGCAGGCCGCTTATTACTCCTAAAAAAATGTAGAAAATTTTGCAGTTTCTAGATAAATGGGTGAGAAAAACCAAGTCGAAAAGGTAATGTATTAATTGTCACTGTGTTTATGATAGAAATTTAGCCGTGCTTTATTTGTGAAGTCGCCGTGAATGTGGCAGTGATTTTTGCTCCCGCTCAGCTGCGAGGTAGCCGCCAGGACCGCGCCTTGCGGTGCGGTCTCCGGGGCTAGCTACTAATACGTACATGTAACTTACACATGTATCGCATGCAAGTAGTACGTACGTGGACCGGAGCTAGCGAGCGTTATACGCATGCATACGGTGCATTTTCATTTATTTTTATGAAAGTAATGGACTAATTGTTACTGCAATCATACCCAAACTCCATGCTAACTATGAGACCAACTGCTGCAGGTTTACAAATGTGGGCTAGTACCTTTAAGGGCATGATGAACAATGCTTTGACTGCCAGGTGCATAAAACTTCCTTCTAAAAACCGTTGAGATGTATCTTACTTGTGAAGCAGCCATGCATTTCTTTGATATCTGTCTCACGTGTCAAAACAAGTTTGGTGCATGAGAACTTGCCGGTTTGTAATATCAGGAGGATGCAAGAAAATCGAGGGATATGAATGGTTTCTAAAGATTGTTGCCGTGATGGAGTCCCTTTACAAGGGCTGCATGGCCTGCTATATCGCCTGCTATTAATGTCAATATACTCGCTTCCTGCTCTGTGTCTTTTTTGCTTTTTTTTTTCTCCAGCCGGAAGCTTTCAATACTTGATCGCCCGGCTGACTCCACTGCTTGCCTGCTTCTCCCTCCCTGCCTACCTCTTCATGCATTCCTCTCTAAACATCCTCACCATCCTTCTCCCTCTCTTCATCTCTCTACATCTCACACACACAAACACACACACACACACATGCACACATACACACAGACAGACCTATCTTTCTCCCTCTCCCTCTCTGACTTAGATACAAGCTCTGAGGTTTCCAAGCTCTCTGTAATTCGACTTTCATCTCAGCATCCCCGCTGTTCTCTCACCCCCTCCCCCCCCCCCCCCCCCATCCCCCCCATCCCACGTCTCAGGCTCTCTTCTTCTTCCGGTAATTTTTTTCGCTCTCCATCCTCTTCTTTCCTCGCTTGTCACTTGTTCTAGTGCAAGGATGTTTAAGAGAAACGCACTTTCCTCGTCTGCAGAAGTGGACTGTGTATGTGGGTCATGCTGCAATCACAAGATATGGTGTGCAAGGGAAGAGCTGTTGAGTTCAGGTCATCTCCTATATGTTGTTACAGAAGGCAGAGTATTTTCAAGTGAAAGAACGAGATGAAAAAAGAACTCTTTCATTTACAACTGTGCACATTGCAGCTTCAAAACATTCTTACCACATTTTTAACAACAGTAATACCACTATCAATACTGTCATACCATACCTTGTTACCATTGCTATTACTACTATTAGCACTACTACTACTGTGAAATAACAACAATAATATCACTTATAAAAACAATGGAATGCGATGGCTTGACTTGTTTGGAAATGCTAATTCTCATTCTGATACGGTAATGATAATAATTATTTTTTCATCCTTATAAGTTTAACTATTGCTGTTATCACTACTATTATCATTGTTGTCATTGTTATCATATTAATTATTACTACTGTCATCATCATTATCATCATCACCACCACCATCATCATCATCCCATGTTATAGTTATACCCTATTTGGCAATACCTATTCCTCTTTGCCAAACTCAAGTCAACATATTTTGGGATGTTTCAATTTGTGACAGAAGAAAAAGGTACAAAGGCTGTGAAATGGGAGTGCATGCAGCCTTGGCCCAGAATTCTGTTTGGTAAATGTTTCTCCTTGCCAAGTTGGTTAATGTTTCATCTTGATTTTGATACAAGTTTTGGAAGAAAAGGTATTCTGTTATCACAATACTGCCATACAAATTACTAATCTATCTGGGAAAATTTCACTACCACTTCAATGTGGGGAAGACCTCATTGACATTGTGAAGGAAATGTTTTGTGATGTGTTGTTATTGTTGACTCTTTTCAAAGCTCCCATGAATCACCATTTACACAATAATAAATAGCGGTTAAAGCTGGCAAACAACCCATTGAGAATGAACACTGTTCCCCTCATCTGGCCCTTATGCCGATGGGAAGAGGAAATGATTTTAGGAAAGATTGGAGAAAAGAAAGCAGGCAGCGATCTTGTTTGCCATTTGTATTTACCCATCACACCTGGGTGCACAGAGTAATGCATTTCGGAGAAGTTCAGACTCTGTGAATAGATATCTTGACAGCCAACCCTAGGCCTCGTCTAGCTTTTACACCTGTGCAATGAGAGAATCAGGGGTCAGTACCAGTTCATGTGGACACAAAGCGTTTACTGGTGGGCAAAAAAATGTCACTCAATGAAAGGAAGGTGATTAACTCTGCAGCAAACTCAGGTGTAAACACAAAGAGTAAACACTACCTCTGGTACTTACAGGTTTGAAGAAACCAAGACGGAAGAGATAGTAGAACAAATAGATGGATAGAGAGAAAGATTAATGGATAGATAGATAGATAGATAGATAGATAGAGATAGATACCACTACATAGACTAGATAAAGAGAGAGAGACAGAGAGACAGAAATGGGAGGTGTTTACTGGTCCCCACTTCATCTAAAGAGGCCCGGAGAGATACACATACCTCTCATTTATGCCATGTTTTGCTAAAGCAGGGCATGCAAATCCACCTACATGGAGCCTTGGGTAAGGACATTGCATGTATATCAGTGTGTGATGCCACAACTGAGACTGGAACAGACTGAAGGCCCTTTCACATTGAAAAAAAAAAACTGTATGTTTTTTAAACATGATTTGAACATGTTTAATGCCGGCCAAGGTATTTTTGTGTACAATTCACAGACACGCATGTACACAAACATGCACATGAACACACATGTCCTCACATATCATACACAAACCCTCATACCAATTTGAATTAAAAAAAAAAAAACGCAACTGGATCAAGCAAGTAGAAGTTGTCAAATTTTGCCCTACATAGTTGCTTTGAGAAAACGACCAAACAGAAATAAAAAAGTTTATATATAAAATATGTACTGGCTTTTCTAAGAATTCTCAAATGCAATTCATAATGATAGGAAGGAAACGGTTATAATGCCACAATCCAGGGCCCTATTTCATTAAAGATGTTAGGATAGCAACTCTTGCTGGAATGGCAACTTCCAATAGCAACAGCCAATCAGGAAGCTGTATTCTTGTCCTTACCATGACAATTTGCCATTCCAGCAAGAGTTGGTATCATATCAACTTTTTATGAAACGAGGCACTGGAAAACGAATTACAAACCAAAAATATTAAAGGAATTATACTGGAATCAGGGAAACTATCCCATGACAGAGTAACTGTAATCAGATCTGACAATAGTAGGATTAACATGTATACAAATTAGCGGGATACAATTAAATCTCAAGACTTGCATCATGACCACAATCTTGAGATTTCTGCACATGTGGACACAAAAATCCCACAAATTAGGCGATCAGCATTGAAGAGTTTAGTGAAGAATTAGTGCACTCATTTGCCCCGCAATGACCGTGTGAATGCTTGATCGAAAAATCTCAAGATATTATATCTCATTATTTAAAGCACACATCACAACAGCATAGGCACCCACACCACTGTAAGGAACAAGAACAATAAATTTATCGATTGGCCAGTAGACAGCTATTTCTGTCCCTGCGAATGCTGGCAAAAAAAAATGACAAGATTAGGAGCATGATCGCTATCTCAACTATTTCTGACTGTGTGAACGCTTGCAAAAACCCTTGAAATCAGGAGTATGATCGTCATCCCACTATTGTGTAAGTGTGAATGTGGCTAATAAGTAACCATTCACTGGATTTGGGATATTAGATGTCTTGACGCAGAAATATTGCATAACCGAATTTCTGTTCCAATATCAACAGACTCAGCATGTTCTAACTTTGAATTACACTGACGTCACCTTATAAACAAATAGTCAATCCAATATAAAGAGTACAGTCCATGGTCAAAGATCACGAGGGTAGGAGAGGGGTAGCTTGTTTCCATCGAGCCTTGTGGTGAAAAAAGGGTTACAATTCCTCGTTTATTGTTACTAAAGTTTGCAAAAATTTGTCTCTAGACCATGGAGTCCAACCGCTGCTCTAATCCACGAAAAAAGAGGTATTTAAATTCTGTTTGTATAGTCATTTGTGCACATATATCAGTTGGCTGTCTTTGTTTCCAGTCAAGTGGGGGTCTTGTGGTCACCTGAGGAGACAAGATTTTCACAAACAAGATTAGATTTAAAGGAGCATTCAAGGGAAACAGATTGATCAGTTAAAAAGAGAACGATATATATTGAGGCCTGAATTCAACTGTGATCAGTACAGGTGACTAATTGCTTTGAAACTGGATGATGTAAATACCAGTTTTAAAACAAGCTGATTTAAAATTCACCATTATGCAATGGAGTTTGTTAGATGGTATCCATAAACCACAATATGAATATCAAATGTGTGAAAAGCAATAGAATAAGTTACAGGCAAATCTAGGGTATTTTCATCAAATAGCTTAGGGTGTGTGATTTGATCTACCTACGTGAATGGATAGATACTTGAACCCTTCAGGGACTATCAACATCACAGACATCTTTTGTAGGACAGTTATCTCTGGTAAGGACAGACTTAACTTGGTCAAAGAACAGGTAATATTAGAATGAGCTGAGTGGTAGTGCCACTTTGAAATGCTCTGTTTCACAAACTGCTTCTAATTCTAAGCCTACTTCCCTACCCCCCACAGAGTTTCTTGTCATCAAAGACGTTGTTTGTTTGATTCAGTGTGTCAACAGGTTGTGTGTGAACATTTGCGGCTTTTCCATGGGTAAGCAAGCAGTCCCTATATAACAGGCTCAGTTTTTCCATGGAATGGTTTTTCATATCCTTTCATGGTGTAAGATACTACAATGTACCTTTGCCTCACCTGACTTTAATTAAAGATTAACCGCCTCATCCTCAATACCTTTCACAGTACAGCAGCAGTACAGCAATGACCCAGCAAATCAAGTATGACCCCTGTAATTCATTACACCTCTGGTTGCAGTCAATAAGTCCTCTTGCTCTATTAATAATTTGTCAAGTTGAGTTTACATTACTGGAAAAGTATACATCCCAAACCAGTTTAGATTTTTCTCAATTCTCTTAAAATTTTCCAGGAACTCCCCCTTTTCAATGAAGTTGTACTTCAATTATTTTGAAACTAGCTATACAGTTAAATGAGACCTTTTTTAGGTTGCTGAAAAAAAACACCCTGGGCAAACAGAAGAAAAATTTGTTTTCAGCTTATATCTTATATGCTTTTCTTGCCTCATGATAAAGAACTGCACTAAAACAGTGTGTACAACGCTATGGGGTTTTCTGTGTCAATCTGCACTCAAAGCACACACAGGGTTAATGAGTACAGATACAGTTGTACGTCTTGCAGAGCTACCAAGTCTCACGCATTCTGCGCGAAATCTCAAGCATTTAGGGGCCATCTCACGATCTCACGCATGGCACCCATTTTTCTCACGCCTTGGGCGAAGTCTGCAACTTGGGTCTATAATAATGAGCATAGCTCAAAAGATTAAAGTGATAGTTGCAATTGAAGGTATATTTCCCTTTTGTCTTTCAAAATAAGTAAAAAATAGTTACTTAAGTATGTACCTGATCGCACCATTAAGAGCTAAAAATTGAAAAAGCTCCTTACCGTGGGAGGCCACCGGGGGGAAAAACCCCTTCCACACCCTCGCTCGCACGCACATTTGCCTGCCGAGATGCCGAGCGATGCCGAGTCATGAAAATCTCACTCATAAAAATTTTTTGAACTTGGCATCAGTGGTCTTGGTTCTTTGTCTCTGATATTTAAACCAGTGCTAATGATATACCACAACATATTGCGCTGAACAAACATACATATTAACAATTCCATAGTTTATCTAGTGTTTTCTGGGAAAGATGACATGTTTTTCCCAAGAAATCAAGTCTATTTTTTCATGTAATATTTCTTACTACCCATAGGCACCAATGTTAGGGAGAATGATCAGCCTCATATAAGCCGACAATCCTTTATCTGAAAAGAGCATTCATTCTTGGCATCAGAAGGGTGTCTAGAAAATACTACAGGATATTACAAAAATTTTGTCCCAAATATCTTAGACTTCTTGCAGAAACTGGGAATTTTTGTATCATAGGCCTAAGTTGCACTCACACTTTATCAGGACAGTATATATACTCGGAGTTCCATCCTGGTGCTTCAATAGATGTATCACAACATATAGGTATTTAGTGTGTTTCCTACACAGAGCCCCTTTGTAAGATATCTGTATCCCCTCTATCATCCAGGTTGTAAAGTAAAATATGGACTCAATAATAACTTCTTTTTTTTTTCTTTTCTTGTTTTTTAACAAAGACTCATCTAGTTTGTCAAACTCACTTTGTATAACCTTGACTAAATCAGTGCTAGGATTTTAGCTTGCATATGTCACAAGTCATTTCCGTTGGATTTGTGAAGAAGTCTGCTTACATAAACACTGCCACTTTCTCCTATCAATATATTGATGTTTCTGGGAATGTTTCCCACTGAAAAAGAATGTGATGAAACAAGATCAGCTATGTCCTCTTTTGGCACAGAATATTTCCAGGTATCTTCTGCCACATTCCTGGTTTCCTGGATCAGCTAAATGGGAACACTGAGATTAGGTATGTTGGGCTGCAAATACACAGAGGAAGGAACCTTGATGAAACTGACATAATTCTCTGAAGAGTAAACAAAATTTACGTAGTAGGACGAGAGGCATGGGCATACTTGGGGTGATTTCCGGATGTAGACTTTCCAAAATGATGTGGATAGTTTCATGACATAGCCATGCTTTCCTACTCAGGCAAGGCTGTCTGTGTGGTAAACAGGATGAGAAGTCCAGAGCCAAACAGAGACAGAAATAGGAGGGAATCAATACAGCGTTCAGCTCCCGCCTCCTGTCCAGTTGTAGGGGACAAGTGGAACGTGTGACCTTCTCCCGGGCTGATTTTCGTGGAAATAGTTGCATCCGAGACGTCCATTAACGAGCCAATGTTATATCAATCATCACATTTCCTTCCTCAAGTTTCTTCCATTTTCTCCACTTGTATCTGTGTATGTGTGAATGTGCCTTTTTCCCTTTCTTGCGTGGGTGGCGATGAATTGCTCGTGTGAAATGTGAAAATGACTGCATCTTTAGTTACCATACACACAACTAATCATGTTTCTTACTGACGCTTGTCAACATCCCAACCTTCCTCCCAATGCTTGTCACGCAAAACAAGTCAATTAGGGTCAGAAGAAACACAATACCACCTGACTCAAGTCAAACAGAATATGGATATAATGATCATAGTTCATGTGGTGTTAGTCTCCATTTTAATTCAACACTGCCCTGAAGGATTATATACCCCATGCAAAATCTACTTTTCCTTGAAATTAATGAAGATTATGCAAATTGTTAAAGCGCAGTAAAAATTCATGCAAAATTAAAATCATTGTAATTGTTTGAATGCCCATTTGTTGTCTGATACACAGGTAATGTCGAGTGCTGATTCTTTTCAGGTAAGGCTTCTGATATCTTAACATTATGATGGCACTATAATATCTAAATTTTTATGAAGAATATAGTTTTTTCATGGTCCTGCCAAAGAGATAACAATGGCAATATGATACACCATCATGATACACCTTCATCAGTAAAACTACTGCAGACAGGAGAGGGCCTTAAGAAGTTGCTATTGATCTGCTTGTTGTATAATATTGTAATATTGCATGTACACTCAGGAAAAAAAGAAAGTAAACACTTTTTCAAGCTCATATTTCTCATAGTATATTAGCCTAAATATTGATATTTTATATACCATGTTAAAGGCAATTTAATTGGCTATCAACCTGGTAGGTCAATAAAAAGGGAAACTTTATGCATGAGTGAACACATTCGCTTTTATCTTCCAAGGCACAAAAGTAAAAACTGCAAAAATAGACAAATTCTCATTCATGTGTTTGTGCTTTTCCATATAACAATGAGAACAAAAGACAGATCCTACACAATAAGAAACACAAATTAGTGCGGAAAAAGTACCCGTTGATCTCTATAATGTCTTTGTAGTCCCCAAAGATAAAGGAAGGCAAAAATAGGAGAGTAAATAAAGAATCTTCTGTCAAATCCAAAATTACATGACATTAGAGAAGAAGCAAAATTAACAAAAATAGTAGAAATTTGAAATGTTATTTCGAATGAAATGCACATTGAAAATGCTAACTGGTTCCTGAATTTGTCTCAATAATTCTAAAATTTCTAAATCGAAAGAATGAACCCCCCCCCCCCCCCCCAGCATGCTCTGGATATTTGAACCACGACACTACCAGTACGACTTTCGAAAGGTGCTAACATAATTAATGGAAGATAAATATGAATGCAAAACAAACATACTGCAGCCTGTTGATGTTCCCATCACAGTGGCAGAATTATTTTCTCACAGTACTAGTGATCCTGAAGTATGTTGAGAAGAACACACCAGTATTGCTTACAGTACTGTAACACACTGTCTGCACATAAAGACTTAAAAGTTAAATCAACATATTCCTCACATCCACCTATAATGAGGTTTAAGCAGTGATCCAGGTAATGTTGGTAAAATGGCTTGGGCTCAGGCTTTGGCTGTTAATGCACACCTAAAATATGACTGGTAACTCATGTGTATTTTCATGCATAAACTACAACACATAGACTTAAAAATGTAGTCTAATTTGTTGGTCAAAACATATCAATGGAGCTAGGCTGTCCCTATAATAATGATAATAATAATGATAATAATAATAATGATAATGACAATGATGATGATTCTTTATTTTATTTTATTTTTCTATTTTTCTATTATTTTCGCATGGAACCGGCTTCAGCCAATGGCTGTTCTTCAGCTGGTCCGTGCCCGATAAAATCCTTATATACATCATCATACATTGTACAATAACAAACATATCAAACAAACAAAACAAAAAATACAATACGTTGATTAAAATAACAAAAAAAAAAATGCACACAAATACAAAAAGTACCAAAAATTGCCAAACGTTTACCCTCTCCCATCCCCCCGTCCATTCATAACATAATACTGAATATTCACATGATATATATCTTTATCCATCAAATATGTTTCATAATTAACTATATTTCACCCTTTCACCTAAACAATAACCATGAATACAGCAAATGTCTTTTTTTTTCTTTTTTTTTGAGGTCAATTCAATTCAATTCAAAGTTTATATCATTTTTCGACAAAACATAAGTTACACTTCTTTTGACAACAGAGAATAAGGTAAACAGAACATTATGTATTGAAAAGAATGTACAACATTGAGGACCTTATAGTAATTATACATTGTTGTAAAAAAATATATTCAGGAAGTTGATTCCATTTTATAACTCCTCTATTTGATAAACTCCGTTTTTTTTTTTTTTATTTGTACGCGGTCTTGCAATTTCTAGATTCTTACATGTATTCCTCAATCCATAATAAAATTCTTTGAATACAAAATATTTCATAAACTCACCAGGCATCATTTCATGGACAATCTTATACATAATATACAATACATGTTTATCTCTTCGTAATGAAAGATTATCAATATTCAAACATTCATAGATATCTCGACTAGAAAATCTCCACTCTACATTGAGAACCACCCGCAGTGCCCTATTTTGCATTCGCTGTAAATTTTCCAAGTACCCTTTCCCAGCATTCCCCCATATTATACTACAATAATCAAACTTACTTTGTATTACAGATTTATAAAATGTTAATGCAGTTTGTTGTGTAACATACGGTCTTTTAATGATGGTGATGATGATGATGATGATGACGATAATGACGATGATGATGATAATAATAATAATGATAATGATAACAATAATAATGATAATAATGATAATGATAATGATAATAATAATAATAATGATAATGATAATAATAGCAGTAATATATAAGTGACTTATATTGCACCAAATTCTCTCTGGAGAATGCTAATGGTGCATACATATTGATATCAGCCATAACAACAATCGCCATCTCATCGAATGGAGGACCAAGCTCTTATGTTACATAATACGGAAATAAAAACAAGATTTCTCCCACCTTAAGTGTGTTCAGTCTCTCACTGTGTGCAGTCATCAGCAGGACAAGTAAAAACCAGGTCAGTATTTTCTTTCTTCTTCATCATGTTTTCTCTATCCTCCTTCACTACATCATTGGTTACCATCTCATGAACAGCATCAAACCACAGAGGAACTTTCGGTTGCCATGGCAGTACATGAAGTGTCGCTTACAAATTAGGCTGACCACAGCTGTGTTGGTTGATAGCGATGCCTGAGGAAAAACATGAGGAAATCGTTCTAGTCAGCAGTCATTACATAATATTTTATATGCCAAGGCCATAATATTAAAACGGTGTCCAGAAAACATTTGTCATCCACACCAACAACAGAAGACAAATGACACCCAAACATACATGTAGATGAAGTCAATGTAACAACATTAGTAGAACACATCAGCACCAATTCAAAGTCATATCCTGCTAAGATGAAAACCATTGACAGCTCTTGTTGCATATTTGTCAGTGAGTGAATCCCAGGTTTAAAAATTAATATTTTGTGTTGATATAAGAATCAATAGTCAAGATTGCCATTCACATCTGATTTGCTGCACAGCATTCAACCATCTTCCTTTTTTATCTTCTCTTTTTTTTTTATGAGTTCTGTATTTTATTGAGCACAACCACATACCAACTAATACTGTAAAAGTGGATATTTTTGTACGACTAATTTTTCATGCTCGGCCAGGTAAGATGAGTTTTGCATGTTTTCAATTCCACGGAATCAAGACACCAACTACTGGAATATATGGCAAGTAGAAATATTTGTGTGCTTTTATTTCCGTGCTAGTTTCTGGTTGCACAAAATGCACAAAAATTTCAACACCGCAAATATGTCCACTTTTACATTATCAAGCAATACACTGATTGATAGATATGATATCACAGACAATCGTTTCTCAGTTCTAGTATCTGTTTCTACACTTATTGTACACTCACTATTCACATTGTTCTCTGTTGTGATAATTACCAGCAAATACAGAAACAAGAATGGTGTAAAGTTGGAGAAAGAGGAGAGAAAAAAGAGCCAATACTTTGAGAAGTATTGGCTGCTATATATGCATAAAAGCACCAGAAAGAAATTTTTGCCTGAGGGCAATTAGCTTCAACATGCCTTTCCATTCCATAATTTTTTAAAATTAATAGCATATAAGACAATCTAGATATGATAGTCCTTGTTAGTTCTTTTGTGATTTCATACTTTCTTACACATTGCCAAATTTGATTGTAAATTTCTGCTAATAGAGAAGAACTTAACAAAATAAAGAAATAGTGTGATCACTTGGCTAGAGAAAGTCCACAGGAGTGGATGAAAGCTTACCCACGATATTACTAAAACTTGATAGAAGCTGTAACCTCCTGATATAATGTATATAGTACAGTACTCTCCGCTTAATTGGGTAGTCTCTGGCAGAGCATATGTTACCAGGTTAAGTGAAGAATACTGTAGGTATGACTTTGGCTATTACAGAGCTCCCTACTTTTCTGACCAAAAAAAAAAAAAAAAAAAAAAGGATGATTTTGGCTCAAAAGCAGGAAAGAAAGAGGAGTTCTCATAGGAGTGTATAGTAAAATTATCCAGAAAAATAGGAAACTCCTGTTGGAACAAGAGCTGGCATGGTCAAAATTGAAATTTTTCTTCCAAATTCAGGATGGCTGGGAGGTCTGCTATTAGTAAAGAGTCTTGTCAAGACCCAATGGTGAAAAGATTTACTGTCAATGTGATGATACAGGGAATGACAGTGATCAAGATGAGTGTTTGGTATGCACTGAATATTGCTTTGGGGCTTAATGAGACTTTTTCAGGCCAAGCATTGGTAGGAGGTATCTTAATAACCACTCCCAAGACTATGGCATTACGTAAGCACTCTTGAGGAGAAGGAAATCGGATACAGGATAGACATAGTGCTTACCACATTAACAGCATGCTAGAGGACACATGCTACATGGCCATGTGGAAATTCAGAAGACCTACAATGATCATGTTATAGATACTTGATACCAGATAATGCCAGCGCAATTGCTATAGCAATCACAGAGCTGATCTTTTCTAGGCTAACAACAGACATTAGCAACAGGTGCAATGGGGTGTAAATAATGCATTCGTAATACTATGCACACCATAAAGCTGCAACCTGCACTGGTGTACACACCCTTTAAGGTGCATCAAAGTGACTGAGTATTCTAAATCTGTAACATGCAATGTTGCCCATTTGAAATCTTCATATCAGCAAAAGTATAAGCTTTTCTTGCAGAACATGGGGAATAATGCCTCCGGCACCACTTCATGGCGGAGTCATAAAAACTGAGGGGAAATATGACCACAGAAACATATGTTTAAAAAAAATGAATCCCACAGAAGCCATCCATAATGTTTTTTTTTATCTCTGTTCTTGTTCCTTGATGCAAACTGCTATTTGAAATGTATAAAATCAATCTTTCACAGTTCATGTAATATTGTAACTAATTTCTCTGCATGTATAGAATGGAATTGAGTGTTTTTTTTAATTCAATTCAATTTATTTCACATCTTTCAAAAAATCACAAAAATAGACATATGTATAAAATGTACAGAACAGAACACAGAAATATACACAAAACAAAGCATAAGCAGTACAAGGTCAGTTACAGTGAAATATAAACACAGTAAAAACAGTAAGAACTGCAGCAGATGTGTGGGAATGACAAAAGGCCATTGGCCTGTCAAAGGTCAAACCCTTGATAGACTGCATCTTACAAATTTGCATTTTAAAAATTGTGTTTAAATTACAGAACATAAACAGAGACAAAAAGAAAGACAGTAAAGAACATGGCAAGAATAAAATAAAGAGAAGCAATGACAAGATTTACAGGTAATAAACTCAGAAGACAAATACAAACAAGCTAATGAGCTACAACAACAATAACAAACAATACATGAACAAACAACAGGAAATCAATAAAACTTAAAGATACCTCATAATATTGCATATTATTCTTTCTGTAATAAATAAAGTTTATACTTCCTTTTAAAATCACTTAAAGTGGAACACTGTTTAAACTTATCTAACATATTATTATTTCATATGACCACCACTTGTATTATGTCGTATTATGTTTTCATTTGTTTGTTTTATTTTGTTTTCTATTTGTATATATGTTACCCGATATTATTTGTAATTCGTTGATTTTGTAACCTTTGTATGTGATGCAGGGCTCCCTTGCAAAGCAGGCCATTGGGGCTCTGAACGGGACAACCCTGCTTTTAAAGAAAACATGAATAAATAAATTATTCCATTTAAGCTGTAATTTTACTATCCTGTAACAAACCATGTTCTGTCCAGTCTATGGCCTCATAATTCACAATCATATGACAGACTTTCCTTTATAGTAATGAGTTTGGTGGAGCAAACTGAAAGAGCAAAGTTCAGAAATCAAATGTACTTATTAATCAATCAGAAATTCTTTGTGTAATATATCTGCAAGATACATTTTATGATTATCAGAATAACACTGGTCAAAGATAAACTTGAACTTTTGCTACATCCAGTGCTTCAAGGGATAATTTCCATGAATTTCCAGTCATTTGCTCTGACTACTATAGAAGAGTCTTGCATTTACTACAGAAAACCATTGGCAGCATAGAATGATAGTGTGGAATGTGCAAAGATGGGATTACTATATTTAGAAACTGGTGATGAACAAACATACATAAGGAGGTCTAGACTATGACACATCCATTGGTACATATTATATCTGTGATAAAGACACAACCTCACAAAGTGACTACTCAGTTTACCAATGATAATGTGAGAGATAGAGCATTTTGAATGACATCTTTCACAGAGCTGTTAAACGTGACTGTAGTGTCTAGCCTCGTGGCCGTTCATTTCACATAGACATTCACATATTCTTCAGTGAAGCTCAGTGTTATCAATGTGACTAGTTTTGCATGTAAAATTTAATGATAATATCTTCTGAATTTGCATTCTGCATGTTGTTCCACTTCGCAATTTGTGTATCTGGTTTCAAATGGTAAAAAAAAAAAATGATATATTTCCCAAGATGTACTCTAAAAAAAGTGTAAAATGTAAAGTCATTCCATAAGAGATCAAAAGTTATATTTCTCTCACAGATTTTTCAATCAATTACATGCAGTAATGAATGCTACTACATACAAAGCATTAGTGCTTTCATACAGATAATCACCTACAGACTTGGGCTGGACTGACCTTAAAACAGATTACAAATCTGATTTTGCTTTTTTTTTTTCAAATGCATTCTTTTTTTCCTAGATATTCAAAGCAAATTTTCATCATTTTTTACATTGGCATATTGTACTAAAAGCCTATATTCTTGGAACCTACATCCTACAAGCTTTGCTTTTTGTAGGTTCTTCATATTTCACGTCACTTATATGTCCTTATACGTTTTTTGTGCAATTTTGTTTCAAATTATTAAACTAGTGTGTTAAACCCTTTTTTCTGAAATTAAATGGAATATAAAACTTGTATGAAATGTGGAATATGGAACATGAATCTAAAAAAAAAAAAAATCTAATCATGCTACATGAAACTGCTATAGCTTAACATACAAACATGTAGTTAATTTCATTCACAGAAAGGGCAAAAGACAAGGGAGAATATTGCACAAGGCAGAAAAAAAAAAATGAATGGAAGAAGATGGAGAAGAGCGAAATAAGAAAAAAGACCATGACTACAGACGCTTGATACATGATAGGGAGGTAAGTACATTCCGTGAACAACAACATCACAAGTACATTTGCTTGGATAAAATATACATATATATATTATATATATAAATGAAAATGAAGGTATCATATATATATATGTATATGTATATATATATATATATATATACATATATATATACACACACATTCATGAGAAAAATCATTCGAAAATATGAAAGTCTAAAGGGTGAATATAAAATATTGAAAAAGAAATCTCTACAATGAGGAGCATGGACTGAAGAAGAAAAATCACACAGAAAAAAATGAAGTAAGAAGCTAGGCAACTAGTGAGTTATAAAAATGAAAAAAAAGAGAGGAAGAAACTGATGGGCTGAGAAAGATTTTGGTTAAACAAAGCAGTGATTGACAGATGTCTGGTCTCTATGTGATATGTCCCTTGGTATGATCACTTTGTCAGCCATGTGTGCCCCTAAAGTCAACAGAGGTCTGAACTTCCCAAACTAGTTTGGAGAGCTTCTGTCTGACCCAGAAAACACCACTTCTCTCTCTATGACATCATCTTGTGGGAATTCTAGACCTGCTTGAATAAAAAAAAAAAAGATAAAAAAAATCTGGTGCCATCCCTTTCCTCATGCATTCAATGTGTTATCCTTCCTTGTTTAGTGTCTTTTGTTGTTTGAACAGGATGTTTTATCTTCTGCCAGAGAAGAATGACGTCAAACCAGAGGACCTAGGTCAACCATGCAAATTGCTAGTTTGCGCAGCTATGACATCATCCTTCGAACTCCGCCCCTTTTTGATCAGCTCATTTCAACTAGCCGTGGGACAAGTTGTGATGTCATAGGAGTGCTCTTTTCTGGTTGCATGTGCTTTAAAGGTCAGCTGAACATCCTGGCCCAGACCGGCAAGGCCAAAAGCTTGATGCAACACACTTGTGTGTCCAGCAAAACATCCACAACAACAACATGATTTTCACAGCGTAAGGCTGACATTCACACTTGACACAGTGTTCATATCAGTGACTGAAATCCAATGAATTGACATTTATCAAGCCATTGAGTGAGTAACAAACACACTTCACTCAGTGGTCTGATTACATTTATAGTGGCACCAAATCTCTACACTAATCAGGATGCCATATCAAACAACAGCAATCTCCATTAATGGCCCAAGAACGACATAAAATCAGCACACTATCTTGAAGCATTATATTACTTTCATTCTTCACTCTTATCACAGACGCTTGTAAAGATTGATTCGATGTCATAAGCACCTGTGCAAATACAAACTTTGGACTATAAAGGAAGTTTTGTCAGCTACAAAACTAAGGTACAACAACAAATAAAGAGACCAGAGATTATGTGAATGAAGAGCTTCTCAAAAGGCTCTTAGCAAACACACCGGCTCCAGACTGTGGTTTACGGCTGGCAGACTGTGATAATTTGTACATCTGTGTCAACTGATTTCTAAGGCACCAACTGTCAGTGGCTTCCCACATTGAAAATGAGGCATTTATAACAGAGGGACTAGTCACTTAATAATGGCATTAGATTTTATCAAACTCCTTTGCCTTCATTCTAGAATGTGCAAAATATCATGTCCTATTAAAGAATTCACAAATTTGAGTTTTGTGTACCTTCTGGTTATCTCTTCTATATTATTAGGAAATAATGATTGACTTTGGGAAATGCACCAAAATGGACATGGTGGCACACTATGGCATGCAACATGAGTTTCCACTCCAGGACAAGTGTGTCCATATTTCAGGACTTCTTGAAATATTGTTTGATATTTCTGTGTCATACTAGTAATCTATGACTTCATGTGAAATCTTTAAGGTGCATGTAAACAATAAAAAAGAATATAAAGCAAACTAAATGTACATGGACTGCCTAGTAATTTGCACATCTTACTTATCATGCAATGTATGGCTAGAATCTTTTCCAGCTTTGCATTTAGGATGGGAAGAAATAATGGACAAAGCAAAACATCATGTAGAATTGAGGACAATTAGGTAAAACAAATCAGCAACTATAGCAATAACAAACTGAGATTGTGACCTATCAATGTGCAATATATATTTCCGAAAGTGATCATAGTTAATTACTTGTACCATGTAGAAACAATGAAAATGAAAAAATAACATGAAATGTACTAGTACATGTAAACATACACTTTCATTATGATGCTCCCCATGAGCTCCATCTACCTAACCTCAAGACACCTTGGAATATAAAATCTCTTAACACCAGCCAAGCAAATCACACTTCATAGTTATTATTTCTGTGCTGAGCTTGGTTTTTTTTTCTCACCAAGGGTGGCATTATCATACATTTTATCCTTCAGAAGTTAAAATTGGAATAAAAAGATGTTCAATATTAGCAACACGAGGTGAATTTAAGACATGACTGGAAATAGCAAGGCACTGAAAAGAGAAGTCTTACAGAATTAATTATTAATTAATTAGATACTTTATGAGTGTTGCAGTTAATCAGATGCATTAGACATAAAAATGTAGATTAAAACAAAATGTGTCTGTCAACTTCACAACAAAGTGCCCAATACAGAATACCATTCAAGTGTCTTTCACATGCACAAAAAAAGAGAAGAAAAGATAATCCATGTCTTGATGATAGTAAAAGAAGAGGATTAGTTTGAGAATCTAATTCACATATTGTAGAAAATTATCTGTAAGATGTTTTAGAACGATAAATCGTTCCTGGCAAAGCTAGCTTTTCAGAAAGAATGTGATTTGTTATTGTATGTGAAGTTTTCATTCATAGGATATCTCTGATGACAAATATACATAGACAGCCATCGAGTCAGGCAGCTTAACTCTTGTGGGGAATTGTGAATGACACTCTAAAAAGAAGGCAAGACAACTTTCGTGATTTATCTGTGAAGAGCACTGTCTTGAACCAATCTACCACAGGCCATGCAGTCATGTCTGGTCTATTTTAGAAAGCTTCAGCCTACCCTCCCTGTCTGCACAACTTATCAGATGCCACGAGCCACGAGCGGAAGCTTGGAAATAAAACACAACCTGTGCGCCTTCCAACATCTCAGCATACTCAAATATAGCAGCACAACGGCAAAGAGGAGAGGATTTTACCTGAAAAGAGGGAAGTCAGCTGTAGCTATTAGGTGCATGTTTACAGACGGAGCTGTAATGAGAGTAAATGTGGAACAAGCCCGGCCTCTTTTAGAATACATCGATGCAGGCAACTTAATATCGTCGGAAGTGTATGGGGACTCTGATCAATTATACGCTGAGCCGGAAATTGTCTTGAATTCTCCAGCTTCATGCTCTACATGCGAGTCCGATTAATCATTCATCTCAGGAGGAGGAGGAGGGAAGGTGAGGAGAGAGGAAAGGAGAGAGTGAAGAAGGAAGAGACTCTCCAGACAGGAAAGAGAAGCAGAAAGAGAGACATATGAGCAGAGGAAAAAAAAGATAGCAAGTGCCAGAGAGATATACGCTCTGTACATATAAAGACAATGCCATACAAACCACATTCTTGAGAAATACACATAATTATGCATCCTGCATGCTTCATAAAAAAGTACAAACACACACACACACACACACACACACACACACAACTGCAATACTATGAGAAAATTAAATGTAAGCATCAACATATTTCAGTGTATATGCTGCCTTCTTTCATTAGTGAAATATTAGTAAAACATGACTCAGAACACACTGAGTAAAAGAAGTAAAACGTTGGGTACAGTATTGTTCCTGTATGACTAAAAAGGATTTAGGTTTGAGTACAATAAAAGCAGGTCGGAAATTCCCAACAGCATTAAGAGATTGGAATGCATATCTACAGCAGCTTTGTATATATTATCTTTACCAACGCAAAGAATACAAATCAAATTCGTATCATGTGCAACCTGTTACTCTGAAAGATAAAATGAGCAGTGATTCTGCAAGACTGATGGTTTCAAATTAACATGACTCCTGAAAGTGTAATATATGATTTGTCTTAGTTTATTTTGTTTTAAAAGGCCCAAGCAGTTATGATTAAAGACTGGCAACTGAATAAAGTTTCAGAAAAATAATGACTTTTAAGTTTATATGAAGTCAAGCATGCAACAGAAAAAAAAATAACTGCAACAACTGTAATCAAAGTGCCACATTTATCAAAGCAATAAGTTTAATCTATCAAATTATCAAACTCTTTCTGCCAAGTCACTATAATTTTTCAGCTTGAATGACTGTTACCTCACCGGGTAAAGTGGTGAAGAATCATACCTAAACTAGCATGTCAGGTGACAAAATGAAAAATCTGATTGCCATTAAACACACACACACACACACACTGAAGCTTGTGTGATTCTAATTTCTGAAAATCCTGAATGCTCAGGAAACAATATGGAAAAAGCCCCCCCAAAAAAAGGAAATAACCGTGAACAAATTTCAAGGGAAAAGTGAATGAGTCACATTTTTTTTTAAAACAAAAGAATAAAACTGGAAGCATAGATTCCATGAGTGGTTCTATTTCCTGTCACGAACTTAATCTTAAGTCTTCAACTTGTATGTGTCCTTGAAAGACGGAGCTGCTCTCGTCTCATCAATGCTCACATTCAACAACTCAGTCAAGTAGGGGATATGGGGGGGGGGGGGGACTTGAGATCTCCTCTATGGAGATTCAGGGTAGGGAATGAAGTCAGTATTATGCCTTATTCATCTAACAGATGCTCAAAGATCCGGGAAGGAAGAAAAAAAAAAGAAGTGATCGGAAGCAAAGTGGAGAATGTCACAGGAGCAATTCATATGCATGAAGGACATTACTTCAAATTGGAGGAAACATTCCATTGAGATTTCCTGGCATAACACTAAATTGGAAGGATGGAGTGTTCCCATTCTTCTCCACAAGGACTTGGGCTGTCTCTGTGCTATGATGATTGAATGGCTGCGAAGGCAGAGCCAAGATGTGCCATGTACGCATTGCGATTTCAAATCCATCCTCACTTACCATCCCAATCTATTTGAATGGAAGGCTTTCCGATGTTTTGATGAAATATCTCTCAATCAAGCCAATTGTTTCCTAGATATCATGGCTTCCGGCTGATGTATAGACAAGATAATTTTTTTGTTCTCTCCTTCATCTTCAATTCATTCCTTTATTTCCTCTATAGAATTATTAACTGAATATCTTTGTACCTGCATTTACAAAGCATTCTTTTTTTGGGGGGGGGGGGAGGGGAGCTGCTAGGACACCTTTGATGCTTGCACCTATGTTTTGTCACAAATATTAAGTCTATAAATTGTCAGTCTACTCCACTTTGCCATACATGATCATTTAGTAATAATTCCAGAATTCTATGTTAGTGAACAATGCATCACAGTAATATTGTAAGAAAGAATTGCAAAAATTCTTTGTAGTCTCAGAAATGTCTCTTTTTTTTGCTATGACATGCACTAGTCAGTCAGTCAGTCTACTCCACTTTGCCATACATGATCATTTAGTAATAATTCCAGAATTCTATGACAGTGAACAATGCATCACAGTAATATTGTAAGAAAGAATTGCAAAAATTCTGTGTAGTCTCAGAAATGTCCTTTTTTTTTTTTTGCTATGACATGCACTGTTTTTGCACACTATGTGCTGCATTTGAAATGAGAAACTACTGAAAATGGAAAATGTAGCTTTGTAGTTATGAAACAAGTTTCCTAAAATAGTAATGACTGCTTTCATACATACTCATATATACATGTATAACATATAACATAAAATGAGCAGGATTAGAAGCAGTCAGAAAAAAAAAAGAAAGTGGAAAAACTGTTGCATTGTCTTTGAAAACATTCTCATATACTCTATTCATAGTCATAATAGATGTCTTCCAATTACATCAGCTCTTACTCCCGGTACACAAAACTTTCTGTGAACAAAACATACATTCTCTGGTGTTTTATGGTATTTTTCATACTCGTCAAAATCTATAAAGGTGCAAATTAATCAGTATCATATGATCAGTGGCAATTGTTAACAGTGTAGTGACTATCTTGTGAAGATGTGGAATGACTGTGTGGAGCAAAACCATTACCAGGTTGAGTGAAACTAGCAGATTCATGAACTTAGCCAACATCCTACAGTCAAATTAAGTCAATGATATGTCTTTTAAAGCTTTTTCTTAAGTTGAGTCATGAGAATGTATGTATAAGGCCAGTCCATAATTCAGTTTGCACATGAGCAGAAGGAGGTCATCTGTACCAATTACACAGGAATGCTGGTTTAGACATGACATCTGTGATATAATAATAATTCAGGTAAGCCTAATGAATTGTGTTAACCTGCAATCAAGCCTGATATTATACAAATGATGCACAGGATAGAGTGCATTAGTGGAGATGTAGCGCACTCGAGGATATCTACAATTGTGAAACATGCACGAGGCGAAGCCGAGTGCATGTTGCACTACATTGTAAATACCCGAGAGTGAGCTGCATCTCCGCTAACGCCACGAAATAATCCTGTGCATCATTTGTTTTATAAAATGGGTCGAAAACCAACAGCATTTTTCACGTACTTTTGTGGGTCAATACCAGTCAGCTACATAAAAAGTCAAGATGTCCGAAGATGTTCGTCCCAAACATATTACGCACGTCGCACTCGGATATCCCGCATATATAAGTACTGTACGTATAAGAGTATACGTACGCCACACATGTTATGCACGCAAGAAAGGCCGGCCGGCAGCCCAAACTAGAAGTTGTTTACAGGATTGACAGCGCGTATAGTAGCGCGCGATGCACTTGTAACAACTGATTGAGTGCGCACTGCTAGTGTAAACATTGTGACGTCAGGCCGTGCATGTTAGTGTCTTAGTGAGAAATTAATGCAGGCACACGTGACTCATTTCAGCGCTTCCAATTGGCTACATTCTTGAACCCATTTTATAATTGGCAATATCAATATTAAAAAAAGATGTTTGCCAATATATTCAATGCAAAATAATGAAATGATGATTCCCAAAGTGTTGATTGATGGACCAATCTGGTCACCTGGCCTATGTAAGTTTATCCTTTATATTAACATAACAGATGAATTCCACAAGCTGTTATATTGGGCAAGCTTATGCATTATGTCACCTCGAAAATGGGGGAAGTGCCCAACAACTGAGAAAATTAAAAGAAAGGTCATTTGAACCAATGTGCACATGAGCTAACTACAAACTGGCTTATTTGATTCATTTTCTATTTTTACTCTAAAACTAGATATATCGCTACGGCGACTGATATGCCTCCACCATAATGCATGGTTCTCCTAATAGGTCTATAGTACAATGTCTTGACAATGTGTGATGACAGTTTCACACAATTGGCAAAATATTAAAATGACAGGTTTGCCACAAATGTGCTGAATGTTCACTTTCCTAGAACTAGGTTCAATTGGATGAATGATTAAAATGTCAGAGTGCAGGTATTTGGGGAAATGATGATTTTTACTTGATTTTTGACCCTTTTATAAGTTTATGCATTGAGTAATTTTCAAGGTATTGAGAAAAAGTATAATTTCAGTATCAAATGGGAAAATAGCATTATCTAAACCTAGCCTTTGACCTTTGACCTCACAGTTCCAAAGAGAATCACTGTTAGGTTGAACATGTATAAATATGTAAGTTTCATGATGATACCTTGAGTTACTTTTGAGATATGGAGGAAAAAGTGCAATTCAGCACTTTCATTTGACCTTTGACCTTTTGGCAAGAAACTTCCCACAGAATATATATTGGGTAATACATGCATACATCAAGGAACATATAAGGAAAGAAGTGATATTTTGAGGAGTTGACCTTGACCTTTGACCCCCTGACCTTTGAACCATGACCCCCAACTTCCCCAGATAATCACTGCCCATTGGAACAAGCATATATACTAAGTTCCATGAAGATACCTTGAACCATTTGCGAGATATGGAGAAAAACATGAATTTTCAACCTTTTTTTTTCACAAAATAACCCGTGACCTTTGACCTTTGACCCCGTGACCCTAAAATCCAAACAAAATATTATCTCCCCAGGATATACCCTCATACCAAGTTTGATGTAAAACCACCACACGGTTCTTGAGATATCGACAAAAACAAAACGGGACGGACGGACGGACGGGCGGACGACCCGAAAACATAATGCCTCCGGCCACTTCGTTGGCGGAGTCATAAAAAATCGAATGTTATCACCACTGGCTAAACCAAATGATTTTTTTGAAAGTTATTATTATGAGGAATGTATCTATTTGTGAATCATTGGTGAAATATGAGGTAATTTTTGGGCAATATATTTGTATTCTGATAGTGATTTCCTATGTAGATGTTATGCATGATAGCTCAATGTGTTCTATATAGTTTGGAGGTATTTATGTGATTGCGATGTATTTTAGCCCCCGCAAGCTTTTACCTAATAAACCATTCTGATAATAATACTAATTGATGATGATGATAATAATAATAATAATAATAATAATAATAATGATAATAGTAATACCACTGTTACTACTACTACTACCACTACTACTACTACTACTACTACTAATAATAATAATAATAATAATCATCATCATCATCATCATCATCATAATAATAGTAATGAAGATAATAATGTTAAAAAAAAAACCTAA
The DNA here is from genome assembly GCF_964275005.1 of Diadema setosum. Taxonomy (NCBI): domain Eukaryota; kingdom Metazoa; phylum Echinodermata; class Echinoidea; order Diadematoida; family Diadematidae; genus Diadema; species Diadema setosum. The sequence goes on from NC_092698.1 coordinate 38,520,316, forward strand.
AGATTTTACAAGATTTTTTTTCCATTTCTCTTTCATGAAACTATTAATTCATGAAGTAGTTCTATGCCTATGTCTGACAGTGTACAGGACAGCCAACTAACAAGTTCATTTAGTTCACACTTTGACTGGGCTTTGCATCACAGTAAGCATATTTAACATGTTATGACAGATAAGGTCATAACACCTAAAAAAGGCACTTCTAAGGATCTTGTTGGCTTTCATTGATTCAATTCCTAATGATACAACATCATAAGTAGAGGTAGATTATCCCTTTCAAAGGGGAAATTTCCAAAATAGAGCACATGAAAGAAGGACAGAACTAATCTGTAACCTTACCCTAAAACTCTTTTATTCGAAGAAAAGGCTGTCTATGAAATGATTCCTGCTTCTGATGCACTGAAAACTATATGTTAAAAAAAATACTTGGGAAGTATGCATCCAACTCTGTTGCCAGTGTGGTACTTAACCTGGTAACAGAAAAAAGAATCAAACATAAATAAACCCCTGGTAAATTCTACTACATTTTGGCAAACTACATGTAATAACGATGTGTTGTTTGATATCATGTATGACATACCGAAGAATTCATTGCATGAAAAAAATGTAGGCTTCAGCAAATATAAACTTTCATTGTGATATGTATATTTTATGCCTCCACCACGAAGTGTTGCCAGAGGCATTACATTTTCTTTTTTCTGAAATGAGAAACCCTAAGGTTATGAAAGGCTACATACATGTATGCTTGTAACACATCTGAATAGGCGAAGTCCAGGGTTCACACAGTATCAAATTGCTCTTTGTACATAGAGTTCACTGTCATTGTGTTTGAATATTGTGAACTCTATATCTTACCTGTTCTGTTTACAATGATTTTATTTTGAGACATTCGACACATTAAAAACAAACAGAGACAAACAAAATAAATGAAAACATGAAACTTTGCACCCCTTTTAAATGCAGTTCAGGGAAACATCTACTAGTATTCTATTATCCATCTGAAGATACAGAACATACACATTAGTGATTTTCAGCCTATGAATCCCCAACCAGCCCCTGGAAACGTACCTGGATACATGACGGTGACAGAGAATGAGACAAAGCTTTATACAAATATTTAGAAAATAAGAGGGAAACACAGAATATAAGGTACTGGCAGAGAACAATATATTGAAAAATGAAGAAACAGCAAAAGCTTGCTAACATTTGGAAATGTGTTTGTCCATTTGTCTGCTGTCCATTGACATTCTTTCCAGCAAATATTCAATGGTAAAATTCTCCAATTCTTCTTAATTTGACCACAGCCACATCTTATGGTCGTCTTAAGAAGACTGCAATAGTCCCAAACAGTTTCATATTGTTTTGTGACTATTTACCATATTTCACTCTTTGCTACAGCTTCAAGAAAACTCCACTTTGATCTTTTCTCTCAGTTTCTATGAGAAACGTGGTAGTCACACAGGGACCTGGAGGCGGTGAGAATACACTACAGATTGAATGCTTCTCTTCCACCTCAATGAATGGCAACTTTCTCCATCCATCCTCCAATTCTTACTGATTCTTTATCATCCCACACAAACTTAATAGAAAGAAAAAAAAAATACAGATCTTTTCCTTTAAGTCTTCTTCCAGATAAAATGCCCAATGGTATGCTAAAGTTCTAAAATCGATATGTTTTTCATACATGGGTGTATGCTTGGAGCAGGGAGGTCTTTCTTCCACCTCCCTGCTTGGAGAGAGCACAGGACAATAGACTCACTCATGGTGAAGTTTAATGACATCCAATTAAATGTGCTGAAAAAGAGAAAAGAACAATGATGTCATCTTTAAAGTACTGACTAACAAGACAAACTCTTACAACAACACAATTCTACTGATCAAAGGCCACTGATGGTAATTTTGGTCCATTTTAATGGAACTGTCAGAGTCTTTCAAAAGGCAAAACTTTCCTTGTTTCCGTGTGTGTGTGTGTGTATGTGTGTGCCTTCATCTGAAAGAATCATGAAGGTACTGCACTACCTACTTCATGTGTAATTGCAGCTACAAGTATCTTGCCCAAAATGTCTCTCAACAGAACCTACTGTGAACCTACACTGTTTTTCACTATACTAAATCTCCAGAAGATATGATGTAAACAAAAGTTGTCATAGTCTTGACAATGTCTATTAGACAGCACCAACTCTATCGACATCTCATTTGAATGTAAAGCTGTATATTAGTTTGTTTTTGTTTTTTGTTTTTTACATAATACTCCTTTTTCCAATGAGTGGGTATGATTCAAAATAATCAGGCTTCCAACTGCTACAACCATGAAACATCTTTGATTTGTCAAATGTTCTCATAGCTGTGAGAGTGAGCAGAGTGTAAGTGCAGACTATTGCAATTTGATATGTTTCTTTTCTTTGCTGGGGTGATGGTGGAGGTCATTTCATCTTAGAAAAGCTATAACTAAAAGTTCATATACTCCTTCAAGAAAATTGAATTGACACTTAAAACATTGGGTCAGTCTCAAACTGAAATCCACTTTTCTAGCATTATGAAAGAGCACTTGACTAACCTCTTTCAGAAAACAGGGGGAATAATTGCTACCCTTAACATATGTCAGTATCAAGTTGATGGAATGTGTAATTTTCATGAAAAATAAATTTTTGTGGAATTTTCTCTATACACATGTATTTTCTTTATATTGTTGCCCACACATAGTCATAACCTCTAGTAGTCTCCTCATCCAGCGGTTCCAACACCAAAACTTTAAAAATTCATAATTTTTGCATCGACTGTCCAATTTTCCTCAAACTTTCACTGATGTGTTCTACTAATGTTGCTGCTTTCATTCAATCCACATTGCCCTTGAATGTATACAGATTAGATTTGATACATTACTAAGTAAGGGTTCTCCTAAGAAGGTCTACTGCCCTCAAACTCATTTCAATTCATAGACTATGGTTGTCAACTTTATCAGGGGAAATCTCTGATTATCACAGTTTATCAATATATTCACAAAAAACCCTACCATATCTTGTTCTGACATTTATTACATCAATGGAGTTAATGTAGGACCTCTAACAGTATTCTATGATGTCTTCCATACAGTGGAAGAAAAGATAGCAAATATGTACATGTATTTCACTTAATGAGGGTCAGTAGGTCATCTAAGTTGCTGCTTGCATACATTACACTTTGTATAGCAGCATGTGAAACATGATAAAAATGATCCCCAAAACTGTCACATCAAGATTACCTTCAATATTACCCTTGTTTGGCAAATATTCTTCAATCATAGATAAAGTGACTCGATTTCTACCTCTTGTTAACACTTCCTTCCTCTAATGAAGAAGTAAATCTTGACACCTTTTACACATCAACACCTCCAAACTTTAACTACTTTTCATCCATTGCCTACCACCCTTTGTTTGGATTACAGCTTAGTATCTAGTATCACATGATCACTTCATATATATGGAAACGGGCCTGGAGTGTATGCGTCATTTGATGCAATAATACCACTGTCGATGACAAAACAGGTAAACACAATGCAAAGTTAGTATGTTCATTTGTACATTTGCGTAAATAGAAACCTTCTGTAGGAGAGACATGTATCCTATAATAGACTGATAACAACAGGATCTATCTTTCCCAAAGCATAACTTGACTAGTAGGCCACGAGGCATGGCACACAGCCTGGCTGTCAGGCACGGGACAACCCAAGGCTATGTCAGCCATTCTGGACTAATTGGTGGCAGAGAATAAAAGCTTGTTTATCAAGCCGCTCTCGGAGACAGGAAGCGACGACTCTTGGTGATGAACACTTGAGGAGAGAAGGCAAGTATTTCTGAAGGAAATTGGATGGATTCTACACCTGGTTGTTGTGGGGAATATGGGGCACAGACTGTAATAACCTCACATTTTTTTTCTTACTTTGGTTTCCATGTTTACATAGTGATCACACCGAAGTATAAATCATCCACTCTTTCCTTTTCTTTGTGTCCAAACAAATGCATAAATCAAGTGAGGTAAGACGTGGGCAGATTCCATATTTTGAATGTGTGAAAGAAAGGAGCCAAAGAAAGTTACAATCGTTTCCTGGAAACGAAAAAAAAAAAGTCTCCTTTACATCAAACCAATTACATAATTCCATCTCCGTAAGACGATTGGTGTAAAATGTTTTGTTTCACTAACGAAAGAGAACCTAGATGAGATTTTGGGATATATTATGCCAGAATCCTCTCAAGAGGATAAACTTACAAACTAACCATCAAATGTTATCGTAGACCTGGTTATATTCTTATAAAAAAGAATTAATTCTAGCAAATATTTAATATTATGATATCAATGTATATAAATCGACAGGTGATAAGTTTACTGTACAACTTCACATCAGTCCTACCTAGGGGTTTGGTTATCTCTGAAGAAATGAAATGACATGCTTCAAGAAACAATTTCTAAGTGGAATCCTCACAAGGCATCATGCTGAACCATCCCACTTCCAAGATGCTAGCCACACTTGGTGATAGAGCATTTTCATCTGCTGCTCTCAAACTGTGGAATATACTACCCCAAACTACACACAATCAGCAATCCTTCATCACCTTAAAAAAAAACATCTAAAAACTTACTTGTTTCATAGATAATTCCCTTGTAAAGCATATTTGACCACGTATATTGAAAATGTGCATTATTGGCACAAAAATTATTATTATTATTATTATTATTATTATTATTATTATTATTATTATTATTATCATTGCCATTATTATCCTGTGAAAGACAATCTGTGATATGATTGATAGAGATAATAGTAAAGATAGAGGGAGAGATGTAGAGATTATACTGAGAGAAAAAATAATGATAATGCTATGTTACCATCTACCTAAGATCAGAATACACTTTGTTTTTCACCTTCACTGCTCACTATTCACGGTTAAAGGATTTTTATCAAACTGAAGCAAGGGAAGTGTTATCTATCAAATGAAAACTCTGAATTGCATGCCAGATAAAATGACTTTACAGATTCTTATGTAACGTATAACATCCCAGGCATTTTAGGTTTTTTCATATATTGGGAAGATTTGATTCATGAGTAATACTGCAAGTTTGTAGAAAGTTTAGTATCCTAAGTATCATTGTATATCCACGTACTTCCTTTCATGCAACATAGAGTGTGAAAATGATTTATATTTTGAAAAATATAAAGTCTAGCAAAGTAACTAATAATAGTGCTCTTTGAATATAAAGACAAATAATGTATACAGTAAAAAGTGATTGAGATTCCACACACCAAACCAGGGAAAGAGTCTTTACAGGGCAGTAAAGAAAGTGGTATAAGGACAAATTTTATCCATTTGCATATCACATTATAAAAGCAATTTGACTTCAAATCAGGAAGAGAGAAAAAAAAAGCTTCATTTGAAGACCAAGACACACATACACACAAACATACACATCCACATAACACACGTAGACACCAGTACAGCATCCCAGACTGCCTCAATATAAACCACAGTGATAATGTACGGGATACACAGAAAAAAAAAAATCTTGTGTGTATGTCTCTCTCTTGCATTCATCCCGACCGAAGCATAAGGATCTATCACCGAGGTTCGCTGTCTAAATTATGTGATGGGCCTGATCTGCACAGCGGAAATAAGATGGGGCTATAAATAAAACCAGCCCCATGCAGCACGTCTGCTCCGCTTCCTCGTTTTATTTCATCGCTGACGAAGGTCTTGCTTGCACGGCTGCCTCAGGCATTGGTGGAGACGCACGAACGCATTATGCACGCTTCAACGACACAGCGCATTACAGCTGTCATGCACACTGGCTCTTTTTGTGCTTTCACATCTTTTATTTCTATTTTATTTTCTACCCATACAGGTATATTTCATCACACAAGACATGCACAGAGTAAAAGACTCATCAAAATATATGCCAGCCATTAAATGATGCTTTTCAATCATTACCACAGATGACCTGCTTCACATTTCATAACTCTACTCATCATCTACTCCTTGTTCAAAAAGCTTCTTACTGAAACAATCTTCATTTTTCTATTTTTGTATGCAGAAATTTATAGAGATAAACAAAAATGTACAGCAAATTGTCATCATTTGCATTTGTCATTCTTGGTAAAGCATTTTCTTGTTGGTTTTTTTCACAGAGAATGGATTTTTTTTTACACTGAATTGCTTTGTTATAAGACATTTATCTATCATAAGACTGCTATGATTATTGAACTGAAAAAATACTTTCCAAATTCTGTGGAATGTAATACATTTATGAAATGTCGTACATGTATGTAATGCCATCAACATCATGCAATGAAAATCAGCTTAGTTTCTTATATCTTGATGACTTAGAGTTGTACATACTGATGAGTGAATAACAATTGTTTCCTCTTTTCCAAGAAATTGAATTCCGTTAGGTCTTTATGCAAGAATAATGGAAATATATTAATTCCTAGTTCTTGACATCACTGCAGGAAAAAGATAGAAAGAAAATATGAAGAGAATTCAACATATTTTAATTTTCCTGGGATAATGACAAAGCACTTGACTTACCATTCACAGAAAGCAGTAGGAATGAAACTATCCAACACATGCCAGTAAAAATTTGAGGGAATGTGTAAGTTTCATCCAAAATTAAAATTTATGGAATTCTCCTTATATCTTTTTTTTTTCGGTCGTTGTCCTGTACTAATGTAATGAGCTGCTGTAGTCTTCTCATTTACAATAGCAGCAAAAAGACTTTAAAATGTTTAAAATTTTGAATAAACTGTCTCATTTTCCTCAAACTTCACTGGTGAGCTCTACTTGTATTCCCGCATTTATTCACTTCATGTATACTCTCGGCTATAATTCCCCTGTAAAGTGAAAAAGTGTTGTATATACGGTGAGGACAATTACATGTTCCTTTCTTTGTGTCTTGCCACATTGCCGTACAGCATGTGTTCACACCAATTGCCACATTTTCCTTATAGATAATGTGCTTTCACAGGTAATTAAACTCGCATATCCACAGTACAAATGGCAATGGCATGATTCTAATTCAATACCTCACCGTTGCATTATCAAAGCAATTGATATGCGTACGAATATTACTTCACCTATACATTTTTACAATATTAACTCTTTATGTGCCATGGTGGAAAACCCCCGTGTACCACATTATTCTGAGACACCAACGTCGTCATGCGTTGAGGAAACATTCTGTTTTTTCAAATCTATATAACTTTTATAGGATTAAAATTAATTGTAGACGAAGTGAGCAAAGTTGTTGAGAAAATATCAAGCTTTGCATTGATATAAATTCTATGACAAATCCATAATTGCTTTTCTTTCAAATGCCCAGCAGTAGCTACGTACTGTAAATGTATGACTTTTGCACACAAACCAGTGACAGAAACTTAGAATTTGCATGCAACTCCAGCATGAAACACTGCTTGTTAGTCAATCACCACATAAAATGCAAGGTATTGATGAGAGGAATGGAATCGCGAGAAACGCTTTCATTATACTGTAGCTTTTGGCGATTAATATATTGGTTTGGGTGGCTATGTGCGTTTGAGCAGAATAGACGAAGTTGGCACGCCGTCAACTGAGTCGGACGTGCGAACGTGGCACATAAAGAGTTAAGAGATTTTATGTATTAGTCAATTTTACTTCTATTCTTATGTCCAAATGCAAATGATGTGTGTAGACATATTGCTGCATCTTCTGTGGAAATGAATGATATTTTTTGTTGTTGTTGTATGCATTACATCATGTTTCATTATGCATAAACTGTTTGAAACACAAAAGCATCCAATTTCCAATGCAGATGTGTATATACACATTGCTGTACTTAACAAGTCCATATGTAAATGAGAAGCTCATGTATTTAGACCTGTTTTCAGGTGAGATGTGAACAATACCATTATGCTCAGTTTACAGATGCATAAAACCCATTGCTACTATCTTCATGAAAATTATGTCTTCACCATGTGTCTGTATGTTACAAGATGATGTGTTCATTCACATCTTTCCTCATGGCGGTGTTTACATTGTCTGTTCAGATAATTTGTTTATGTATATGTTACACACACACACACTTACACACACACACACACAGAAATGCCCACACAGTTCATTTCAGGCACTCCTGTAGGCCAGAAAGGCTGGAAAACAAGAGTCTGTGAATACATGCCATATCTTATCATTAGGACAGGGAAATTCACCTGTTTTAACATCCACGGCTGTATGAAACACAATGAGCACTTAACCCAACCCAACTGATAGGTGCTACAAGGTTTCCAGCTTGAGGACTGTATGTAAAGTGGTAATGATAGAATACTTGTTTTTATAACATGGTTCATCATATAACTCCATAAAGAATTGAGAGGACAGACAGACATTACTGAATCCAAATAACAAAACAATACAATAAGTACTGAAAATGCTCACCCCCCTCCATCTATTGAAATAAAAGGCATTAAATCTCAGAAATTGAGTCATAAACACAGATACTCTTGTAGAATGCATTCTTGAAATATATCAAGATGATATTTCTAATGCAGTGTTGTAAAAGTAAATACTTTTAATGCAGAATAATCATGGTACTGTTTAGAAAAACACATTCCTGCTTGATAGTGCTTGTTGGTGTGCATTCATTACACTTGTTTGAAACAAAAACGTTTAAATCACCAGAGCTACAGGATCAACTATTTACAAAGTGGATATAGTAAAGCATTTACTTTAATCAATGGCCCTTCAATTGCATCATATCCAAGGAATTCATATTCACGTATAATGTACTGTGTAGACAGTTTCAATAGATATCAACTGCTTATAAACGTGGTGGTGGGGGGGGGGGGTGGTGCGCTAACCTGCTGACTGGTTATTTTGTGAAATTAATCAATTGAATTGTCACAAAGCTCAGTCAATATCAAATTGACTCATTATCACAGAACAAGGCACCCCTCTCCTCGTAACTTGAGCTGTATATTGTAAAAGTGGTTAAACTGTAAAAGTAATTTTTCACACTCAGCTGGGTGATATGAATTTCGCATGTTTTTAATTCTGCAGAATCAAGACATTTATTAGTGGAACATACATGTATGACGTGCAAAAATATTAGTGTATTATTTATTTTTCTTTGCACAAAGATTTCCACTTAAAAAGTCATCCAGAGTGTCTGAGTGCCATCATAATCAATTATTAGCAACACTTCAGAGTGTTTTTCCTCACATGTATCATTGAATCAATGCATAGACTAAACCAGATATATTGCATTAACCCTTTATGAGTTTCATGCTATACTTCATCAGGATACACTTTGCTGTCTAAGTTAATATTCCTTTAACCCATTGAGGACAGGCTGATTTTGCTATAACACACATTTCCCATAGACACCTGTCCGAGTATACTCAGGACTTGTCCTCAACGGGTTAACAATTACACAACAGCAGGCCTACCTGAAGCGAAATGGCAATCTCATCAGAATGCTACCTTAAACTATCAGTTTGTATGTTGTAATCAGTTTGTATCTGGTCGATTTAAAACAAGTTGGCTGAGCCATTTCTGGAATTTCTCTCCCCCCTCCCCCTTTCTTTTTGCCGTAGCTCGCTCTGTGGCTGCCGAGAAAAACTATAATACTAATCAATGTCTTGGCAAATGTGAATACTTCCCTATGGCAGAGTTACCAAATACATTCACACACAAACAAACACATTTATACACATACACACACACACACACACACACACACACACACATATATGCACCTATTACATATTTCATTGGGCACTTCATTTTCAATGAAAGTTCAAACAACTTCATTTAGTCTTGAAATACTAGAGTATATCTATATTTGTGATTGTGTTTGAATCCTTCAAGACTATTTTTACAGTCAAATTACAAGTACATGGTTATCTCTTGTTTGTCACGTTTTTTGAGTGTGATTAAGAGTAGGCCTTGTATGTTTGTATTTTTTGGGGGTTGTTTTTTATACAGGAAGAGTGCATCCTGAGTACTGACACTTTTTTTCTTTTCTTTTTCTGGTAGAGGTCATTCACTCTCACTCACTTCCATTAGACAGTGGACATTACACTTTCATTCCTTTATTGTTATCATTATGCTTCCTCCTGTACACACACAGTTTGTGATAGGGTCCGGGGAGGGTCAATGTATGTCCAGTTGTAAGACCTTCTGCTGATAACAAAAAAAAAAAAAAGAGTTCTCCCCCAAAAGTCTGGTGATATAAACCATGTTGTCCCCTGATCTACATTGAGCAGACCAGCCAATCACAGGTAGGAGAAGTAGTTCATGACAAGACCAAGAAATACCGAGTCCCTCAGCTAAAGGAGCGAGTGAAAGCTGATTGTAGCAAATCTCTCCCCAAGAGAAAAGCCAAAAATGTGGGGCAAGACATGATGCTCAAGATTTGATCTCGACCCTCCCTGCAGCTGTGCGCAGACCTTGAGCAGCATGTCCCATGAACAAAGGCATGACCTTCACTGCTTCTATGGTCAAGGAAGCTGTAATAGCCTTATCGCCAGGCTGAGATCTCAGACACAAACTTTATCGGTAGCAAGCGAGTAGCACACATACAAGGCACTGAAAGGACATCCACTGAGAAAGCAGACTTATAGGCCAACATTTTCGATTCAATGTAAACTATCATTACTGACCAGAAAATTCTGTTTAGCTACATTTCATCCTAATGAAAGTTTACTTTTTCATACTGTTTGCTTTTGTGTATTTCTTACACATGTCCCATATTTGTCAGTGGATATAAACAAATGGAAACATAGTTTTATTGGCAATTATGTTGCTGCAACATAATCTCAAACATACAAATACCTACAATATAGAAGTAACATATAACAAATACTGTATCCCCTGAGTCTCAGTTATGGTAGTCCATTTCTATGAGATAGAATACCAAAAGTCTTTGGATAAGACTAAGTAAGCAACACTTTAACCACAGTAACCACCGCGTAAATATTCTAAAGGGAAAGGAAAACGCCACTAAACACAAAACAACAACAACACAGTGAAGTTCTTCTCAAAATGCTTATAATGGCTAGAAAGTTGAGTAACTTTCCTTGTATTTCATTCCTGACGAACAGGAGGGATGTGTGTGGCCTCAGTTTATATCCAGCAGTTTGTGAGGCCTTGATGTTATATCTGGGCACAAGGAAGTTGTTCCAAGGTAGAGGAGGAAGAAAGGAAGGAAGTGAAACAAACATTTGTCATGATCTACAT